>NC_034594.1:40486192-40487482 GCF_900095145.1 Mus pahari
ACAGAGAGAGAGAGAGAGAGAGAGAGAGAGAGAGAGAGAGAGAGAGAGAGAGAGAGAGTTAGTTCCATCTGAGATGTGGCAGGCAGGCTGGCATTGCAAATCCCATCTTTATCTGCAGCTGAGAAAGTGACAAATCACTGCTGTCCCCACCCCATTTCCATCTTCCCACCTGACTATCTGTAGTATCTGATTAGGCCCCCACCAGCCAATCACAGCACACAATTTGGGAAATATTTCCTTTCTAGCATTCTGGAGAACCCCCTTGCTGAGGGAAAAAAAAAAAAAAACACATTATAAAATAAATGGAAAAGCATCAATCAGCCGGGGAAATGTGTGTTCCTTGTTGGGGGCAAGTGAATGTTTTTATTTAAATGGGGCTGAAGACAGAGCAGTTTGCTGTGTTTTCCTTCCTAAGACACCTAAACAGAGCAGGGAGATATGTTACCTTTCCCCTCAGGTTGAGGTTTTATGAAGCCAGACATGTCACTGGGTGATTGCCAATGAGGCAGGGTGGTCGGTAAATACCTTGTCCCATTTTGGTGTGATTTGGATCGAAGTACAAAAGTGATTTATTGTTTACCAATAATCTCTGCCCTCCCTTTTTGTGTCCCTCCAACAAACAACTGGACAAATTTCAGGAAGGAAGTCTTTCCTATACTTATGTCTGCAGGCCTCACCTAGGGTTTGCAACGGCTGGCAAGTGTTTATCCCAGAGACAAAGCACATCTACTTTCTCAGTCCTCCTGTGTGGAAGAGACCCCACTGAGAAGGAATCAGCTCTACCAGTGATCAGATCTGCTCACTGAGGCCTTGATCAGTCTACCCTCTCTTCAGCCCTGTTTCATATGGTGTAGCCTTCTGCATAAACACACACATACTCACACACACACAAACACACACAAACACACACACATACTCACACACACACATACTCACACACAAACACACACACACAAACACACACACACATACACACACACATACTCACACACACACAAACACACACACATATACAAACACACACACATACTCACACACAAACACACACACATACTCACACACACAAACACACACACACATACACACACACATACTCACACACACACAAACACACACACATACACAAACACACACACANACTCACACACACACAAACACACACACATACTCACACACACACAAACACACACACACATACACACACACATACTCACACAAACACACACACACATACTCACATACTCACACACACACACACACACAGAGAGAGAGAGAGAGAGAGAGAGAGAG
>NC_034594.1:40487502-40548992 GCF_900095145.1 Mus pahari
GAGAGAGAGAGAGAGAGAGAGAGAGAGAGAGAGAGAGAGAGAGAGAGAGAGAAACACCCTTCACGGATCCTCAAAGATAAAAAAAAAAAAATAGACATGTTTGGGTGACTCATGGGTCCTCACACTCAATGCAGACGTAAATAACTCTCTGGATGAATGAGATATGTCATTTCCAGGCTGTAAAAGTAATTCACAGCCTCACCTTTTCCTAATGGGGCCATGTGGCCTGGTGCTCTCATGTCAGCCAGCCACAGCTGCAGCCTGACACCACATGCAAAACCCATCACACCCTGTCCTGGAGGGCCTCACTCCCACCCCCACCCACCTCTGTCTTTTGACAGAAGGTAAAGAACCCTACATGTTCTGGATGATATTGCTGCCCACTGGATTTGCTTCAACATGCCTCCATGGGCTTTTTTTTCTTCTCATGAATTAATAACAAAAATGCAACTGTTATAATTCTGTTTTTTTTCTTCCTTCATTAAAGATGAGAAATTCCATATAAATTATGTAGTACATATTAACCCTGATTGGCCCCAGACAAAGTACTGAGGAAATCTAGATTCATCAGCAAATGCTTTCTTCTCTCAGGACCTATCACCTTCCAGTCTGCCTCATCCTATGCTCAACCCCAAGCTCCCAAATGAGCAGGCACACACACACACACACACACACACACACACACACACACACACCAGGGAGTCATTCTCAGAAACACTCAGTTCACTTGTCAGTCCACATCCCTGCTTCCATCAGATGGTCCCTGGAGTGACACCTCTGACCACACTCACAGCCAGACACTGCTTAATTCCAACTCTTTCATCCTTACATTTTCCAAATGCCAGACCAGTGGGCTTTCTAGCTTAGGTCACCTGAAATCCATCCAGACAGTCCAGTGTTCTCATTTTGGTGAATCTCATCTTTGACACCTACCCTTCTCAGACTAAAAGAAATGTTTTTCTATTATTATTGTTGTTGTTGTTGTTATTATTATTTGCACCTACTTCCTTTTCTTCTGGACACTCTCAGCATCACTAAAGGCAGACTTGAGTCTGCAGCTACACCTGTGCACACACACTTCATCCAAAAATATTTTCTCAGATGGAGCTAGTGCTGGGAAATATTAGCCACATGGAGGAAGGATTTCTAGTGACTTCTATGAGAGAGACCCTGGAAGAACAAATTTGGAAGTAGAAAGGAGTTTGAAATAAGTCTCTCTCTCTCTCTCTCTCTCTCTCTCTCTCTCTCTCTCTCTCTCTCACACACACACACACACACACACACACACACACACACACATCCTGGCTCTATTTCTGCCAAAAAGACATTAGCATTTGCAGTTCCACGTCTTATTTTGAAATCAGTATCATTGACATGAAGTTTCACATGCATTAGCATAGTGGATAATTATGGAGGCACTAAGAGGCTGGTACACTGGTATCCCTGTAGAGACTACGGTTCAGAAGAGTCACACCACAGTGGCTTCCCTATACCCAGGTGTCTGCCCTGTGAACAACACAGACAGTAGTTCAGGTTTACTGGGCTGAACTATCTCTGGGTTTCTGCCACTGACCAAGTCTCTCCCTCTCTCTTCACACTCCATTTTCAGCCTGTTTGATCACATTCTCCAGTTCCCCCAATGCCTCTCCTTCTCCTTCTTTAGTCTTGTCTTTGAAAAGCAGTCACAGAGCACAGTCCCTTCTTGCCAACACACACGGGAAAAATTAAATATTTGAAAAGCCTTCACTCATGACATCCATCCAGAGAGTACCAATAAGCTGTCCAGGGCCACCCCTCCATAAATGCAGCTGCTCTGGAAGCACCTATGCCTGGTAACCATCTCCCTGGCAACAGAGCTCCTGATGGCCAATGGGCATTGCCTTTGAAGCACTGAGGTTTTTGTTTCCAAAGCGTGTCTGCTGCTTCTACTTTGATTAATCAACATCACCTCTTTTGGTGTGTGTTTAAGTGAAATAACAGATGACTGCTTGGTTACAGCTGCGTGGCAAAGGCTTTTCAGGAATCTTGAGAAGAAAAGGCAAAATAAAATAATAAAAATCATAATGAATACTGTAGAAGGGCTTGAAAATCTCTTATTCATAGCTACTCACAGACCTGATTATTGGGTGAACTGTTCTCCCCCCCCCCCACCTCTCACTTGTTCACTTAGACAATATAGCATTCTATTGATACACCCTATTCTCAGTCATCTCCCAGAGGTTTTTTAGATCTTTGTACTCAGGAGACTATTTTGAACATGCCTGTGTTCTGCCTGAGAAGATTAAAATGTTTGGGACAACGCACTGCTCAGGTGCAGGCTTCCTTCCCCCACCTGCTCTCCACCATCCTTCCATCTGCTTTAGAAATTTCTTAAGATACTGTGACAGCAGGAAGCCGTCCATGTTCCCTTTACCTCATCTTGGGACTAGAATCCTTGGTGTTTATTCAATACCAGTCCAGACCCTCTTCTACTCTTGGTGAAGATTCCTCAGACAGAGGGAACACTAAATGCCTCATCCTCTAGTTTCAGAAAGACCATCTCCTCCAAGTCAATGGACATCCTTGGTAAAGCGCAACAACTGAATAGAACCCAGTTCTGTCTTGAATTCATTTATACACAGTTTAACAGTAAATTGACTTTTATATCTAAACAACCATTCATTGCCTGGTGGGAAAAAATATGAAAGACTCCTGTTATTGGCTTGGTATGTTATTAACATGAAATAAAGGTATATTTTCTTATGCTTCGTGCCTGTTCATTTTGACGACCTTTGATGGAATGACTGACATTGACTTTTCCATTTGGCTCAAGGAAGAATTTTTAACTAAGGAGCATCTATTAACAGGCAGGCCTTTCACAGCGTACTAAAAGTCACCATTAGGTGGCAGAGTAGCACAATATGAAAAAAGCTATCTCCCAGGGGGACAACTCCAGGCCTCTGTTAATAGCTTGATTTTCCACTTACAGGCAAGAAAATGCCATGGAAACTTTTGTTTTCCTCTTTGAGGGAACAAGGAGGGAAAGAGATCGGGGAGGCACCAAGTCCCCGTCCACTGTGTGCTGTCTGCTGCCCCTTAGCCACATCTGGACGTTATAAATCATGCATTATTGGAGTCTAGCATTTTCTGATCTCGGCAACAGGCCCCTTCTAAGCAAAAGGGAGCCAGCATGTTCTGTTTAGCTTAAAAATGACTAAAATTGCAAGTGAAGGAAGGAGAGAAAATCACTCTAACAGCAGGGAAGACAGTGATGGGGTTTCCTTGATGGTACTGGGGAAGCAACCTTGGAATACATCAGTGGCTGGTTCCTGCCTCCAGTTATTCTTGCCCGGTGGCTGCTTCTGTTTGTGCCTATTTGTGCTCCACAGACACCAGAACATATCAGAATCTCAGCCCCCAAACTCTCCGATAGCTAATTCCTCCACCCCCAATGTCATCCCTGTGTGTATCTATCACTTTTTAATCTGGACCATCGTTTGAGGTTCCCCAGACCTTGCTCAGAAATGGTGCATCACTGTTGACTTTTAATAGATTTCACCTGTGGGCTCTAGAGCTGCCCTGTCATAGATCAAGGGAGTCTGATGCCTCAATCTGCCCACGTTCCTGCATTCCCAAGCTCATGGACTGCCATACAAAGTACTGTCAGACCATTTGCACAAGGACCTGTCTAATCTCATTAGATTTCTCATTTTCAGCATAATACTGTCATGGTGCCGTGCACCAGTGCCTCAGATTAGTGGCTTGTCAGAATGGTGCTCCACTAATGAGCTAATCCAAAGAACGCTCAAATCCCAAATCAGATTTAAGATGATCCAGTCTGGGTGGAACTGGGGAGGGAGAAATGCTGGTCCCAGAGAACAAGCTTCCATTTTCTTTGTGTTGCTTTAAAATAAAATTGAGGGAGTGCTGTCAAACTCTTGATTTTTTTTTTTTTTCTCCTTTGCACGACATTAACCTCCATTGCCCAATTGGGAATAATAAACAGAAAAAGAGTACATCTGTATGGATGGTATAAATTTACCTTAGAGGACTAGAAACACACACATACACACACACATGCAAGCTTAATATATTCAGCAGATCTGTGTCCTTCACAGCTTCTAGTTTTTCTGATTTTCCCATGGGGTTGGCCTTAAGACCTTGCAGATTTTCAATATGATGTGTTTCAGTCCTGACCTTGGGATGTAGGGTTAGGTCAGAAAACATATTTTTAAGCTTATTTGTTTCCTTGTTTTCCCTCTGGGTAAAGTTGGACTCCAGAAATCCCAAAATGCATAATAGCAAAGTTAAGGTCAAGACTTTAAACAAAGGAAACAGGGAATCGGAAGAGCACAGACCCATGCGCAGTCGGTTTGGTTTCAGGTGTTCATGAAAATGAAGCTCTGGCTTCAAAACTGATGCTTAAAATGGTTTCTTCTTTCTTTCTTTCTTTCTTTCTTTCTTTCTTTCTTTCTTTCTTTCTTTCTTTCTTTCTTTCTTTCTTTCTTTCTTTCTTTTGGAGAATGATAGAAGAAAACAAAGTTTGAGTGATGACCTACCATGAGCCAGCCAGCACAGGATAACAGAGCAGCCACCTGGCTTCTCCAAGACTCGCATCCCCTCAGATTCCTAAAGTGCTGCCTCTGGGTTTCAGCCTTGTTCGTCTATGAAGCCCAAAGAACATGGCAGACCTGGTAAAGTCAAGTTCAGTCAAGCAGGGCAGCAGCATGCCTTCATGTTTATGTGTGTAAGTGCCCATGTGTGGATTCACGTGTTTACCTATGCACATGTGTGTGGGGTGCACATGGTGGAAATCAGAGAACAATGTCAAATGTTGCTCCCCAAGTGTTATCTGCCCTTTTGGACAGAGGGAGGGGATAAAGTTTTTCGATGGCCTGCAATTTTCCAAGTAGGCTAGGCAGGCTGGCTGGCCAGTGAGCCCCAGAAATCCTCCTTTCAATGCCCCTCCTGCACTGGGGTTACAAGTGAAAGCTTGTAACAGTTACTAGCCGTGGCGGGCTTTATTTAAAAAATAAAAAATAAAAAATAAAAAATAAAAAAATAAAAAGTGGGTTTTAAGGATTGAATGTGGGTCCTCAAAGGCACGTATTTGTCAAAATCCATCGATTACACACTTCAGATGAGTGGATTTCATTGCGTATAGATTACTCTTCAGTTACTAAATGTCTACATTCTCTTTTGGTTGGGTAAGCTTTTGTATTTGACAGAATGGGCATGAAAGAGAAGCCCAACAGCCAGAGACAGCTGTTTTGTGTCTATTTTGCCTAAATCACTGCCGTTGAACTTGAAGAAAATCAGAATGTCATCTTGGAAAGCCAAAGATGCTTGGGCTAGACAATAACACCGTCTTGCAAGCGCTTTACTGACTGAGTCATCTTCCCAGTCTGCCATTACAGTTTGACATACGAGCTGAGCCAATTTGTTGTGTAACCCTTATTGACCTTATTGACTTTTTGAAAGACGCTCTGGAAAGCCCAAGGTAGTTGTTCCAGAAAACAACACTGCTGCATCCTTTCACACCTCCACAGCCTTGCTCTGATCCCTTGCCCGATGCACAGGGAACATGAATCTGCCCCTAACAGAATCCACCTAACAGACTGTCGGGTTGTCTGCTCATTTGCTTTTAGCTAAGCACACCCAGGGCAACTAACCACCTCTCTGTGCTCTCCCGCGCTCTCACCAGATCTCAGTCACAATGAGTGTCTCTTCAGCTTCACTCAGAAATGAGGTGCAAATGGATGACCATTTTCCCATGTGCCCATGGCCTCGCCCTAGAAAAAAAGCACCCCCTAATCCACCAACCCCCCCCCACACCCTCACACTCCCCACCCCTCACCTCAACCAATCTTTTAAAACCACCAGGAGAGAGAAGAAAAAAAAAAAAAAAAAAAAAGAGGCCTGCCATTGCCTCCCTGCTGACTCTAATTACCCAGCCGGGAATTTTACAATCCCTCTTCCCTGCCCGCCCCCACCCCAGCTCTAACAACTACGGAACAGTCAGTCTGTAGACTTTTTGGCTGGCTCTTTCTTTTGTATGCCCACTGCTGCCGAGTGGATTGGTCTCCTAATGAGTTCTGACACTAATGGAACTGTGAGACAGCGTGATTATGGAGGGTCCTCCCCACATGCGGCTCAGACCTGGCAGGAAATGACCCGAGATTCTGCACCCTTCCACCCCGCAAAGAATTCGGTGGAAGCCATCTTCAGCGGCCAGCTGGATCGCCCTTGACCCCCCCACCCCCACCCCCACCCCTTTTCTCCATTCAGTTTCTTCTTCCCTCCATCATCCCGCAGGTGGCTGAAAAATAAGATTTTATGGCCTGATGCGTGGTGGGTTGGTTGACAACGCTGGAGACCCTCTTTAATTCAGGAGATCTATGGAGCATGGGGGTGAGATTGGAAATGGGAACTGGGGCCCATAAAGAAAACCCAGATTTTCCCAACTTGCTTTTAAAAGTGATCCAAGGGGGGAAGGAACTAGGGAAGGGACGCTGTTTTCTATTAGATGCTTAACAATGTGTGTAAGTGGAGGTGATTTAAGAAAAAAAAACAACATGTGCTTCTGCAATCCCCGTGCTGTGTGTGATACAGGTGTAAGAGACTGGAGCTAACTATTGAACTGTGAGCTAATTATAGCAAGAAACAGCTGTTGTCCTCTAATGAGGATGAGGCTGCGGCAAGATGCTACTCTGCCCGGAAGCCTGTTGGAGAGCTTGCTTTAGACTGCTTATCCGGTACAGCATAGTCCCTGCCACACACTCGGTCACTGGCCTGTTCGCACATCCACTCCAGCAGGTGATAGGTAATTTTCACCTCACCCTGTCTGGAGAGAAGACTATATCCCCGTTTTATTAACCTCTATGCTCCTTTTCTCTCCAGTCCCCGGCAGCATATAATTCCTGACCACCCCCCCAGCTGTGAGTTACCAGGGGGGTACCCCCTTTGTATCGCCCCACTGATTTCTTTCAGGTCACTCCCCATTTTTCCATGTTTCCAGAACAATTGGATATTCCCAAAGCTGTCAACTATTTATCATGTGATGTAGAAGCTCACCAAACCACATTTTCTATTCCTTGGTGCTGTAGTGTTTTCTCCTGGCTCTTCAGTGTCATGGAATGTAGAGTTTGGGAGGGGGCTGTGGGGGTGTGTGTGGGGGGGTGTATCTGTGAATGAGTAGAAATTCAAAATTTAAACTCCAATACAAACAAACAGGGAGGTGTTTGTTTAAAATGTTGTTTTAATGTTAATAAATCTGATTTTCAGGGTGATCCATGTATTTACAACTCACTAAGCCACAATAGCTCACCAGGTGGGAAAATGGTGGAAGTCTAAATAAGCCGAGGACGCAGGTGCTCTGCTCTGTCCCTCAAAGTACAAATGCCTCTTTTTGACCAAATGAAGGGTAGGCAATTTATAGTGACCATTTGTTTCCCACTGTGGATAAAGTATTATTTACTGTGCAATTGAATTAAAAACAAGGGCTTGCTATAGCAACCACCCTAACAAGAGGCTCTATTCACAGGCCGCCTTGGAAGCTCGGGGGTCCACGGGGCCCATTAAGCACCTTTTTGAAAGTACTTGTCGGCAAACCAGTGGCATATGCGTCTTTTATGGTGTGTACAAGGCGAGGCTTGTACAATGAAAGGTCTCTCTACAGACCATGTTGTTTTCAGAAGGGAGGGGGCGTGCCAGCAGCTATGTGTTGCTGTAGTTTGGGATTAGTAGAAATTTAATTGAAAATAAAACACAGAGCAACTGTATTGGCTACTGAGAGGAAGAACAAAGGTTTCTTCATGAAGCCAGGCCTACCACATGGCAGCCCCAGGAGGCTGCTGCCTGCTCATCTGCTCACTCCCACCCAGTATCAAGAGCCTGGGAATGAGCCCCTTGGCCATTCCCCATCCTCCATCACTGTTAGTGGTCCAAATGTTGCTGATAAAGTCAGGGAGACGAGAGTAAATAGTTTGGTACATGGAGATGTGAAGCCAATGTATTACTTCTTCTCATCCCACTTAACTCCTCTGATGTTTTCTCTGTCCTTACTGATTCTCCTTAGGCCTGAGTCTGATGTTCTCTCCCTGAAAGCACCACTGGTCCTCCTTTTTCATATAAATATTATAATATTTTAATTGATTATTTGAGGACTTCAGCCATACAGTGTACTTCCATCAGAGCCACCTCCATGACCTCCCTCCTCCTTGAGCTGCCCCTTTCAAGAACTGCCTCTCTTGTCCTCATCTCCACTTCATGGTCTTCTTTCTCTCTCTTCTTTTTTATAATACATGGTGTCTAGTTAGTGCAACCAATATGGACATGAGTGTGGGGCCCTCCACAGGATCATGGTCAACTTCTCAGGGGCTATACCCCAAAGAAAACTGGTTTCTTTTCCTCCCCTTTGCAGCCAATATTTCTTTCCTCCTCTTCCTCCTTTTCCAGCAGCATCTCGTCTTCTTTCCCCTCCAGTTCTGAAGGCAGAGATTCCTATATCCTAGAGGTGAGGATTAGGTGAGAGGAAGCACTGAGAAGATTTTATCCTCCTGAAGATGGCAAACCCAGACTCCGACGGATGTGACTGATCCCCTAACGCTTCTGAGGTATCAGGGGTATCCCTAACTAACAGCTTCCGGTGTGTTCCTTCATGAGCTCCTCCAGAGGTGAGCGGCCACGTGAAGGTGACATCTGATCAGTGTCCCCTTCCCTTCTGCTTTCTCTCTGGAATGGCAAAGGCATACATAGCTTCAGGAATAACATAGCTCCCTGTCTGAGACTGGAGGTCAAAGCGTCTTCTAATGTCTGGGGAGGCTGTGACACACAGGCCAGGTCCCTTGTGTCAATTAGGATGGCTGTGTTGATTGAAAGTGGCTATGTCCTAGGTGTTGCATGTTAGTGAGTGTTCTGCTTAAGAGATTTCTGATGTTTGTTCTCACTGTCATTTTACACCATTGAGAGATTATGTGGGAGCTTATCACATTGGATATCAAGCTAAGTATTTTATATGAATGAATGAATGAATGAATGAACAAGTGAATGAATGAGTAGAAGGGTGCTCTGCTTTGGGAGGCAGCAGTTTGCTTTAACCCATTTGCACATGAAAGAAGGCAGCTTAAAACATTACTTACCAACATACCAACTAAATCCTTTGAGACACTTAGATGTAAAAAAGTCTTTGATTCAAATTCTATTTTAAGATATTTCAGAAAGAAGAGGAAGTAAGCCAAAATAGCTCAGGGAAGCAATCTTAATTTTGATGGTCCCCTTTTCTGAGGGGAAGACATATTCTCTTACCTATAATTCCAAAATCCCCATTTCTGATGACAGACAGTTTTTCTTAACCCATTTGGCAGTGACAGCAGGCTATTTAGAATCTTTGTTTATATTTAGCCTCCCAAACACAGTGTCACGGGCATGTCTGCAAACGTGACTGTTTGAAGACAGTGAGTTCCTGGTGTAAGTCGGGGGGGGGGGGGCACAGACATCAGAGTCATTCCATTTTTAAAGCCTAAAATGGACTCAGTTTCAACTCTTCAGGGGTTCAGACAGGGCTCAGAGATCTAAAATACAGAATGCTATTTACCCGTGTCTTGGTCAGACTGCCAATAGACAGAACAGCCAGGGGCCTTTCGTACTGTGAGTAAAAGGTCCTGATGCTGGGGATTTTACAGTATTATAGCTTTGAAGTATGGATTCTTGTCCAGCAAACACACCATGAACACCTGCTAGGCAGGTGGCATCTGTGCAAGTTAAGGACCAGAGGGCGATGGTGCCGGCATACCCATTCTCAAGTGATTCATAGCCATTTGATTTTTTTTTCCAGTTATCTGAAATTTCATAGGTGCATGCATGTAATGTGTTTTGATAAATCCACCATCCATCCCTGCCCCTCCATTCTTTTCCCATCTTCCCACTGCCTTTCCCTCCCTAACTGAGTTCACTTAGTGCTACCCATACATACATAGGTGTAGAGCCATCCACAGGATATAGGGGCCTTTCAGTGCCCACATCTCTGCAGAGAACTGGCTGTCCCCCTACAGCCATTGTTTGCAGACAGCTTCTCAGCGACAGGTGGGCTTTGTAAGTCTTTCCCTATCTATGCTTGGACTTTAGCTGGCTTGATTTTTTGCAGGTCTGGGGTACATAATCACAGTCCCTGTGGAGATGTGTAATGATATGGGCTCTCCGAATATTTTTCTAAGTTTCCGACACTATTTACTGAAGGGCTTTAGTTATGAGTACATTTGAAGTTTTTTCTTTTGGTTTTTCACTATCGAGACTTGGGAAAATAACACGTGATTTCCTAAGTGCAGCATTTAAACAGATATAAACCATCAGGGTGAGCCAGGAGCCTTTCGACAGGGACCATCCTTGGGGCCTCTTCAGTTGCAGTGTCTTTAGGGCCAAGCAGCACCCTGATCACTGGGGAAGGTTTAGGATTAAAGAAACTCTGAAGACACAGCTCAAGCCCAAATGCCAGTTCTATCAGGATACCTGTAGGATCTTAAAAGCCACAGAGACTCTTAGCTATTAAATGGCCTTGAAAAATCTAGTCACTATAGCTCCTGGTTACTCTCTCCAGTTTGAAAGAAAAAATATATAGGCTCAAGCCTGCCAGGGGTCAGCTATGGGAACTCAAATCACTCAACACCTCTGGGACATGAGCCTGGTTCCATTTGCTTAGATCCTCTGAGAACACCTTATTAAAGTGTCCACTAACATGAGAACTATAGATCTCACACTATCAATAAAAGCTAATGTTCAATAAATTATGTGTCTGGCAGACAAATACCAAAACTGTCACCTAGGTCCCACTGGTTAGGATGCGTGAGGCACTACAGAGCTTATGTGGAAACAGTTTTGCAAGAGGTGACTTCTGGGTCTGGGCTATACCTAAATTGGATGAGAGTTTGTCATGTACTTTTCTGTTTTGTCTCACGGTGACATCATGATCTAAGAAAGTGCTCCTGTCAGTAGTAAATATTTACTCCTTTGCAGCAGTAAATATTCCTACACAGATCACTAAGCAGCATGAAAAGAATCTAGGGCCCATCTCCGCCTTGGCTCAGGAGACCCATCAACTCTCACCATCATGTCCCACAGAGTCTTTGTTAATGGGAATTCTGTTCCAGTCATAGGACCCTTCCAGGCTGCTAGCACTCCTATCTCCAGGGAGACAAATTTTACTTCAAGAAAAATGGCACTCCTTCACTTCCAATGTGTCTGCTGGCATCGAAAGGACTGGGAAGGTGTAGCTCACAGCTCGGGCTGACGAGGTGGCTCACGGAGTCAGCCCTGTGGAGTGTTGTGGAGTGTGACTGGCCTGCAGGCGTTAGGGTGATATCTTTCCTGGGAAATGACCTGAGGAATCTCAGTAATGAAATTCCAAGCAGGAGTCCTGAGAGGCCTGCTAGTACCAATCCATTTCTAGAATCAACTCGAGCAGACTCCGCCAAGCGTGCAGTGGAGTGCTTTGGAGGCATGAGCTGACATCCGTTAAACAAGGAAGAGCAAGCCTACGACTTTGACTCCTCCTCACCACCTCTCAGACAGGACCGCGTGCTCATCTCCTCTGTGGAGTCTGTCACCTATGGGATTTCTGACCCTGCAGAGGTTAACCAGCAACACTGCAAGTGGTGACCAGCAGAGAAAATTTTGTGTCATTTTAGATGGAAAGAAAGAGTGTAAGATCTGTGCTGAGGTTGTTTTTGTTTTATTTTTCTAGGAAAATAGAAGTCTGGCAAGCCAGAATTCTGTTATAAAACAAACTTTATGGCCTAAACTGACCACAGTGAAATAGCAGCCTTTCCCTCTGGTCTTCTGTATCCTTCTCCTTAATTGTATGGGTAAGAGCCAGCTTCCACACGGAGCTGGTAAGTTGGCCCAGGCTGTCTAAATCTCGTATCGCATCCTTGGCAGAGATGCGCACTAACATTATGCCTTTGAAATGTCAGCTGAAGTAGACACCGGCTGCGGATCTGAGGTGCCAGACACCTGCTCTCTGGGCTCCAAGGTGCGCTTTTGTGGATCCATGTCCCACCCACAGGCCTTTCTCAGCACATGCCAATCCTCCAGTGAACTCTGAGCACCTCCTTTCCTGCCCGGTGGAGTTCCCTAACCAATTGTAGGGGTGGGGCAGGGTACCATGTCTTCATTTGGCATTCGAGTCCTAAATTCTCTGTTGGCTTCCATGTCATCCTGTCCCTTCTTTGAAAACAGTGATTGTCAACCTTCCCAATGCCGTGACCCCTTTAGTACACAACATTAGTTCCTCATGTTGTGCTGACCCCTAACCATGAAATGATTTTGTTGCTACTTCATAACTGTATTTTGCTACTGTTATAAATTGTAATTAAAGATCCCATATGCAGGATATCTGACATGCAGCCGCTGTAGGGGCTAAGACCCACAGGTGGAGAACTGCTGATCTAAAGGCTCTGGCCTTTCAGGGACAGACGCCTTACCGAGCAAGCTATCACTTTGCACACCACCTCCCATACAGGAAAAGGGTTTGAACCAAGAAGAAAAAACTAACCTGGCGGAGCTCTAAGTCAGCCGCAAGGCTGGCTTCATTGACGGGTGATCAGCTTGGAAGCTATTTCTGTCTCATCCACAAAGAATTTCTATAAATGTTTTCCTTTACTGTGTCTAAGAAAGTATTTGGGGGGGATTGAGAGACGCACCAGTGGTTTAGAACACTTGAAGATTGCCCAAGTGCAAGCCCCTGCACCCACAAAATGGCCTGGATCTATATATAAGTCCAGTTCTAGGAGAGCTGATGTCCTCTTCTGACCTCTGTAGGTGCCAGTCACACACATGTGCTACACATTCACGCATGCTGTCAAATGTTCACACACATAAAATAAATTGAACCGAAAAGGAAATAAAACAAAGAATTATTTATGAACTTTTAAAATCAAACAGAGCTGAAAACTTCAACAGAGTGAACACTGATTGAGTCGGCAACCAGAATTTTCTTTCGGTCGGGGTGGAATAGCTTCTTTATGGTTGCATAGGCTTCAGAGTGTTTCAATTTAGAACCCAATCCAATAAGCTAACACTTACAGGGCATTTTCAATATGCTAGAAACTAATAGCTCAGTCATACTTAGAATAGCCTCTAAGGTATTATCATTTTTCAAAGAGAAAAACTAAGAGATGGAGGTACAGAGAGGCCAACTCTATCTTCTGCGATGGTCCCTGAGCTTTGTTTAGGGCTGTGATGGGATGTAGGGCCCCTTTTGTGGTCCAGCGCGAAGCTGACCTTTCTCTGCATTCTGACAAGTTCCAAGCTCTTAATCAGATTCTCAGACACCTCTTCCATGTCCCTGTTATAGTCACCTTTGTCTTTATAAAGAATATTTTGTGCAGGGTGGTGGTGGTACATGCCTTTTGTCACAGCCAGAGCTACAGAGAGAAACATTGCCTCAAAACCAAACCAAACCAAACTAACAACAAAAACAAAACAAAACAAAACAAGAGCTGCTTTGCAGTGTTGTTTGCAAGGTTTAGATGATATAATTTATCTGTATTATTTAGCATAGTGTCTAGCATACACACGGTAAGCATAAATATCATTATCACAACATCCAGACTATATTGCTATCTTATATTCTGTCTGAAGTACTTAACACAGTATCTAGCATACAAAAATCACAATAAATATTCTATTATTATCATTAATAATTATGACAAATTCAGGCTATATGACTATTTTTCCCAGTGAAAACCAGAATAAGAACATATTTTGATATTGCTTGAAGGAATTAAATAGGAATAGCCAACCATATATAATTAATAAAATTATTCCTGATGATGGGCACCCTGATAAATTCTTTTAATGCCGCTCATTCTATGATTTCAGAACACTGCAGCCATTTATTTCCTTTATGATGTTCATTCACTGCAAATCTTGGAACTATAAAGTCAGATGAAAAACAAGGAAGCCTTGTTAGATTTAAAGTAAGAAAGAAATACAACAACCTTTTCATTTTTAAACCCTGGGAATAATCTTACCTTGCCCAAGCCTCAGAAAGCCTGAGGGTCAAATGAGATAACAAGCTTTAAAGACCTTCTGATAGTTGTGAACCCTAACTACAGTGGTGGTGTTTGGACAAGACAACAGCTGAGAGAAATACCAAATTTACACAAGCCACAAACATTGTAGACCTGGCAAGCCATGCTGGGAACCTGGGACATGAACTGCTGTGGAATGGGAGCCAGTTTGGAGGGGTGAAGGAGAGTTCTGCCTTTTGGAACTGAGAAGGGGAAGTCCATAGAAAAACAATAGAAGGAAGAGGGGCTTCGTGAGGAGCAGGTATGGAGTGTTCCATTCCTTCAGGCCATCACTTCCTTCTGCACAGCTGTGGATGGTCCTGCCCTTAGATGACCCTGCCTGAGGGTCAGCCTTCCTTCTAGAAGGGGGAGCACAATGCCATGGTGCTGGTTGCTATAGCAAGCCAATGACAAATCTCTTGGGGAACTTGGGTCAGCAGGCAACTTCTTCCAGCCAACAGGCTCCTGCCACCTCCAAGCAAACTGTGGAATGTGTGACTTCAAGGGAAGGATTAATGTGTTCAAAGTCCTAGTCAAGCCCACTGCCAAAACATTCACAAAAGAGCCCAGAAACACAGAAGGAGCCCTCAGCAATGGACCATTTTCTGTTCGCTTTTCACTAGTTACATGAACAATTATAGGCAAGAGGGCACTCATATTCGATGCTTAGTGGAGTTTCAAAAAAAAAAAAAAAGGTAAAGAGCTATAAGTGTTCATGTGACTCTCTTGCCAGCCAGTCAATTAAGAGGGAAGAAGGATCTTTTCAATAGGGTGATTCAGAATCTCAGAAGCATCGCCAACCAAAATACCATCCCAGGGCAAGCTCCCTAGCCAGTGCCCAGAGCCAAGTCATGTAGATTCCTTTCATTTGCCAAACCTATGTGTGTTAGAAGACTTGCAAATAGGCTCATTTGTTAGAATGGAAAATTGTGATTTAGTATCCTTGGACCCAGCCAGATTAGCAGATGAGAATGTTCTCTAATGATAAATTATGCTAATGTGTGTTTTGTTGGTCAAGTGAGATGTTACTTTGTATTTTACAACCAAGTCTGACCATAGGAGTTACTAAAGACCTTCCAATCAGAGTTTTGGGGGAGTTTTTCTGCCAGAACTCCAAAACAATTCAGCAATAACAGTTGTCTCAAATTTCCCTTTAATAAACAAAGTTATCTTGGCAGGTTATGCCACGTTCCTTTGTGGATTTTTGCAAATCAGCTCTAGCTTATTCAGATACACTGCTTTGTAAGAGCTCTTGAATACCAGAACATGGTTGACATAGAAAATACAGTAGAGCACTGTTGACTGTGTGTAAGTTTTGAATGTTAATATTTTCATCTTTTAGGAGTAATGCATGCACACTGTAGAAGGTATAGAAAATCATGAAAGTGGCAAATTACTATTTGTTTGGTTATAAGCAATAAAACCTAATTCAAATCAGCTTAAATGGCTCATATAATGAGGAAATCCGGCTGGACTGGATTGAGCTTCAGGCGTGGCTAGTTCCAGGAACACAAGCAGAGAGTGTCTCCTGGGAACTACATTGTAGGGGTGGGGGTAGGGGGGGCAGATAAAAACTGTTGGACAGTTCATTACAAGTAGCTTGGAACTAAATGAATGCCTATATTCCCATCATTTGAAATAGTCGTGATGGGTTCTTTGTTGTTTGTTATATTTTCTTGCTGTCTTTTTTCCATGCAGATTTACCTTAATAATATGTGTTTTTTAAGCCGGATAGCTGGAGTACAGTAAAGATGGGGATGATTTCCACATTGGCACGATACTGGCCTGTGGCTGTCAGTTGCTAAAGGTAGCATCTCAGAAGGACAAGTTACCAGGTGGGTGTGTCTATATTACCAGTCTATGCTAAGAATACCATCCCAAGGGAGTTCCTCAAGTCTGTGTCTTTGCTTCCAATGTGACCACAATATAATAGCAGTCATCCAAGGTGGTTAAAACCACTGGAGAGATAATTTTTTTAATCTTCTCTGATTACACTGAAGCAACCATATGTGACTAATGCCCTCTTATATTGACCACAGGATCTGTCTATATAGCACACTGCTGGAGTTCAAAAACGAATCCATGCTGACCATATCCCTTAAGCATAAGGGGATCATGGAAGACTCAGGTCAGAAAAGTCCAATTAAAAACTTTTTACTAAGTACCAACAAGGACTCCTCATTCTCAAGCAAAGCCCTAGTTCTTGGTGCCCTGGTGCACCAAAGCAATGGCAGATGGAAGTGTTTGCTTTGCTCTAAAACAAGGGAGAGGGGGCTCTCAGAAAAGTTAGCAGGTTGGGAACACTGTTTCAACTTGTAAGTTGTTTCTTCTTTTATTCTGAGGTTAAATAGGATGAGAGCTTCTAAAGACAAACTTGGGGCTTGTCCCAACTGTAGACCAATGGATTCCCACAGCTATAAAGACTGGCCAGTGATGATGAAATCATAGTCATATTTATTCTGTGGCAGAACTAGGAAGTATAGGGCCACAAATGCTTTCTCCCATGTTTTCTCTGTGTGTTTGTGTGTCTGTTAGCAAAGATTTCCGACTTTTGGCAATTAAAATACTGGTCCCTTTTCCTATTTCTGTTACTTCTTTTTATCAGGGTGAGGTTGGAAGTACCCAAAGTTAGGCAGCAGCAGAGGCCCTTAAAGGAGTGTCAAACACAAGACTTCAGTAGCAAATATACGATCCAATATGTTCATCTTGAAGATGCAGTAGCAGAGCCACTTCAGAAAATCTGTGCTAATGTGAAATCTGTTGCACACCTTCTGTTCTAGATTTCAGGCTCTTGAGAGCTAGGGACCCATCTGTCCAATGCCCAAGACAGTACACTTGTTAGTAGGTAGAACAGAGGCATTTGGCAGAGAGGTCTGTCGCCGAAGATTGTGACCAGTTGCTGAACACCAGTCCCCCATGTCTTCTCAGAGGAAAATGATCCCGAAGATGTGCCTCTAAAGGATGCAGCTGAAGTCTCCACCAGGCCGAGTACTTTCCCTCCTAATATCTCCAGTCCCAGTGTTCTCCCAAACTACAGAATTCACAAAGCCTGCTAGTGGCTGTTCTGGTTTTGGCCTTGGAGATCTCCAGTTACTGTGTGGAGGTATCAGGTGCCTGCCAGTTACCTGTGCAGCTACTCTTGTTGCTGGACATTTTGTACATCTCTTCCAGATGCAGTTCATGCTTGCCCTTTATAGGTGTTCCTGCCAACAGGAACTAAAGCGGTCTCCCTCCACACAGCTGAGGCCCATTCTGCATGTCTGGGATGCAAACGATCATACCACCCACCTCCCAGAGAAGTGACTGACTGGGCCAAACTCTGGCCCTTGGGCTACATCTGGTCTACTAGTCTACTATAAGCCAAAGCCATTCCAGCTCATTTTCATATTGTCTATGGCTATTTTATGCTACAACAGCAAAGCCAAATGGCTGTGATAGAGACCATATGGCCTGCAAAGCTAACAGGTCCTTTATGCAGAGAAAGAGAATACAGCCTCTTGCGAGGACTGAACATAACACCCGGTGAGCGCTCAGTTGATATTAGTTGCTAATGTCATCCTTCAGGCTTCTCCTTCATTTGCAGTCCGTGCCCTTTGGTGGTCTCTCTGTTTCCATCCTTCTTGAGACAGGTAAAACCCAACATTTTCAGTCTTTAATACTCAGTACAATCCTAAAGACTTTACCTCTGCCTGGTCACATTATGTACGTGTGTGTGTGTGTGTGTGTGTGTGTGTGTGTATGTGTTGGGGAGGAATGAAACATGACTTCTTCACACACATCATCAGACAGTTCTCTAGTGAACACCAACTCAGTGTCTTACAATCTAATGCTATTCGGGTACTACTTGTAATACATTTGAATCTCACAGGTTAGTGCTCAATCCCCCAGGGTTGCACCACATTGTAAGCCAGTCACAAGTAGTCAGTTGGCAGCTATACTTCTGGTTGGCCAACTGCAAATCAGAGATTCCCATGGCCCCTGCCTTGGGTTTGATTAATTGGCTAGGATGGCTCACCAAATTCAAGGAAACACTGACTTATGATTACTGGCACACTATAATAAAAGATACAGTAAAGGCTAGAGGTGAACATCCACTTATAAGAGATGGATGTACAGATATCAGGCAGGTATGCGCACTTTCTATGTCCCCTCCAGGCACTTCAGCGTGTTCATCAATCCAGAAGCCCTCTGAAGCCAGTGCTCTGGAGATGTTTCTAGAGGTTCTTTCATGCAAGCATGCTTGATTATCTCATTGGCCACTAGCAATCAACTTGACCTTCAGTTCCTTCTCCTCCCAGGGGCTCTGAGAGTAGGACTGAGAGTTTCGACCTTCTAATGATATGATTGGTTCCCCTGGCAACCAGTCCCTATCCTGAGGCTCTCAAGGAGCTCCCAGACATCAGTCATTTCAGCAGCACACAAAATGACACATCACTTAAGAAGCTTCAAGGGGCTAGGGAGCTGTATGCCAAGAACCAGGGGAGAGACCAAATAGCTATTCATTATATTCACATTCTCATATCCTTGGCCCCAAGCTGGTCTTTTTATCTTTTTCTCCTCCAATTCAGCCCCACCAGAACTTATTCAACATTCTTCTTGCTATATCTTTCAGACCTACCATTTCTCTACAGATCAAAACTACTATCTAATCTGAATTCTCTGACGAGTGACATATACTCACATCCTTCAAGCTCTTGGGTCGCTCACCTCTGCTAGAGGCATTTTCTTATCCAGCCATCTGTTACTTAGGCATGATCTTATTGAGGGTCCAATCAGGGTCACCGTTACATAGGGTAGATAGATGGTATTTTCAAATCTTACCTTCTTTTGCTCAAGAGACACCCTTCACCCAGCATAGAGGTGACAAGGAGAGACTGAAAATCAAAGCCATCTTCTCGGCCTATTCTGCCTCTGTAAGGAACACTGGAAACACATTAAAAAAAAAAAAAACTCTTCAAATGACCATAACCAATTGTGTTAAAATTTGCTGAGTTCTAACTCAAACTTTCCCAGACTCAATCAGACTTTCAGAGATGTTAAAATGTAACTCAGTATTCAAAGAGTTTGCAAATGGACAGAAATCAGTGTCCATGGGAGAGCTGCTGGACTCATCTAGAAGATATAAACTTTAAAATCATGGGAGAAAACAAGTTATGCTTCTACCATAGTATGCATTAGATAGCTTGCTCACAGAAAGCACACAAATTGGCCTAGTGTCGAATGAATTTTCTCTAAAAGAACTCTTTTAAGTAACTTGGAACCGAACCCCACGCAATGAAAATGTTGACCTATCTTGCTATTGGTCCTGGCTAATCCAAATCCACTTTAGGTCTATCCACACTGTGGCCAATGTTAGGAGGGAAACTCCTAACAAGACAAAGCCCCCACCCTCTGGGGTTCTATAGCAGTTCCTATATATTGGCTATATTTGTTTTTGCTCCAATTGCATTGTAGGTCCCTGAAATGAGGAGGTACAATGTTGTATTCCACTATTTTCCCTTTGCCTGAATCTCTCTAAATCTCTGCATGTATTTCCAGGCGGCACTAACAAGTGTGAGTGTTAGCTCTTGGCTCGGGGCCTTGCAGAGTGGCTCACAGGTATTCCCAAGATGATTCTTTATCGTCACCACCAAAAATATGGCAACAGGGGTGCAGAACGATCAAACAAATGCTCCCACAGCTAAACAAATGGTAAAGTGCTTGAAACTGGAAGATTTAAACATAGTCGGCCAAACCCCAGACCCCCAAACTCCCACAGGCTGATATACTGAGCTGTACTATCTCCTGTAATCACTCTTGCTCTCACAGAGCTGACGAAATGCTGCAGGCTGGGTATGCTCACTTGGATCAGGAAAACACTTCTCCACAGCGATGTTTGAGAGGCACAGGCATGAGCTTTCCTGGGGTGAAAATGAGTTTCTCTGCCCCCCCCCTGCAACAAGCTGAATGCCTACCTATGTCTGCTGCACACATTGTAGTGGCCAAGGGCTCCATGGTATTTTTATAAGAGGTTTCTCCCTTCATAATCTCCATCAGAGGTGAACCGTGTGCAATCTTTGCTTTCTATATTAAAGAAGAGAAGAAAGAGCAGGTCACTCAAATTTAGAAAGAAAGTCTGTGGGGAATGTTTGCATTTGTAGCTCCTGGGTTCTGAGGAGACCCT
This sequence comes from Mus pahari, assembly GCF_900095145.1. Lineage (NCBI taxonomy): Eukaryota > Metazoa > Chordata > Mammalia > Rodentia > Muridae > Mus > Mus pahari. Next base: position 40,507,711 of record NC_034594.1, read on the forward strand.
TAATCCAATGTGTCTCCCACAAAAAAAAAAAAAAAAAAAAAAAGAGCTCTAAGCATGTAATGACAGAAACATAGGTGTCTAACCTCCACCCACCCCACCCCTCGAGAAGGAATAAGATTAAATCGTAGAAAACCATTATTTGTGATATTAATTCATTAGCATATCAACTTTTAAAAGGTTAAGGCATTTGTCTATGTGTAGCAATCATGTTTAATGTTCTTGGAACTCTGACCCCATGACAGCTCTTTGCATTCATACTGTTCCTAATATGTATTCGATAACCCATAGTTATAAAAATCACTCCACTTTTCTTCAAAGAGACACTGTATGAATCAGCTTTCCAGTGACTCCTTGCATATATGAAGAGATTCTTTTGATAGATACCCATTGTGCCCAGTTAGACATTTACATGGTCTTTGCAACATAGTTGTTTGCATCTCACCTAGGTTTATTTTAACTACATCCTGATTTAGAAGGCCCATGCTGGAGCACATAATATGGAAATAGGCCTAGAAAAGAAATGGTATATTTAGAATACTTGAAACTACAGTAGGTATCAAACATAGTCCCCTCGCTTCTGTTTGGGATAATTGATCTAGTCTGCGCAATGCTAGGCTGCTCAGAAATCATCCCAGCTACACTTCAGGTTTTAATTTGAAAAATACTTTAAGGGGTACAAAACAAACAGAGGTGGGTCCAAGCTTTCTTGGACCAGCGGCAGGAGCATGGCTAATGCAGATTCTAGGCACACAACGGGTTCAAGTATCATCTCCACCTCTTTGCCTTTTTTTTTTTTTTTTAATTTTTTTTTTTTTTTTACCATCACTAGCTGTAAGAATCAGAAGGCTGCTGAATTTCAAATGTCCTTCAGTAGCTGGAACACTGCATTCTAATGCATTTTGATGAGTCAGATTGGTTATTTGTCACCGTATGTTGGTAATGCAAAAAAAAAAAAAAAAATGTATTCAGTCCAGAAAATTAATCCAGGCAGCCAGCCATGAGCAGATGAATGAAAGTGACCAAAAGCATATTGGAACAGAAAGCCGAGAGGAATGCGCTTTAGAGGCTATTTAGTAGCCAAATCTTTTTTAATACTGAATAATAGGTGTAAGGGGTTGAATACTCCATCTTTTTGTGAAGAAGGCAGAAATCCTTTCTTTGCCTGGGGGAATAAAGCAGACTCTGAAGTAAGAAGACTTCATATAATTTTCTCATTCCTTGTATGTCTACATCTCACTTCTAGGACACATATGGATGACACTAACCCATGGATGAGGAGGTACAGTTGCCAGCCAGCTGTTTATTAGAGACTTAGAACGTATTTAGGTTTCCTGACATAGCTGGTTGGGGACCTCTTGTCTTGGAAAATAACAGGAAAACAATAAGTCTGGGCTAAATTTTGCTCTGTCACTGGTCAAATTTCCCTCAGAGCTGAAAAAGACGCTGCCCTTCCCAGGCCACTGAAATGAGACAATGTCATATCCCGAATGAGATCATTAGGTCATAATCTCATCCTCAATGTGATTTTCTTGGCATGTGTGAGCATTGCTGGGTGAAGCAGGGAGAGGGGGCTGGGGGGGGCAGGAGAGAATGGACATGGGTTGAACAAAACTATTCCTTTAATTAAGCTTCTAGCCTCGTTACCTTCTGTTCTGATCCTGTCAGATCTCAATAGTTTCCCCCACCAGGTAATGCTGGGGTCAACAAATTACTCTCTGTCTTAGGGTTTTATGGCTGTGAACAGACACCATAACCTAGGCAACTCTTATAAGGACAACATTTAATCGGGCTGGCTTATAGGTTCAAGGTTCAGTCCATTATCATCAAGGTAGGGGAATGGCAGCATCCAGGCAGGCATGGTGTAGGCAAAGCTCAGAGTTCTACATCCTCATCTGAAGGCTGCTAGGAGAAGACTGGCTTTCAGGTAACTAGGACGAGTATCTGAAAGCCTATGCCTACATGTGATATATCTATTTCAATAAGGCCACACTGACTCCAACAAGGCCACACTTCCAAATAGTGCCACTCCCTGGGCCAGGCATATTCAAACCACCACATTCTGTATCAGTGACATGGACTCTTGAGACAAAGGCCTTTAGTGAGAATTCTGAAAATTTAGTTTCTTAAAAAAAAAAACAAAACAGAAATATTATAAGAATATGTTTTCATTTTAATCCCAGGTGTGGGATATGGGGATTTCTGCAGATTGCCCACAGCATCTATGATTTACCTTGTGCTTGGCAGGGGAATGATTTTGCCATTTGTGATTGTGTGATGTTTGGAATTCTGGGGACCTTTCAGAGGTATGTAAATGCTAGGTCCCTGAGAAGGTTGTTGGCTGTTGTTGGCCACAGTTTGCTAAGTCATTATGTGCAAAGAAGAAACAAGAAGAAGAAATTACATACCCTGATGATGAAGATCAACCTTGCCCCAAGGAACTCAATCTGACACCCCAAATCAGCAAGAAGTAGTCTAACTATAATGGTGCCCCCTTTTCTTTCTATCCTTTTGTTTCTCCTGTCTAGTGTTAGGGGCTGAAAGGGTAGAAAAGGGTGGGGAATAAAGAACAACCCATAAAGCAGCAAAAGACACGCTATGAAGACCCCTAGCATTAAGCAGGTGTGTGCTACTTTAAGGGCTTTTCACAAAGGAGCAACTGTCAGAATGTGCTTGGGCTCTCTAAAGGATGATATGGCAAAAATGAAGGTGCTGTGGTTCAAGTTGATAAGCTATATGGCAACTAGAATATTCCTGAGGACAAAAAGTCACACAGGGTCTGGAGTCAACGGAGAGAAATTCCAGCCTCCTTTGACATTGAAAAAAAGGAAACCATAATGGAGAGCCAACATTTAGAGTATTGTCTCTAGTAAACCAGTCTTTAGACATGGCTGAGCATGTGGTTTCACTCCTAAGACTTTTATAGCTTGTTTTAATCATGTAATCAGACCAGATTCTGGTAGGAACTGACTGTGAATGTCATATCAAATGCTTAGATTGTCATGCTAACACTTGGCTATACTGGGTCTCTAGGGACACTTCCTCAGAATGGAAGCCAATACCACACCAGGCTACTGTAACTTGGTGCTAAACCTTGTCAGGATACCTGAACATCTGGGAGACCCCAGGAGCTTATTTAGAGGTCAGGAGCCTATGAGTACTTCTTTGCATCCTGATATCATTTAATCCTTTGCCCCTCCAACTTCTGGGGATAAATTCCCGAATAAGCATCCATCCTTCAATCCTCTTTTGTTCTTCCTCAAGGTGAACTGTATTTTGGTTCAGAAATTATCCTTGCCCATGACTGTCACTTGTCTTTGGGAAAGCAGTAAGGAAGAAAGAATCCTTGGAGAAGGAAACAAAAGGTCGATTGTGACTTCAAATCCCATGTCCCTTGCCTTTGTTTCAGAGTAGCTCCATAATGCACAGAGCACAGCCCATCAATAAGGCCTTCAAGAACACATCTGTTCTTTTATTGCTCCTGATCCATTTTGATCATGCCTTGTTTGGTGTTGGGCCTATAAGCCTGTGCATACAGTTACCAGATCCAAAATGGAGTCACATTAGAGAGAAGACTATTGGCTAAAAGCTAAATCTTCAGTATGGGAATTTAGAGTCTCCCAACTGACAGGCATCATGTACTCTTGTTCTGGAAATTACTTCTAGAAACCTGGAGATGCAGAGGGAAAGATGAAAACAGATGCACAGAACACTCTGCCTCCCCTCCCCCAACACCCTCTGCTGTCTCCCTGACCTCTGGCTACTTCTAGCAGTCGGCTGCTGCCATGCGCTGGTCTTTTTAAATGATTAAAAGAAGCTATAGAAGTCTTACGAGTGAAACCATGTTCCTTGTAGTAAGTAACTAGCAAGCAGAAACCTATGGTAAGGCTCCCATTGGTGCCATCCCACAGGTTAGCCTTGACTTGGGGTTGGGAGGTGAGAATCTTCAGGAGTAGGGAGTTATTAGAGTCTGTCCACAGTCGAACGGCACACTAGTTTGATTTCTAGATCTGCTCAGAGATCCAAAGGGCTACTTTAAAAATAAACACAACCAAGAACAGGGGGACAATTTTTTTTTTTTGTCACATAAGTGTATAGGTTTAACACACGCTCCGTCAAAAGCCCGGTGGAATTGAGTCAGCCAGAGAGGGTTGTACTCTATAAAGTTAGTCTTTGTTCTTCCAAAGTATTTCTTTTGAACACAAGTTTGCCTACAAAGCTACTTTTACATTCTAAAACGTCCCCAATGTATGACCACCAGCTCCAGATGTGTTAATAGCACTAACACGGCTCACAACAGGCTACTTGAGTTATTGAATAAAATAACTCAACACACAGCTAAGCCTTCCGACCACACACTTTCACCTTTGCGTGCTCTGAATCAGCTTTCAATGGGCATTAAATCCCCCCCCTTGTTTTCTTTCTCTGCGGTGGTAGCTGGAGTGGGGACATTTGAATAGCTGGGCTACTAAGTACCCTTAAATATAGGTCTTTTAAGAAATCTCTGTGTGGATGTGAGTTCTGTATAGAAGTAATGTCCAAGGGAGAGATTGAAACATTGACATACTGAAATAAAAGGCAGGTGAATTAGTTTTAATTCTAGTCTATTATTTCTGACTAGCCCCACCAGATAACCTTGGACAAATGTCTTTACTTTTCAAAGACTCAGGTTTGGCCACTCCGAATCCTGTTCTTTAAGAAGAGATGTGGATAGGCACATCTGTAATCATGGACTTTGATGAGCATTAGCAATCCTTTGGGGCTGAGGAGAGGCAAATTTGCCACTGAGTTTGCACCTAGATGGTTGCTTCTAGAGGATTCTCTGATTTACAGTTTAAAAGATAACCAAGCATGAAGAATAAAACAGATATGAAATGATGCCTATGTTTCTGCTGTCACAACAACCCAGTAACCCAGACCTCACGGCTCTGCATGTCAATGTTCACATCTGGACGTCTTTACATAGCTCTGTGTCATACTGAGGTTTATAGTCCTTCCCCGGGTGTTTCATGGTGAGTTATCTACTTGGTGTGACAGGAAAGGGATTAAAACTGTACCTCCTTACAAAAATCCCACCCCTGTCTTCGGCAAGTCCACATGACATGCCAGAAGGTGCAGAAGAGCGATGGCTCTGGGACAGTATCCAAGAAGCAGTGAAATGGAATCTCCGTGACTCTTCCTGGAAGCCTCCGACTGCTGAAGCCCACTTTCCATCCCTCTCAATATGTGTCTGACTGATACATTAATAGATCCATGTTTTTCACAAGATGCTCACACACCACAAGCATTCAGGCAACTCCTAGATCATTCTACATTTTTCCTAATTTAACATCATCTTCAAGGAAAACCACATGGCTTTGCCTTAGGATCATTCATGTGACTTATTTTGTATTTAAAGGTTTGGTTATAACTAAGATTATAGTGGGTTATAAGGACAGGATCCCACTCTACTAACTGCACTAAGGACACAGAGAGAATGAGTTCATTCATGCTAAACAAATATAGAAATACTTGCCCCAACAAAGGAAATAGTAAATAAGCAATTATTCAATAAAGTTGCTCTTTCCAGTATAATACCTCCATTACAGACAAGCAAGACCTTCAGAACACTCACCTCCTCAAGGGTACTCTTGATATTCAGTTAACACCATTTACTTTTTCTTCATTCAGGTTTACGTGGAGGAAGCCCCTGTGCTGACTACAGAAGCAGCAAGTGAGCAGAAAAGCAGAAGCCTATGAGGAGTTAAGGATGTGTGTGTGTGTGTGTCTCTGTGTGTCTGTATGTGTGTGTGAGAACGTGTGTGTATGTGAGAACGTGTGTGTGTCAGAACGTGTGTGTATGTGTGTCAGAACATGTGTGTGTGTGTGCTTCTGTGTGTGTGTGTCTATGTGTGTGTGAGAACGTGTGTGTGTGAGAATGTGTGTGTGTGTCAGAATGTGTGTGTGTCAGAACGTGTGTGTGTGTGTGTGTGTGTGTGTGTGTGTGAATGTTTGCAATTAAAGCAAGAAAAGGAAAAGAAGCATGCATTTGCCAAGTACTGAGGCTTTGAAAAAGAAAAAATAAATCTGCCCCCAAGTCATTTGTTTCTCTGACTTGGAAGCACAAGGGGCTCCTTGCTTCTAGTTAGAGTTTCTAAGGACCACTGCTTCAGAGGAACGTGAATAGCATATCTGTTTCTCAGCAGAAACCAGGTTTCCTGAACTTCAACTGTGTATTTAACACCTCTGTGAAATGTCAATCACAGGTAGTCATGAGAACATGATTCTTCTACATCTGCTTTCATTCATGGAAGATGCTCTTCAAATAGGCCCAGATACCTTTGGTACCATGCTACAGTGGTGGTGTTTTTCTGCAAGGGCACGTATTTTAATGTGGTTAAGCTGACAGAGTCTGTGAGTGTGAGTGTTGCTGAATGCTGAGGAGCTCGGAGGCTGAGAGGTTTGCTTAGCGTGCAGGAAGCAGGACTTGGGAGCTGGAAATGTGAAACCAAAAGAAAGAAAACCAGTGAACGGATGAATGATTTCGATAACTACCATCGTGGTTGAACCTGAGGATTCTCAACGGCAACTCAAACAGACTCTAGAACTGACCCATGGTCTGAGATCTTCCCTTGACCCGCCTTCCTTCCCTCCCTGTCTCCACTCAGTGTCATGCTTGTCTCACTTACAGATGCCTCTCACAGCCTGGTGCCTTTCCATTTTCTCTTGCAGCCATAACTTCTAGCACATTTAATCCCACCTTTTCCTCTGCTTTGTCAATGGTTTGGATCAGTGCATACAGGAATACTATACTACACATATAGGAATACTACACTGTATGTATATGCAGTTATATGTTTTATTTATATTCTATGCGTATACAACGTGTGCATTTAAAGTAAACTGTAGTATAATACTGGACACCTGGGCTTTATCACTCAGCTGCTGGTGGTCCAGCCTCTTACTCTAGCCACTGATGTAGTAAGCAGGGCCATGTAGGTCCTAACATCTTTGCCCAGTTCCAGCTTGCATTATTCCTCAGTAATGTATATGTGACCTGGGAGTCTAGCAGTGTGAAGTCATCATAGATGAGTGGAGAATGGGAGTCCATAGATGGAAAAACTCTGTCCCATCATTCCCAGGAAGCACTGAGGAGCACATTAAAGCAGCTTCAGGAGGTCCTGAGGACCCAGCGGTTGTGTGTGCCACTGACTAACTCATCCCCTCGGTACTTATGTCCCCTCCTTGACTTTCTTCCCTTCCCCCAGCTTGGCTTTGCTTCTCTTTTTGGACACATCCTGCTCCAAGGTGGCTTGAACTCTTAATTCTCAGACCTCAGCCCCCTCAGTGCTGGGATTACAGCGCTCACCACCATATCTAGCTCTCCATCCCCACTTCAACATCCTGGCCCATCACCTCTGCCTTCAGGATGCCAAGTAAAGTTTCTTTACTGTGATTTTTCAAGGAAACCAATAACTGAGATCTTCCTAAGCTAAATCCTTGGTGAAATTGCATGCAAAAATGAGTATACAAATATTTAAACAAAAATGTTTAACATACTATTTAAACTCAACTCATATATCGCTTGAAACTTGGAACCTCATTTTAGGGAATGCTTTTATGAAATATGCTGGGGTAATTTGGTTCAGACTCTACTCTCTGGACAAAATAAAATGAAATAAGTGTTATTATCCCATTGAGTGAAGATGTCTAATAAGATCAGACTTTTGGCTTTTGTGTGCTTTGTACCCACCCAGCAACGATGGACCTCTCTGTAAGCAGTTTTGCTCTACTTAGCTTAATATAATTTCGGTAAAGATTTTTTTTTTAAAGCTTATGTTTACAATCATTCCATTTTCCTGAAGGCATTTTCTCAGGTGATAAAAATCTCAAAGCATGGTGGTAGTCAGAGTTCTAAAGATGTTCCCCCAAACTTAGTATTCCTTTATTGTAGTATCAAAAACTTAAGAATCATGAAGGAGATCAACAAATGCAATTAATATTACCAACCACCTGACATGAAAATAGAGCAGCTGTTCTGAAATTATCGGAATAGGCCCAGTGCAATCCCATGAGCTCTTTAACAGAAGAAGAGACAGATAGGGGTGGCAGATGGGAGCGTGGAGAGCACGAGGATGCATCTGAGGAGATCTATGTATGAGAACGACTCGGCCCTCTCTTGACTTCAGAGATGGGGGTAAAGTGGGGCATGAGAACTTGGGGAACTTCCAGAAGTTGAGAATAAATTTCTGGCCACCCAGCAGTAAGGAAGGGGGCAGAGCTCAGACGAGCAATCCATGGAACTGGTCCTGTTAGCAACATACATGATCTCAGGAAATTATCTTCCAGAGCCACCAGATAAGAGCTCAAATTGGCCAGTATCTTGAGATTTTTGTCTATATGATAGACAGGGCAAAGAAATTGCCCATTGATACTGGGTGATAACATATGTGTGTATGTTACATCTGTGCAAACAAGTGAATGCAGGTATGTATGCATATGTGTATACATGTATTTGGAGGTTAGAGATGATTGCTCTCCACCTTAAAGTTTTGAGATTCATTTATTTTATGCATATGGGTATTTTGCCTACTTCTGTGTATATACACCATGTGTGTGCTTGGTACCAGCCAAAATCAGAAAAAGACATTGAATTCTCTGGAACTGGAGTTATGGATGGTTGGGAGTCATCATGTGCGTTCTGGGAACCAAATTATGCTTCTCTGCAAGAGCAGCAGGTGCTCTTAACCACTGAGCTGTCTCCTCATCCCACATTTTATTTTTTGAGACATGGTCTCCTACTAAACGCAGAGTTTAGTTAACTAAATTGTCATGTGGAGTACAGCGACCTGACACCACACTCAGCTTTCCTATGAACGGTGGTGTTTCAAAATCAGGTCCTCATGAACCTGAATTGTATATTTACAACAATTTCTTTAGCTACTGAACTATCACCCCAGCTCATTTGCATTGTTTAAAACTACTGTATTTATAATATTTATAATGGAAATCACAGAATCAATCTCATTCATTATGGCCACACATTTTTGATCAGGTAATAATGTGTTGAAAAAATGTGCATTGGAGTTTTCCATTGCAAATGGAAACATTTACATACAACCAGGGTTTTTAAAAGACATAGTACAGAATCAGAGCTCTATGGATTTCTTTAAGGACAAGTGGCACATACTGGAACTTTTTGTCACAAAGAAAAACTAAGTTAAGACATTTGGGAGAAAATAGAGATGGAAATAATTATGTTAAGGGGTGGGGGAACAGTCTTGGAAAGACAGATAATGCAGGTTTGTGTCATACACAGAACGTACATATGTAGGTAAAAGTGTTTATGTGTATATCTGTGTGCATGTGTATAATGAAACTATAAAGTGGATCATAAGAGAGGAATAAGCGATTTTAAGAGGATAGGGGATAGAGAGTAATGGAATATATGTAACATTAAATAAAAAAGCAGGGCATTATCTTGGAGAAAGAAGGGAAATAACCAACAGTAGCAAAGGGGACAGATAGGGCAATGTAGTAGTAGGATGAGTTAGGATAAAACCTAATAGCACATGTATATAAAGATGTCATAATGAAACTCATTTTTATGTGATAACATAAAAAAGTTGTGTGTGTGTGTGTGTGTGTGTGTGTGTGTATCTGTGTGTTCTTCAGTCCTTGGAACTGAAAGCTATAGAAACTACCCTCATTATCTTGACAAACACATCTTAATAAGGAATCTTTTGGAGGGATATTGGGAGCTTTGCATATGTGGTAGGAGTCTAAAGTAACCTGTCAGTGGCAAGGATCAAGCTATCTGCAAGTCCACAAGATTAGCCCTTCAACAGGACTAAGCTGCTGGTCCAGCACCCTTGCATCCCTTCCCATCCAGTGGGTCAGTCAGGCCCTAGTGGTCTTTCTTGTCTCCCTAGCTGCATATTCCCAGTCTTAGGAGAGAAGGAGAAAACTTGTGGACTCTTCACTCCCAACCACCTTCAAGAGACAGTATGGGTAACTGTTCTTCTAATATGGCTACATGTAGTGAGGCCTAAAGAAAGAAGTATTTAAAAGGGGGGGGGGGAGTAAATAAAGGACGTTCATATGACAACTAGCCAATGACTGGCACATGTCCGCAGCAGAGGGGATGTTCACGCTTTCACTGGGACCATTCCTAGGATGTTCAGGCATGGTAGCTGATGGTAAAAACCATGTCCCTAGAGAATTTAGGGGTGTGAGACAAAATTTTTTTACATCTATCAAAGAAGATACTAAAAGGCTCGGCACAACTAATCAAAGTAAATTTCCAACAAGGAATCACCTACTCTTACAAGGGAATTCACCAAACTTCATTCATAACAGATAGCAAAATACCCTAAGGCTACTGTAGTTTGGCCCCTTTAACACACTTACTTTGCAGATATCTATGGAATATGTTTTACTTTCAGAGAAATGATAGATTGATTGTTTCTGAGTTGCCTGCGACTTTGTCATTGTCTCCTGTCTCAGGAACCACTTTCTACCAAGGACAGTACCATGGTAGCAGGAAAGGAACTATTTGACTTACAGCCTATGGACATTCGTAGGAAATTCTTTTCTCAATGAGAGAAACTGCTAAAATAAATACACCTGCTGCAACAATAGGTGCCTGCCAGAAACCTGCCTAAAAACAAGTTGCCCCATGACAGAAGCTTAACTTGTGTATACGAGAATTAGCCCCCCCTGTAAATTCACTGGGAAGCAGCCAACTTAATGTTGAATAATAGCATTCTATGGACCCACAGGCTGAAATAATCGAAGCAAAAAGTCTTAAGATAGGGGAAGTGCCTGGTGCTGACAGCGAACAAAGACAGCAAGTCCCTAGAACACGTTTCTGTTTGATAGGGGAAGGACTTCGCTGTCAAGTTTGTGTCTGAGTGTTGAAGTAAATAGAAATGTACACCTTCAACTTGTATTCTCAGTTTATTATGTCTGCCTCACCAGATTGTATACAGCCCTGACAAGTACCCTGCCTCACGTGTTTTTCTATTTCAATTACCACTCTATGGTAGGTACTTACAGAAAACCACAGCCAATCAAAATGCAGTGTTGTGGAGCCTAGTCTTAGTGGATACATCTACAAAACACTTCTGTACTTACAGCTTGGGGAACAGTGTGGGGGAGAGGGCAGGAAGACTGTAAGGGACAGAAAGAGGAGGGAGTTTGCTGTGAGATTGTGTCCCCTAGTAATGCCAGAAGTTATTCCTGTTAATTCTCAACAACATGCTCACCCAGACATGAGCTGAAAGAGAGACACCAATGAACAGGGACGCTGGGTGGGGGAATTGCATGAGGACTCAACCCTACACAAAGAGCTACAAGCAAGTGTGTCCTTTCCATGGAAGAGCACACCAGGTGTTCAGTGCCTAATAATCAGCCCTGAAAATGTACAGACGAGCAATATTATATGGACTCAACACATTATATTTAAGAATACATGTGTACAATATACATATAATGCATATATTCATATTGAATATATATACATATGTAATATACATATTGCATGTATTTACAATATACATATACATGTTGCACAATATATTCCTAAATATAACATATATGTATATAATAACAATACATATATGTATGCAATAGCAATTACTGAAAAAAGAGGCCATGAATTTGAATGAGGGTGGGGAAGAGTATATAGAAGGTCTGGAGGAAGGAAAGGGAAGGAAGAAACATTGAAATCAAATCAGTGTCAAAAATAAACAAAAAACCTGTATCTTGGCAAAATGAAGTGTTTGATAAATGAAGAACAAGTGGATACCATTGCAAAAGAGCCTTAGCTAACCACTGCTCCCCTTTTCCATCTTCTAGTCCAATACAACTAGTAGCTTTCAAAAATGTATCAAACATCACACCAAGGTCTAAGGGGACAGGGGAAGACATTGCTCACAGTTCTCACATTCTCTTAGTGAAGGGAGTCACTGACTAAATAATTGCAAGGTCAATTCAAAATGACAGTGTGGGTGTGCACTATTACAGGAGGTGTTTTGCCACGGCCTAACACCTATATAGGACAGGTCTGTGAAGACATTCCTTGAAAATGTTCCTGAAGAAGCAGTGTTTGAGTTGATGGCCAAAGAAAGGAAAGGAATTAGCTCTACACAAAGATGACAGGAATAACAGCAGTCCTCAAAGAAAGAACACCATTGTGAGGGATCCATGGCCACAAAGGTATGAGCCCGATGCAGAAAGGGGGCCTATGTAGCTGGTGTTTAGAAGGAGGAGCAGACTACAGCGTGGAGACAGGAGCAGCTGCAGATCCGCATGGCATCTTCAAACCAAGTTCAGGATGTGTGTCTTACTTACTGAAAGGTTTTGAGTGGAAGAGGATAATACTTAAGGTCAGGCTTGGGTTCATCTGGCAGATATAGAGAGACTGTTCAGGGGAGGGTGGGATGGGAACAGATGGGAGGAAGACACGAGACTCCTGATCGGGGTGGCATAGCGGGGACCACAGCTGCGAAGATGAAGAAGATAATTATAAGAGATAATATACTGGATTTAGGAGAGAACAAATAACAGTAGGGTCTTTGCAGCTAGATGAATTTTGATCTGTAAGCAGTTAACCTTGAAAGAGGGCAAGGCTTGGGGAAGTAACAGGTGAAGACCGTGTGTTCACTTATAAAGATGCTCAACTTGAGTTTTCTTTGTGATCTTCTAGTTCAGTGGTTCTCAACTTTCCTAATGCTGCGACCCTTTAATATAGTTCCCATGTTGTGTTGACACCCCCCCCACACACACACACCATAAAATTACTTTGGTTGCTACTCCATAACTGTAATTTTGCTACTGTTATGAATTGTTATGTATATAGGTTTGAAGGCAGAGGTTTGCCACAGAGGTTGTGACCCACAGGTTGAGAACTGCTATCCTAGAGCTTTTCTGAGAAAAGTAGTCTAGCCTGGAAGTTTACATTTACAAATTCTGTGCTAATGATTGAGAAGCAAAAGCTTATTGCCTGGATAAGGTCTCCAGGAAGACCAGGCAGGGTGAGTTGAGAATTCAGGATTTAGCCTTGAACTTTAGCTTTTTTTTTTTTTTTTTTCCTTTTTTTTTTTAAATTAAATTATTTTATTTATTTACATTCCAAAAGTTGCCCCCCTTCCTGATTCCCCCTACCGAAGTTCTTCACCCTTTCTACCTCCTCCCCTGCCTCTGAAAGAGTGCTCCCCCACCCACCCACTCACCCCTACCTCAGCCCTACCATCATCCCTCTTCCCTGTAGAAGTTTTCTACAGGTTTAAGTGCAGTTGCTCCCACTGAGGCTATACATGACAGTCCTCTGCTACACATGTGCCTGGAGCCATGAACCAGCCCATGTATGTTCCTTGGTTTTTGGCTTAGTCTCTGGGAGCTCTGAGGGATCCGTGTTAGTTGACACAATTTCAGTCCTTCCCCTAACTCTTCCATGGGGGTCCCTGACTTCAGCCCAATGGTTGGCTGCAAATATCTGCATTTATCTTAGTCAGTTGCTGGTAGAACCTCCCAGAGGACAGCCATGCCAGGCTCCTGTTTGCATCCACAATATATCAGGATTTATATGCACATGGGACCCCAATTTGGGCTGGTGACTGGGTGACCTTTCTTTCAATCTCTGCTTCATTTTTGTCCCTGCATTTCCTTTAGACAGGAACAATTCTGGGTTAAAAAGTTTGAAGATGGGTGGGTGGTCCCCCACCTCAACTGGGGACCATGTCATCTGGAGGTGGTTTCTTCCAGTTCCACCTCCCCACTGTTGGGGGTTTCGGCTAATGCCATCCCCATTGAATCCTGGCAGCCTCTTACATCCCAGGTCTCTGGGACTTTAGAGGTTCCCCCGTCCCCTACCCTGAGCGGCTGCGTACAGTGATCTATTCTCCTGATCCTCTGGGCAGCCCTCCTGTCTCTCCCCATATCTGATCCTGGCCCTCCTTTCTAGCCCTTGCTGACTGGGTCAAATGTGATGAACGTTCAAAGAAAATGGAATAATGCAAACAGATCTTATAAAGAAAATATGCCCCAAATAGAGGCCATTTCATGGCTAATATGAAGGATAAGTATAGAGATGTTAGTTAAAGGAGTATTTTTACAAACAGTTTAAAAAAATAAAACCTGTGAATATATTTTGGACCCTCATTGATAAAACACTGTTAAGTAGTTAACCCCAAATGTAATCCTGTGCTTCCCTTGCCAAAGACTACTATAGAGACTATCAAAATAAAACTGTCACTTCCTTCAGCTTCATTTGTTTAAAGTGGTGGTTCATGGCCTAGTGAGTTTGATGAAATGTAGGCATAAATCAGTGGGAGACTTTGAGAGACCTGTACTAGGTAAAAGGGACAGCTATACCAATATAAAAATCCCCTTGCTCCTTATCTTCCATGTTTTCATGCAGACATGATGGGTGATGGTAAAGCAGATGTCTTGATAACAATTATCAGGAACCCATAGACATTGGGTCAAATGGTAATGAGCTGAAGAAGGGCAGACACAGTGGAGCGACAGTTCTCAAACTATGGGGTCATGACCCCTTTGGCAAACTTCTATCTCCAAAAATATTTACATTATGATTCACAACCATAGCAAAGTTACAGTTATGAAGTGGCAACAAAAAATTATGGGTTGGGGTTAGCACAACATGAGGAATTGTATTAAATGGTCACAGTATTAGAAAGGTTTAGAACCACCACTGTAGAGACTAATGATATCCTGGGATCAATACCAAGCTTCATCACTTGTGGGATGGTTGATTTTTGTCAACTTGACACAACCTAGAATCATATAGAAAGTGTCTCAATGAGGCTTTCTCTACATTGGATGGGCCTGTGGGCATGTCTGTAGGAGCTTATCTTCATTAAGTTAATTGAGGTTAGAAGACCACTGTGGGCAGTCTCATTCCCTAGGCTTGGGATCTTGAACTATATAAGAACAGAGAAATCAAGATAAGTTCAAGCTCAAGCAAGCAGGTATGTATGCACTCATTTCGCTCTGCTCTTGACTATGAATGTGACATAACTAGCTATTTGAAGTCCCTGCCTTGACTTTCCCAACCTAATGAACTGTAGCCTGGAATTTTAAGCTAAAATGAATCCCTTTCTTCCCCAAATTGGTTTTGTCGGGGGAATTTTATCGTAAAAATTAGGAACGAAACAAGAATATGCCTCAAACAGAATTCTTCCTGCACAAGAAAAGCAAACCCCTATTTAGTTCCGCAACTCTTAGTCAAGCTTTCTCCTACCTATGCCAAGCCCATTTCTGTCTATCACAAATCTCTTGAAACAAAAGGTTCGCTGATATTTAACAAGGATCTCTCTGACATCCTTATTGGTAAAATGCTTTAAGAATTGTTTTATTATATAAAGAATTGCTATGGGAATTTGAGACGGATAGGCCAATTTCCACTTGGTCTGACTACCAATGCAAAGGATAATAGGCTCAGCATCCCTGGCTATGGGAACTCTGATGCCCAGACCAAAATGCTTAAGAGAGCCCATCAAACTATTACGGCTTGAGTGCTGGAACACTTCCCACCCACACTACACCCTGTTTCTTACAGCTACACATATTTACAGGTATGTTAAGTTCATTAATAAGAGTGGAAAGTGGCGTCTGAAAATGCAGCAGTGGATCACCTGTCAGATCTCTGAGAGCATTTGCTTACCTGGTATTCAGCTTGCTTGTTTCATCTTCTCAGGATAAAAATGCTTAATAATTTATGACTGCAAGGTTTTACTTCTTGCCCTTGTGCTGTCAGACCTGTGTTAGTTACCTCCTGGGGAAGTGTGCCCAGTTGGCACAGAGTACTATTAAGTCAGCGATGCCTTGCTATCGCTGTGGAACAAAAGTGCTTGCTGTTCGTGATAGAAATCACCCCATATCATTATTTGTCAGCCTGTTACCAAGCAGCTGACAGATTCCAAATTCCTGTTGTAAAAGACAACCTTCTCCTGCCTTGTCCAGCACTTCTGGTTTGCAGCCGAACTGCAAATGCCATCCCAGCGGTATTAGGTGGCTCTTTTCCTTTTTCTATGTTCATGACAAGAAAACAAGAAAATGAAAAGTTGTGTGAAGTCGAGAAAATTGCAGAAACCTGGCAGGGGATGACTTTCACCTGGGCAATTTGTCAGTCCCAGAGGGATGTCTGAAGTGAGTTTTTAAGAATAAGAGGCATCCGGTTCTCATTCCAACTGGTTTGCCTGGTAATAATTATTGCAATATGGAACAAGATCCCCAGCCTTGCATTGCACCTGTGCAGGCTCAATCGCTGCAGCTGGCCTTCAGTATTAGTTAATGCTGAAGACAAGAGTAAAACTGCTCTTTATTATCCCAATACATTATCTTCCTAACTGCAGACGTTGCCTTCTTCCGCATTCAGCCTGCCAAGGCTATGCTTCCACATGGATTCCTGTGGCCTCATGGGGAGGAGGTTGGGTGCCTCTTGAACCTCCATTTTCAGGTTTCCTCTCTCTAGGGCAATGAGTGAGCTAGATTGGTAGTGGCCTGAAGTGGCACAAACCACTCAGGTGATAGGACTTGTCTGTCATTCAAATCACACGATAGACACAGGCTTTCAGCTTCTGAAGTCTCACTTTAGTGTCTGGTCCCACTGGATCTGTGGGGATCTATAGATTAAGATAATGCAAGCAAAAGATTAACTTTCTTTCAAGTGTGGATTTGGAAAGAATATAGGGTCAAGACCTCCAGACTTTAATCCTTTATTCACCCATTTACAGACCTCTTTAAGCCTCTTAATTGTTGTGCCCTGTGTATAGAAAAAAATAACTCGAGACTGCCCTTCCTTATACTAATGCTCTGGGGATTAACACATGTTGAAAATCCCTCTGCACATGTGAAATGCTGTATGAATAACATACACTGTCAAGAGCAAACATCACTAAAGATATCCTAAGTATCTTGAGCCTGCTGCCTCTTATGCAAACTCAGTCAAGCATGTACACACATACAAACACAAACCCACACATACAAACATGAACACACACACACACAAAGATACACAAACACATATACACACACACACAAATACACATACACACATACTTACACACGTACACACATGCACACATGTATATACACACAAATATATCATACACACACACACACACACACACACACACACAGTGGGTACTAAAGAATTTATTGATGTTGGTTCAAATGTACTCAGTATACCTGATAGTTGCAACAAACATTGTTTGACCTCTTGACCTTTCTAGACCTATTAACCTATAATTTTCTGTTGAATTCTAAAGCAATGAACACAGAGTGAGGGCCATATGTAAATTCTCCCCTGGCAGTAAAGACGGGGTCTATCAGTGTCTCTGAGCTCTGCCTTTATTTGTAACGTGTGCCAACATCAACCATTTCACAAATACTATCTTCCAGAACTGCTGTGCTATGCAAAACCAACAAAGGAGCTGTGAGAGAATCAGTGGCTGGTATAATACACAGCACAGAGCTGAGGGTAACAAAATAGTTGTGTAATTATTCCTGACATGGCATGTTGAGGCAAAGAAACTTTAGCTTCTTCTAAACAGTGTCTGTCAATTTCCCAGTATCAGTGCAGAAATCAGCGACATGCACCATTTTACCCATCAGTGTGATGCCCAATTATTTGAAAAGGGTGAAAACTTTTGCCTCTCCAAGCGTGATGGGCATAACCTTTAAACATTGGCAGTGGCTGGGATGTTTCATGTTATAAATTTCCCAAACATATTTGTGAGTTTTCACTTGCCATCAACTTCACATTCTGCTCAAGTTAGAAAGTAGTGCCAACACTTTGCTTGTCTCTCGTAAGATTCAAATTTATAGCCACAAAGATGCTTAGCTGGGCTAGAATGACCATGTAAATGCTAATAGAGATTGTGGGCTCTGCTTTGGGCATTGTTTTATTGTATCCTTGGTACTTTATGTGCAGAATAGTCTGAAGACACATTAGGGTTGTACATAAACCCTTTTGACCCTGTCTATGTACATTATATAACACATCATTCTCATTCCAACCTCAGACCTAGTAACACAGAAAGGAATTAAATTATTTGGCTCCATATTGACTACAAAGAGTTAATAATTGCCACTAAATAAGCTACCAGATTCTTAAAAATATAAATTTGTATGACAAAAATTACAGCTGCCCATTTACATGTGACATGTAATTTGAATATGTGTTTATACATTCTGAGTACAAATGCAAATGAAATGTATAAATGACTTCCCAACAATAATGCCCACTGCTCACATGTTCTCTCGCGCTCTCCCTCACTCCCTTTCTGTTTCCTCACCTCATAGAAACACTGAGCATTCTTCCTGAGAAATTGTCTCTACTCTTCTGACCTGTCACCAGTATATGGTGTCATCTGTAATACTACAATGAATGTTTGTTGAATTTATTTGATCACCTAATAAATTCCCTTTCTTATTTGGAAATACCTATAGTTAGTATACAGAAGGCTGAATATATGTTCTAGAAAACTAGGGGTGGATATGTGACCTACACTTTGTTAGTCTGATAGTTCACCTAGAAGTTCTCTTAAGAGTTATGAAGAGATGAGGACAGCTTAATGACCACCATGTGGGGCAGTGCCTAAGCAACACACACGTTGTTCCAAAGCAGCAATGTTCCCAGCATCACGAGGCAAGAGGGGCACCCCAGGAAGACTGTTGGGGAATTGCAATCAGACTGTTTCTATAGTGTAACCAACTGTTCCTTCAAAGGAAGTTTTTTTTGAACAAGAGGTGAGTTGTTTACAAACAATGTACAGTATCAATGCTCCAAGTCACGAATTAAAATAGAGGCCCCCTCATCCTCACAGTTGAGAAAACTTGTTCTACATTATCCTTGATTTGACTTTTATCTATCTCCTCTTCATTTCCTGTTCTGCAGTCATATGGACCAAGTCAGCACACTTCTTTCCCCAAAGCAGGTACTTCAATTTAAATCAATTTCCTTGCTTTTAAAAGCGTACCCATTGTTCTAATCCATGTTAATTAAAGAATCTAATGTCTACTGTGTTTCTAGACACCAGAGGCTAGAAATTCCTTCATATGCCTACTCCCCACAATCAAGACTTACCTGGTTATCCCAAACCCATGGAAAGAAATTTGTCCTTGATCTTTTGTCTCTCAATAGCATCATTCTTATGTCAAATATTAATATTCCCCAGTGGAAGAAAAGCAGTCACTTCTGTTGGCATTCAGCCCCTCTTGGACTGTGTGTGCCTGCAATGACAGACATTACATATCATTTGTTTGGTAATGGTAACATTTTCTAGTAGTGGTCAGGCATGCTGAGAAACAGAGTGAAGTACATAATGCATAGCTTACTAAAATGGATATTATAATTTTCAGATATACAAATTCTCTCACTGCTTGACTTAAAACACTGTATTATCTCAAATTATATTCTATGAAATTCACTTTAACAAAGAAATAATGTATTAAAAGTTGAAAATTTAACAAACTATGTATTTAGGTGTTAAGTAAATTCATTATATTATCTAGTTTTACCTAACTGAATATTTCAGCTGTTTTTCAGATAGCCAGTATCTTTATGTAGAGTAAAATAGCCAGTCAATACAAGTAAAAAAAAATATTGTTCTAATGGCGAATGTTTCCAGTATAAGTTTGTTTCTAGCCAGAAAGACTCCCATATTCTTTGGTGTTTACAAAGTATTAAAAAAGAGTGAAGTGAGGCTGGAGAGAGGGCTTAAGTGCACAAACTGTTCTTATAGAGGACCTGGATTCGATTCCCAACCCCCACAGGGCAGTTCACAATTCTACATACAATTAATGGGGGGTTCCATGCCTCTTCTGAACTCTGACCTCTGCAGGCTCCTGGATGAAGGCAGTGTATATACATATACTTGGGGCACACAGGCATGTATATAAAACTAACTAGCTAACTAGTATAAAAAAGAAAATGAGGAGTGGGGAAAATGAAAGAAATTGAAATGAGAGTCAATGACCCTTATTCACTTAGTTTAATTCTCAGAGGGAAAAGGCTTGAAGAGAGCACAGTTTTGCGACATTAATAACTGGCATACATAAGATAGCATTTCTAGACAGCAAAGAAGAGATAGAAGAAGAACCATATGTTTAGGAAGGCCTTTATGAGAGGCATCAGTATGGCCCGTTTGGGAAAATATTACCATATGCATAATGCATTTGCAGAAGGTTTTGAGGAAAACATTTTTCTCGTGGGTTTATTATTTTGTTCAATAAAAGGAAGCCAGGTCTTTTTTTTTTTCCTGCAAATTTTTCCATCTCCCATGAATGCATTTGGAATGTGGTAATAAAATAATGCATTTGGGCCCCTTAGATGCAAGCAGTTGTGGATTTTTTGACTTTTTTTTCTTTTATTGTTGAGATTATAATGTAATTGTTGTTTCTTCCCTCTCCCCCCTCCAAGCCCCCCCATATACCCCAAAACCCCATATACCCCTCCTTGCTCCGTTTTGTTTTTACAAATTCATAGCCTCTTTTGTTATCGCTTGTTGTAGCATGTGTGCATGGATACACATGTGCACATATATTCCTAAAATAAACTTTTTACTTGGTATAATGTACGTGTATATCTGTTTTCAGGGATGGCCACGGGGGGGGGGGGACCAGTTGGTACCCTCTTCCCTGAGAAAGATGGTTTCTACTGCTCTCTGAATTCCATCATTGTCCATTATTTGGAGGGCAGAGGCCTCCTGAGCCTTCAGCAAGGCCGGTGGCCATCTTCCTCATTCTGTTTATGTGTAGGCATTCATGTTGGTGAGAGGTTATGGGTGAGATACACTCTCACTACAGACTCCCTGCTCCTCTGGCTCTCACAAATTCTCCACCTCTCTTGTAAAATATTCCCTTGGCCTTAAGTATGGCAGTGTTTTGTAGTTGTATATATCAGCTGAGACTAGCTTCCACAGCTTTGCATTTTGATTGGTTGTGGTTTTCTGCAGTGGTCTCTGTCTCTGCTGCACAGGTCCGTTTCTGTTATGAGGGCTGAGGAATGCACTTATCTGTAGGTGTAAGAACAAGTATTTAGCGTGCCATTAGGACTTACGCTGGTTTAGTATCAGTAATCAGTAATAGGTTCTCCAAGGTTTCCAGTGTTGGCTATGTTCCCAGTACCAGGCATGGTTTTGCTCCTGTTGAGTGGATCTTAAGTCCAATTAGAGAGCTGGTGGTTACTGCCAAAGGGTGTGTGCCACTACATCACCTTTAGGGCTATTGTGACTTGCTGACTCTTGTTGTTCACAGGCATCACAGTTGGTAAGATCGTTGACTGTCTCTCTCTTTGATCAGCTTGCCTGGCTCCTTTTGTCATCTTAAAAGCTAGTCCTCAGGGAGGAGGCTCTCAGGTCACTCCAGCTCAGGGACCTCTGGGACCCATGTCTGAAGCGCACAGAGTCTTCAGCAGTAGGAACTTCTCTTCCAGCTTCTTGGAGGGCAACCAAGGGCAAGAGCTATAGTCTGTAACATTTTGAGAGTCTTGAGGACAACCTGACCAAGCCTAGCTGGGGCTAGGGTTTTTATTAGGTTATCTCTGGCTCTTAGACGGAGCATTGTCAGCTCAGATGAGGAATTTTTACTTAAACTATATATGTATATTTATATACAGTCTTACATGTATAGTGGGATTTTATAAATAATTAATAGTATAATTTCTTATCATTTTTTTCAGACATCCTTATTGTTATCGTACGTTCCACCCTCCTTCTTCTGTATTTATCTCTCTCTCTCTCTCTCAAATTAACCCACTTCCCTATCAGATCACTTGTAGCCTGCTATTTCCCTCCCTGTTGTCCCCTGCTCCTCATTGGCCATAGACTCTTCTGCAACTATTCCAGGATATTTACATCTGAAGGTCTGAGCCCAGAGACTCTGATGAGAGAGAACCTGTTATGTTTGTCCTTTTGGGGTCTGGATTACACTCAATAGGATCTTTCCTAGTTTTATCCATTTAGCTGCAAAGTTCATGAATTCATTTTTCTTTGCAGCAGAAAGTTTTACGTGGTATATATGTACCAGGTTTTGATTATCCATTCATCAGTCAAAGGACATTTAGGGTTTATCCATTTTCTAGCTGCTGTGAATAGAGTGCAATGGTCATTACTAAGCATAGGTATCTGTGGTGTTATACAGCTGGGTCAATGGTAGATTTATTTTTAGCTTTTTGAGAGTTATCCACACTTATTTTTACAGTGGCAGCACCAGTTTGAAATCCCAGTTGTGGGTTTTTAAGTACCTTTTTTCACTTTGCTTCACTGACAGCTCTGGGTCAGATGACATGACCGTATAGGAGGAGGCGACTTCATACAATGAGGCTTTTGACTTCAGTTCATGTATGAACATATGCCCCGAGAACACCCTAACTATAGGCCGTCTTTGCCTTTTACTTTCAAAGATTTTTTTTCCTTTGTTTTTATTTTATTTTTTTATATGTTTGGGTGTTTTGCTCACATGTGTATCTGTGCACCACAGGCATACAGTGCCTAAGGAAGCCAGATATGGGCATCGGATTCCCTGGGATGGGAATTACAGAGGGCTGGGAGCCACCATGTAGGAAGGACGAGTGAAAGCAGCCTCCTCTGGAAGAGCCTCGTCTGGAAGACCAGCTAGCGCTCTTACGCACGGATGAGCCTCTCAAGCCTCTGCTCTTTCTTAGCAGAGGTGTTTTGCACCGCCAGTCACGGACCTCAGCTCTTAGCATTCTTGATGACAAAGATCTCAAGGAAGCAACTGTGCCAACACATGTCTAAGAACATATTTAAGCAGTTAATTATTTCCCTCGCACCATCCTTGCGGCCCCTTTACCACGTTGACACACTGCAGAGTGACACAGGGTATGATTGGCGAGAAACATGTAAAGTCCTATATAAAACTAAACCATCTCTTGTTTCCCTTAAAACCCACCTTTATGTCCTGTCTTATATCTCCTTGTACCGAGCATCAGGAAACATCTCCTGTTTGTTTGCTCTGTTCTGAGGCCTTCCGCTCAGAGCTGCTTCCCCCTGGCTCGTAGATATGTCACTCCTGGGCACTTCGTGTCCTCGAATGTCAAGAGAAGAGAAGAGGTAATTCCAGAAACTAATTTTCAAATAAAATGGCAACATGATTGAAACACATTCCTCTAAATTCAGTATCAATTAAGTTTAATGGTCACAAGTCTTCTATCGATTTATAGAGCTGTGTATATCATGATTTTTAGAGAGAACATTACTCCCGAGACAGCTCTCTAATTGAGAGAAGGATTCTACAGTCCAGAGGCCTTCGATTAATGTTCTATAGAAATGATTTGCAGCTTTTTGTTCTGTTCCTCGCTGGACCAGCCATACACGAACTTCGGTTGGCAGGTTTGAGAAATTTAGCCGCACGTACTGCAAACAAGGGCTGACAACTGTGTTCTCCATGACACCAGAAACCAAGAGGAAGGGCAATAACTGGCAGGGCTTTTGTTCTCCTGGTCATTTCCCTCATGGGAAAGCCCTACAGACCGAATGGAAATCATGAATGGAAGACACAGATAACTGTCCCTCAATGACAAGGCAGAGGTAGGAAATGACCCTTCATTGTCTTCAGGAGTACAGGCCTAGAAAAAAGGCAGGCTTGGGTGCTGGGTAGGCCTGGGGTCCAGCATTCCTCATGGCAGAACTGGAAGTGAACAATATAATATGATACTCATTAATGGCTTTAGGAAAGTTACTTAATATCCCAGATGTTCAGTTTTCACACCTATGAGATCTTAACAATGAACTTCTGTGAAACACCACACACCAGTCCTGTACTTGGTGAGCACTTCTCAAAAGAGATTTAGCTCTTGCCTCCCCTCTGACATCTCCTTTTTGTGGGATGCAGAGACTTTGATATGATGGGGTGACCTGTGGAGTGTGGGTGAGAAGGCTGGTAAGCTAGTTCATAGGATAAAAAGCACTTGCCACCGAGCCTGATGGCCTGAATTATCCAAACTGTGGGAACGACGGGCTCAAAAGGGAGATCTGAGTCTGAATTGTTCGCTGGCATCCAGAGACTTGCTGTAGCATCTTGCCCAACCCCAGTAAATGAATAAATGTAATGTTACAAAAAAGAGCCGAAGAGAGGAGCTAGGCATGGCGATATACACATGCAAGATTGTAAGCTGGAGGCTAGGCCCAGCTACGGAGTGAGACTCTATCTCAAAACAAAAACCGGAACAACACAAAACCAAACACAATAACAATAGCAACAAAACCCAGCAGAAACCAAATGAAGGGTAGATGGTATGGGGTGCAGAGGAGGAGGGTGGTGCAGACGTCAGGATGAGCAAGCAGTAAATGGGGGGTGCAGGGATTTTCAGCAGCACCTTCAGACCATTACATTCTACTTGCCTCCGGGCTTTTCTGGCAATATTGATCTTTGAGAATGCGCTGTTGCTGGACTCAGCAATTGCTTACAAACTCGGCTTCCTCTAAGAACTAACAAGGCAATTTGAGCTTCCTAAGAAGGCAGGGCAGTGATTGAAATGCCAAAGTTGAGGTCCTGTTAAGCACTAAAGAAGTCCAAAGACAGGAAAGTGAGGAACTGAGAAAGATGTGGTAAAGTCCTGAGTGCCACCTTAGGACTTTACCCATTATCTTGGCAAAATACTGATGGGCAAAATCACATTTTATCTAGCTAAGGACAGGACAGTGGGTGTCATGAGCTATCAGCTCTGTGCTGAGAAAGGCTATGTGATGTCTCAGTAGATCTGGGTTTGGGCCTGATTCCTCACCCTGGCTTACGTGTGAACTTGAAGATGTGATCTCACCTCTCTGGGACTTAGTTTCCACCTGTAAAAGGAAATGTACTATGTTCATAAAATTATTTGGGAATTTAAAACAAAGGTCTTAGTAGTATGGAAGACATTAAAGTTAAGTGTTAAGTCATTGGCTTATTGAGTTATAGAAAAGTTTCTCCACAGTTTTATGTCCTCTATAAAATGATCATAATAATAGTTCCCACTTTTAAAGGCTTTGAGAAAATTAAATTAACCACTTCATGAACCTCCAAGTAGTCCCTAGCACAAATTAAGTTTTGCAAAAGCATCATGTATCTATGCCCTCTTTATTATCCTGTCTCGTGGCCATCTGCCCTCTCCTCTGTATGTACAGTCCCTAGTACTGAACATGGTCCCTATCTGTGTTCTAATACCCAGACTAAATTTTCCAAAAAGCCTTAGCAATCACATTTCAAATGAATATCAACACTTTCCAGTGGGGTAAGTCTTCTGTCCTTTTGTCCTAATGGTCACAAGTAGCCACTTTGAAGTTAACTTCAGCTTTCCCTAAGAACAAAACCATTAGCCTAGTGTGACATTTCCATCTCCTTCAGAAAAAGGAGGAGATGGCTGAAAACATGGCTGGTCATTTCACACCTAATTGGCTTCCTCTTGAAACTGTAGTGTGCCTCTGTCCTTGTGTGGGGTCTCATTTTCACTCCTGGTCACCTTGTTTCAAGAGAAGTGGAACTGAGATTGAAAAATGCGAGGGGAGGGCACGATCTTGCTTAAAGGTTGAGGAAGATTCATGTTCTGTGAGAAGCAGCAAAGAATAGGATTGGCAAAAGATTAGGATGAATTTGATAGTAGACCTCAGCAAGACGAGGGTTTAATAAAAACTCATTGGTCAACATAACAAGCAAAACCCAAGAACAAGTGGATGCCCAACATCACCAAAAGGCAGCAAAAGGAAAATCAATACTCACTAGCAGCTCCTCCAGTAAATCTTTTCTTGTACAAATCTCTGATGTCAACGACGTTTCTGTAACTGGGATTCTGTCCTTATATTTTAAAAGACTGAACAGTTTTATGCTATAAAAATATGTGATCACGTATGCATGTCTAACATGGGTAATTAAATTTCACACTTCAGGGGAGAAATGAGTTGTTGAGGGATATCTGGAAAACAATTTTGAATGTATGTCATTTTACAACTAGCCAGCCTCCCCATGGGCCTTTGCTTTCCTGCTGGGGAGAGGAGTCTGTCTAAAGGACCACTTAATAAGTCAAGTTTATCCTCTATTATACTGAGCATCTCTTACTCCCAGTAAAGTGCTGGTCAGTGCTTGGAATCTGTTCTTAGTGAACCCCAAACTAAAGAATCTGAAGAGATAAGATCAGTGTGTATATTTTGTTTTCTAGAATGACTTAGAAATATCTCTCTAAATATTCTGAACCCAAATCTTAAGATGACTCGATACAAACATCACTTTCTTTTGAAGTCTTTTAGACTTGAACCAATTGTGTAAGAACCATCACTGGGGAACTCCGATTTTCAAAAACAGAGGCCCAGACAATGATCTACGACTTAGACTGTAAGCTTTCCAAGGGTACTAGTTTGCTGCCTCCAGAAAGAATGGTCATGCTTATTTTGTTAGTCTTTTGAAGCAGAATGCAATTCCTTATTAAAGGTAGAGGCACCTGGAAGGGAATTGGCAAAAGAGATTTTTATCTCCCACAAAAGTATCTGTTGAGAAAAGAATAATTTGAGAAGTCTCAAAAAGAAAAGCTCTTTGTAGGGGGCTTATAACGAAGCCCAAAAATACATGTTTGGCCCAACAGACAACATTTTTGTATTAACTCATACAAATCAAATAGAAGTATTAGAAAGAAAATATTTAGATCATGACTTCATTTGGAAAAATTGTTTCTTTTTAAAACATTACTTAACGACTTATTTATTTCATATGTATGAGTGTTTTGCCTATGTATATATACATATACATCCTACCTGTTGGATATGGAGGCCAGAATAAAATCATTAGATCCCCAGAACTGGATTTATGGGAAATCTGAGCCTCTTTGTTGATGCTGAGAACTGAACCTGGGTCTGGGTCTTCTGCAAGAACAAGTGCTCATAACTGCCAAGCCATCTTTCCAGCCCCATATTGTTTCTTTATGAATCTGTTTTCATAGTATTGTCAATTTTGAGCTTATTTTTATAATAAACCTTTTATCAAACTAAACTTTTAGTACCTCAATGTGCGCATTAGCCACTCACTAATTAAGTTAAAATCTGCTGGCTTCAATTAAAAGCTCTACAGACTGCAAAGGCATTGCGCTCTGCTGTTAGGGTCAGATGTCAGTTCCTGGCTCACTTGAGGTATGGCATTACATATGCTCTGATATCCAGAGAAAAAAGCTGTGGTCATAGCTCCACGGGTTGTAGAGAATGAGAATATTAAGTTCTACTGGTTGAGAACCTTACCAAAACCATTTCTCTTCATTTCCATAAGAACTGATTTCCCATCCTTATTGGAGCCCCACCCAGCTGTATCTCTAGCTCCTGGAGATCCCAGACCCTCTTTTGGCTTCCATGGGCATCGGACATGTATGTGATACACAGATCGACATGCCAGCAAAACATCCAGACAGAGAAAGGAGGAGGGAGAGAAAAGAGAGGAAGAAAGAAACTAAGGTCCAGGTGGAATAAAAGGCTTAGCTACAATTCCATAGCCAATTAATAGTAGAACAGGAATATTAACTGTCATTTGAATGACTTCAAATGCCAGATTATGTTCCAAATCAGATCAAAGCAGGAAGGGGACAAGACAATGAAGGGAACAAGACAATGGCAGACTGTGTTTTGTATAATAAACAGCCAGTCTCTATTTGTAGTCCTACATACTCCTTTGCAACAATGTCTCTATTTACCAAAATGTACAGTTCCAGGGGAGAAAGAAGGCCTGAGGCAGACAGTAATGGGGTGAACAATGATACATGCACAAAAAAATCATAACCTTCTTGGGTTTTGTTAGTTAGTTAGTTTGGTTTTTTTGTTTGTTTGTTTGTTTGATTGGGTTTTTTTTTTTTTTTGCTTTATTTTGTTATTGCTTTTGTCAATTTGACACAAGCTATAGTCATTTGTGAAAAGGGAACTTAATTTGAGAACATTCCCCCCACCAAGCCTTCCGGCAAGCCAGTGAGGCATTGTAAATGCAACTTTTGTTCTCCTGTAGTAATTGTCATCTTGGAGGCTTATACTGCCTCACTCTGCTAACCTAGGCCTAATCCTGGAAGCTTCTAGCCTTTATACAATCTAATCTAGGCCTAGAATGTTCTCAGCTTCTGAGACCTACTGCTGAATAAGTTTATTGCTTCCTAGGTCTTTTTGATCTCTGGCTGACTGACTCAAGCTGGTTTCTCCCTCTATCTCTGATTTTTGCTTTGCTTGGCCTCAAACTAACACTGGCTGCCTGTTCTAACCTTCCGATTCCTTCTCGTTCCCTGGATTGTTCTGTCTTCACCTGTGTCTAGCTTGTTCTCTCTCAACCTGTCTCTGTAAAACTGTTTTAGTAAAACTGCCTCCTACTCTCTCTGTGCTCTTAAATAGCTTCCCTTTCCCCCTCTTCTCATGAGAACTGGGCGTACCCCATTCCGTCAAATCTTTCCATCACTTTCTCTGCCACTCACTTAGACATCACTTTCAAACATGGATGCTTTCTTCTACAAATTAAATTTACCTTCATGGTTTGGTAGTAAAAATGTGTATTAAGGACATGTCTGTATTCCAGCCAGAGGGATTAAAGGCCTGTTCTAAGTGCTGACCCACACCATAACTAGCAACAGGGTTTTTTCCTTTTTTCTTTTTTCTTTTTTTCAGTAAATAACACAATCTTGGGGTTCACAGTGTGATCAAATATCCTGCAACAGAACATTTTCTTGGTTACTAATTATTGATATGGCCTTGAAGACCTATCTACTGTTGTGCTCAAGCCTGGGCAAGTGGTCCTAGGCTGTATCTAAAAGGAGGCAGGCTGAGCAAATCATGGTCAAGCCAGGAGGCACTGTTTCTCCATGGCTTCTGTTTCAGCCATTTCTCCAGGTTCCTGCCTCAAGGTTCCTGCCTTGAGTTCTGCCCTGACTCACCAGTAATAGAGTATGACTCGAGACTTGTAAGAGGAAATAAGCCCTTTTCTCCTCTAGTTGTTTTTTTGGTCATAGTCTTTATTACAGCCATAAAAATCCCAACTAAGAAAATACTGAAACTCACTATTTTGTATTGAGTGATAATTACTTTTAAAATTATGTAGAGACCATATCTTCTCCTTAAACACATTTTGACTTTTTCCTGACCATCTTGATGAACAGACTACAAAAAAAGATGATGTTATAAAATTTTCAAAGGGAGGTCATAAAAAGGTCTTTTCTGTAATCTAAGTGATTTCATGTATGTTCAGAGACAGCCTTTAAGCTAATGCTTGTTGGAACGGAGGTAAGTTGTATCAGCCAGGCCCAAATTGTAAGTTCACAAATAAAAGAAATGCTGTTGCAGGCTGGTGAGATGGCTCAGTGAGTAAGAGCACCTGACTGCTCTTCCGAAGGTCCGGAGTTCAAATCCCAGCAACCACATGGTGGGTCACAACCACCCATAACGAGATCTGACACCCTCTTCTAGAGTGTCTGAAGACAGCTACAGTGTACTTACATATAATAAATAAATAAATCTTTTTAAAAAAAAAAAGAAATGCTGTTGCTTTAAGTCATTAAATTTGAGGATGTTGCAATAGTTAACTGTAAAAACTAAAAAAATTTCAATTTTATACTTATAATTGCAAAGGGCAAGGTTATAGCCATATGAATATATGCATATGCATGCATCTCTAAGTCCACTTTCCACTGATAATGGAAATATAGGTAATAAATAAAGACAGGAGATTTTATAGCTCACAGTCTTTGAGGTCTTAGATCCTGGTAGCACTATGATAGGCTTTGATGAGAACCTCCCTGCTTCATCATGTCATAGAAAATGGCTTCATGGTAAGAGTACTCACAAAAGGAGATCTCAGCTAGAAGGGCCAATTGCTCTTTTGTAACAATCTGCTCTTGGAGGCAGTAACTAGGATCTTGGAAGAACCAATTTAACTCTTTATGAGGGTAGTGAGTCCAATGACCTAACCACCTCAACCTATGAGAAGATCCACCCGCTCAGCCATACTCCGTGTGTGCCAAAGCTCCAACCTGGGAATAAATGCCATCCAAGACACCAGGTAAATGCATAAATGAACAGGTGTGGAGATCCAGAACATGACAGTAGTGTTAAGGAGAAAGAATTTTAGGCATGGGTCTCTTCTGTTTGTTGTGTGTCCCAATCCTTGTAGGGTCAAGGAATAAGGCCTCTGCTGCATATGACTGCCTAGACTCCCTCTTTCTCCTAGTGACACATAGTGTCAGCCATGCTTCTTCAGTGCTATGCATGGTTTCTTGTAGCTCTTCTCTATGTGCTTCTTCCTGCATGCCATGTGGTTCTCAGGGTTTTGGTGAGTCTATTATTTATAATACACTGTGGTTTACTGTCAATCACTTCCATAGAATGTGCTGGACCACTCGGGCTGGCCATTCAGACTTCTCAATTTGCATCCTTCACATTAGTTTTAAAATGGGCATGTTAGTCAAACAAGCCCATTTGTATTCACTGGAGATTTATGACTAACCTTAGAAAAGAGATGTCTTAGGTCATTGAAATATTAATCTCGGTTCCTCCTCCTTATATCTATGCCTTTTGCCATTTAGCTACAGGATTCCTCCAATAAGCATTTGGAATATGTTTCCGTGCCCTATAACTTTGGACTTGACCGTGTGGTTTAGTCAATGAGATAGTTGTTAAGCATGATACAAACAAGAGCTCAAAACAAACTTGTGCACTGAGACTTGTCCATTTGTATGTCTACTTTTGACTTGAAAAGTATTTCCTTGGAGAAGCGTCTTCCCTACATCTATGACCAGGAATGGAATACATATGAAACAGCTCTGGTGTCCCAAAAGTCAGCCCCTCCCACTATGTATAAGAAATAACTGTTTCTTATGAATTTTGTGATTGTTGTACCTTTTTTTTCTTTCAATAGGTTACTAACACACTTTCTTTCCATGGAATTGCTCAGACATAAAAGACAACATAATTTCAGATTACATGGGGCTGGCGCATTGAAATAGTTTAGCTGAGAATGAAGCCAGGGGAGGGGCCAGCAGAATCAAGAGACAGAGAAACAAATCACTATGCCCACAGAGGCAGCCACTGCCTACAGTGTTTGGATTGATCCTTGGAACTCCCATTTACAAGGCAACAAGTTTCTTTAATTCTTCTTTTATCATTAAGATAATTTGAATATGGATTCTGCCATTTGAGACCATAAAAGTCCAGACTTAAGTATATCATATGAGTCAGACAGTGGTGGCACATGCCTTTAATCCTAGCACTTGGGAGTTCAAGGCCAGCCTGGTCTACAGAGTGAGTTACGGGACAGCCAGGGCTACATAGAGAAACCCTGTCTCGGAAAAAAAAAAGTGTATCATATGATCCATCTTACATGTGTTTCCTGCCTCTTGGTTGCACCCGTCATCCCTATTCACGTTGCCATTTCTAACACCTGAAAATTGGCTTTCAGCCACATGGGTTTTTGGAAGGCACAGAAAGATTTTGCAGTTGAGATGTTCTCAAAAACACAAATCGTTACATCTGTCTTCCTCTCGCAGAGGATGCAATCAACCTTGGCCTGCAGGAGACATGGCTTCTCTCCATCAGCTGTGACAAAGGGCCATTGTCCTTTGCAAAGGGTAGATTCTGACTCTGCTGGGGTTTTGGTGGGACAGAAAGCTGAAAGGTAAATGTGAAAGAATCAGCTTCCTCTATTTGTCATAGGGACAAGCAGTATCTAGCCAAAATTAGGAGATTGACAGCTTCATGACTGAATTACATGCTCTAATGCCAGGAGGCATGTCTGTGACTTGATGGTAGACAGCTTATGCTAGAAAAGAAGAGCTCTTCAAGATATGTATATGTGCATATTTTTCTCCTTTTGCTGGGATATCTGGGGTCTCCAGAAAGGCAAACAACAAGATATAGTAAATAAGTTCTACCATGTATAAATAGCATGGGAATGACTGTGGGAAGGGCTGTATTCTTCTTCCTAACAAATGGGTGGCATTCTAGTACATTTCCCAGGTCATTCTTTTCTCATAAGTGTTGTTTACTGACACTCACACTATCATAAGGCCCTCCATCCTCCAACCCCGCAGCAGAAGCTGGAAAATAGTAACACACACACACACACACACACACACACACTTACTTTGCCTGATAAGAAATTGGAAGAGGTTAAATTACCGCATGAAACAAAGACCCCAGGACCCTGCCAGCATATGGGTCTAGACCCAGAAATCAAACATGACGTTCCTTCCATGGCAGACAGGCTGTACGATAGGTCCATCAGGCTTGTGTTCTTTCCATTTTAATTACACAGCAGGGCGTAAAGAGCCTACATGGCAGAGAACTGCTGTAGAGCTTGACAAGGTATTTTATCAACATATTATTATATTCAGATGTAGATAAACCCAGAGGATGACGTGGGGCTCTGAAGCCAGCCGAGGTCTTGGCAGATCTATGTTTCTGCACCCAGAAGAACACACTCAGGGAAAGAAACTGAAACACAGAGATGGGAATTTTTTCCTCAGGCTTAAGAATAGAGTTCAAGAGTGCTGAAGGAAGGGGGCCGGCTGCCCTGTAGAACAACCCATATGTGCTTGATTTTCTTGCCCAGAGTTTATTCCCACATCCATGTGGGATGAAGCACCATCATAGACATGTGATGATTGGGCCTATTCCCAAGCGCCTTCAACATCAGGCATTCAACATAAACATCTTCTCCAATCTCCATAGCGATCCCTGGAGGTTCACTGATATAAACACTGGCACAGCCTCCAGCCCTCACACTAGCCAATGCCTGCTTTTTTTCAGGCTCACAATCTGCCAATCAAACAAACTCCACTTCCTAGGACTCTATGGGAATCTTCCTGTGGGAGGTCACGTGACACACACAGCTTGGAGTATAAATCAAATGCATGGGACCCTATGGGTCCAGCCACAATGTAAAGCATCTGCATCCACCATGGGGACCTCTGCTTACAAGTTGACTGAGTCTCTTCTTCCTTCCTCCCTTTCTTTCTTTCCTTTCTGTCTTTCTTTCTTTCTTGTTCTTTTTTTTTCTTTCTTTCTTTTTTTTTTTCTTTGCTCTTGAGTGGAAAGAAAGCAATATGAATGGTGGACCAGCAGTTTCTCCATACACAACAGAAGATGACAGAAGACAGCTGGTGTCCCCATCTAATTTCTAATGTCCACCAACATTTAGGAGAAAGCTTCTGTGTAAGGTCACAGCACACAGGCAACTGCACTCTGCTCTGCGCTCACAATCCACGCTCGTCCCGTAAGCTCCAGGTAGGATGCAGCCTTGAGATCAGGGACTTTAGAAAACATTTCTGTGCTTTTAAGTAAGGTCAAATTGTTTTCAAAAGGGAAATTAATTCATGAGTGGGCAGTAGGAAATCAGGAAGTATGGAGGGCTCAGAAATGCTCTCCTAGCAAGACTAGGAACTGGGAACAGTGTATAAGTAAAAACTATGAGAAAGAAAGGAAGGGAAGATGTCACTGTTTTGATTTTGAATGTTTCCCAAAGACCGTTTGTTGGCGGTATAGTCAGTCCCCAGTTTGGGGCTACTGGGAGGTGGTGAAATTTTTAAGAGGTCAGACCTGGTAGGATAGCTTCTTGTCTTTGGAGCTATGCTCATGGAAGGTATAAGGAGTACCTGAGTCTCTGAGCTTCTCTCTCCTCAATCCTATCTCCACCCCACCCCTCTTCCCTATATCCTTATCATGGTGTGAGTTTTTGCCAGTGGTTTGTTCTTTCTTACCTCAGGCTCAAAAGCAACAGGGTCCACTGGATGGATCATAGACCAAAACACACCCTTTTCTCTTTGCAGGATGACTACCTCAGACATTTGTTAAACTATTAGGAACAGAGTAACCCAGTGACTGAGCCATGCCTATATGTGAATTCAAGGCCACCAGATGAGCTTCAGTGGGTGTTCCAGCAATAACCTACAGAATTTTCCTCCTCATTCTGACTACTCGTTTCATCCCATTAAAATCTGTCAGGAGCTATAGCCGTAAAGCGTCACCAACATAACTACCCAAACGTGAACTGAACAAGGACAAAAGCAATAGGCATGCAAAAGTGGGTGAGGGAAAGTCCGCAGGGCCTTGACCTTACACAAAGCACTTCAGGCAACTAAGGGACACTGAGAAGAGGAGAGAGTGTTCACCATGGAGGAGCAGGACACCAACTGGATCCCCAGCACTAAATGATCAGCCTCGAAAACACACAGAGAACTAAGATTATACAGACTGAGCAGGTTGTATTTAGGAATATATATGCACGTACATATACATATATGCATGTGATAATGATTAATGGAAAAAACAGGCCATGAATTTGAATGAGAGAAAAGAGGGGTATACAATAGGTAATTATGATATAATATTTAAAATGAGTTTCAAAGTCACTGTTAAACCTGGGACAGAAAAAGAAAATTTCAGTATGTTGGATATCTTTTTTTTTTTTTTTTCCAATTTCAAGGGTTTGTTTCCTAACCCTCTCCCACCCAAAGGATGTATAGTTAGACTGAAAAGTCACTTCTTATTATCCTGAGAGCATTTTTTTTTTTAAGGGTGGTGGAGAGGGTTCCACTTAGGGTCTTTTTTTTTTCTTTAATGAGCTTAAGTTTCCTGGTTGAGCCTGGATCTACTTTAAAAGGTTCTTTATTCACAAGCAGTTTAACTCAGGGAGAATTAGCAGGTCAAACCCAAACACGTCTTTCACTTGTACCAAGACTAAATGATTTTCCCCTGGAAGTGCCTGGAGAAGAAAATTATGAAGAGATTTGATTCTAAACTCCAGCACCCCAGGAGCTCTGAACTCCAGGGATTTTCTTCTTGCTTTGATCTGAGATTTAAGAAAGAAAAAAAAAAAAAGAGAATAAAGACCTGGTGTGTTCTTAGCTGCCTCTCCCCTTTAGATAGGAAAGACCACGTCGAGTCTTTTCCAAGATCCAAGGAAAGACAGACATCATTTGAGGGTGAAGTGTACAGGGACCGAGAGAACTTAACATCAATTGACTTGGTCTTTTTTTTCTTTCTCCATCACACTGTTTGGTATCACTCTTTTTGAGCCATCAAAACTGTTCACTGGCATCCTGGGTTTATCCAGGTGATATTTATGTACACTTGTGCATAGTATAGTTGGGGGCAGGGAGAAAAAACAATTACATATATATATATATATATATATATATATATATATATATATATATAAAGGTTAGCCCGAGACACTGGGTCATCTGTCAGGCCTGCTGAGTAAATCTGACTATGCAAGGTACACAAGGTAATGGTGACCCAGAACACTACAACCAAAGTTCTCTTTTCCACTCTACAGTATTTTGTTTATTCACGTAGATGTAGATAACAACCCAAATACTCATTTAGATGATAAAATTGTGGGCAACGGCAGTTCACAGGCGAGGCTCATGGAGAAAGAAACCATTTGAGAAAAGAACAGCATCCAAAAGATAAGGAACGGCCAAGAACAGGAAGGTATTGGTTCTTGGCAGACAACTCATTCCTGTTCACACTGCCTGAGATAGGATGATACTGTGACTCTGTGTGTGTGTGTGTGTGTGTGTGTGTGTGTGTGTGAGAGAGAGAGAGAGAGAGAGAGAGAGAGAGAGAGAGAGAGAGAGAGAGAATAGCAAGTCCTTACTGAGCCTTTACCTCACATTGGCTGTACTAAGAACTTTATACATAGTACCTAGTTCTGTTTTGAAAAGTCTATGGAATTCTCATTAAGAGTAAAAGTAACTCAGGCAAGTTACCATGACAGTCAATGTTTAAAACCGAGTTTAAGTACAAGAGCAGATCCCAGGATGAGAGCTCCCTAAGTTTGTGGGGTCTATCTCTTGATATATTGTGACTTGGGTCCTGAGGTGTGAGCAGCATTCACATATTCCCTTCTGATTTATGGCCTTTTAGTATTACTGTTCCGTGCATGGAATAAGCAGGGCCCCAGTAGCAAGAAGAACAAGGAGGGTCGGTTTCCAGTCTGGTTCCCTACAGTTAGTCTTGACAGGGATGGAGAATTAGATTTCCCGTTGTTACTGCCAGAGTTTTCCTTCTTATTGAGCCCCCTGGGGAGGAGCCCCAGAGGCTGCAGAAATGAGACAACATTATTTGAAGAGGGTCATTTGGTCCTAATGAAGAAAATAAACAAGTAAGTCACTGTTTCCTGCCTGGGGAAAGGTTATTTGGTGACCTTGTGAATAGGTCTTATGAATAGGTATTTCTTAAAAACAAAAAAACAAAACAAAAAAAACTTTCTATGTTCTTTATCAACCACCTTTCACAGTAAAAATTGACGTTCATTATGGCATATGTTCAAAAGGCTTTCAATAACAGTTTCTGGCTCAATAAATGAAGAAAGTGTGTGCCAGCCACAGTGTGCTGCTATGAATTATCAAAAGCCACCAAGGCCAGAGGTGTCATTCTGACCAGTTTATCTTGAGACTTTCTAGAATTCATCTGTTTTCCTTCAATCTTCTTACTCCAAATACAGTGTCAGGTGCCAACTTTATGCCTTCTCAGGCACCGCACCACTGTTCCCATTCTCTGGTCAAAGGTCTCCAGGCCCACTGTGTGCCTAGCCAAACCATGCTGCTGTAACAAGCATAACCTGCTTCCCTCCCATTGGACTTTATCCTCAAGGTGGCATTCAGGGATGGTCCAATAATGCCTGTAGGCATTTCACAAGGAGTTCAGTCAGAACATAAAGGACTTCAAAGTTATTGCACAGTTTTTGTTCTTTTATTTACGGCGGTTTGACGTCGTGCTCTTGATCAGAAAACTGAATCGATGGCTAGATGTGAAACACAAGATGAAAGTCATGGAACTGTATACAGCCTGTGTCTTTCTTAGGGTTTCTATTGCTGTGAAGAGACATTGTGACCACAGCAACTCTTATATAAAGGAAAGCATTTAATTGAGGCTGGCTTACAGTTCAGAGGTTTAGTCCGTTAGTGTCATGGTGGGAAGCCTAGCAGGCAGGCAGACATGGTGTTGAAGAGAGAGGGAGAGAGACACTGAGCCTGGCTTGAGCAGTTGAAACCCCAAAGTGACAAGCTCCTTCCAACAAGGCCCCACCCACTCCAACAAGGCCACACCTACTTCATCAATAGCACGACTCCCTCTCAGCCCATAGGGGCAATTTTCATTCAAATCACCACAGCCTGTTGTGTCTTAGTGGATTGGCATTTTGTATTAAAGCAAAAATATAAGAAAAAAATATATAAGAATGGTTAGGTAGCTAATGATGATCAGGAAATTTCTACATCAGAAAAGTACCCCAGTTACTTATTTTCGGAGAATATAACCTCTAAGGAAGTTTTAGAGTCCTCAGTACAAAAGTGTGTACACTGCACATAGACAGATACACTCTAGAACAACTTCGTCAAGTGCCCTGCTCTAATTCTGGAGGCGTTTCAGTATTTCAGTCATTAATCATCCCGTCCTGTTTCTAGAGAACATTCGGATATCAGAGTGTCAGTTCAGGCCACTTTCAGTATCCAAGTGAGAAGCGGGAGCCAGCCAGGCCTGAGGAGGAGCCATGGTCATTCTTGCTTTTAGATTCCCTCACCACAAGAACAAATGTCCTTCACCTGCTCCGACCCTCATCTCAACAGCAACCTGAGTTACGTGGGAGAAGGCAGAGGCAGGGTTAAAGGGCTGGAAGCCGAGATCTATGAGAAGTAGTGAAAGGCATGGGATTACTGGGGCCCTGGAAGATGGGCTGCAGAGCAACTTAACAGCCTTCTCTTTGAAATGATCCCTTAGGTTGAGGCAGACAGCTGTTCAGCATCTCCACAGAAGACCAACCGGGAGGAAACGGGCTCAAGTCACAGCGTTGGGGATTTAGGACACAAGAAAGAATTTCCTGACTTTGAGAAATGTTAAACACCAGGAAAAGTTACCCATAGGGGTTGAGGAATCTTCTTCTCTTGGGAAACTTAAAAATAGGAGATTTTCTTAGCTGTCTTGAATGATTTAAAGAGCCTGCCTCACACTTGGCGTTGGGGAAGGAAAAGATATAACCACATAATCTTTTTCTGAATATCTTTTGGATTTAGAAACTAAGAAGATGTTTTTAGAATGAAAAAAAAAAAAGACACTTAAATTAGATTTACATTTCCATGGACTTTCCTTTATCAATTTATCTGAAGTTTATGAGGCAGCATTAAAAAAAGAAATGTCCGCACTTAAAGCCGCAGACCTTATGTAGTTCCATGTTTTTAGTTATTACTGAAAAGTAAAATAATTGCCAGGATCTTGATTTCCTCATCTGTAAACTGGAGCCCAGATTATCTGTACTGTTTACATTGCATAACTATGAGGCTCAAGAAAATCATAGGAATGCTTTTAGCAGTGAAAATAAAGATATGAACAGAAAACATTATTATGGGAAAGTATCTTAATATAAACACCTTGATGCTTCTCTTCCTTTCTGTAGAACAGGGGTCAGCGCTGAGAGAGAAACCCTAAGCCTTCAAAGTGTGGCTGCCTCCGACTCAGTTTGCTAGCACACTCTCAAGAAAGAGGTGCGGGTAATTTCACTTTGAAGCCTTGGAATGTTTCCTGATAGTTTGAAAAAAAAAAAAAAAAAAAAAAAAACCAAGGATTTCTAAGTTGAATCTCAAATCAGGGCAAGTCTCTGAGCTCCCTGTGAACCACGCGGCTCAGCTGGATCCAGGTGAACAGGCTGTCATCCTGTTCCAACCATTTCCAAATAATTCTCATCAGCGAAGACTTGCAGGAGATCACAGGGCTTCAAAGGCAGTCAGGGAGTGGGGGTTGAGGGGAAGCTGCCAGGAGAGCCCAACTTCTTCTGGAGATTGGTTCAAGTTACAACAGGCTTGTGCCTTTCACTGAGTTTGGAGGCCAACAGGGAGCCTGCAGAAGGCCCCAGGGGGCTCAGCCTTCTCTTTCCTCTTAAGATGTCTCTTTACTTCAGTGAGAGTCTCACTAATTGGGAAGATGTTGATTAAGAAACCACATCTCAGTTTAGTCCCTGGGAGCTCTGGGGGCACTGGTTAGTTCATAGTGTTGTTCCTCCTATGAGACTGCAAACCCCTTCAGCTCCTAAACCACCAACTAAAGAGTATATACA
This sequence comes from Mus pahari, assembly GCF_900095145.1. Taxonomy (NCBI): domain Eukaryota; kingdom Metazoa; phylum Chordata; class Mammalia; order Rodentia; family Muridae; genus Mus; species Mus pahari. The sequence goes on from NC_034594.1 coordinate 40,546,768, forward strand.
TGGTGGGACTCATGGCTCCAGCTACCTATGCAGCAGAGGATGGCCTAGTCAGTCATCAGTGAGAGGAGAGGCTCTTGGTCCTGTGAAGGTTCTATGCCCCAGTGGAGGGGAATGCCAGGACCAGGAAGCAGGAGTGGGTGGGTTGGTGAGCAGGGAGAGGGGGAGTGGATAGGGGGTTTTCAGAGGGGAAACCAGGAAAGGGGATAACATTTGAAATGAAAATAAAGAAAATATTTAATTTAAAAAAAGCATCAAACTAAGTCCTACAAAAATTAAAATTAAAATTAAGTAAAAGTAAACCATATCGCTCCCTATGGGCCTAGGTTTAACATAAGCAGAAAGTCAGTCTGCTGTCATTCCAACCACCTTTCATTTATGTCCCCCCGGACATTTTCCTCTTTCCAAGCTGCCTCCCCCAGTGAGACACTTCCCGTGGAAGTGCCCTCACCATGGAATCTGGGTTGTCTTACTAGAACAACTTCCTTGGGCTTCCCCTTTAGAAAAGCCCAACTGTGGCTCTCACCAGGCAACCCCTCCTCTTAAAGTACAATTTCTTTTATCCTCAAAACAGTAGGGTGAAAAATGAGAAAAAGGAAACATGCCTTTAAAAAAAATAATAATTAAAAAATTAAAAAAAAAAAAAAACTTGGGTAAAAAAAATAAGAGAGAAAATGGAAGTTTTTTCCTTTGTTTCGAGATAGGACCTTGCTAGGCCTGGTTTCAAACTCTTAAGCCTCCTGTCTTGATAGTGTCAAGAGGATTGGAAGGTGTTGGCTAGCAGCTAGAGAAAATGAGAATGAACTACTAACTCTTCAAGCTTAGAAAAACTGGCTATGTAAGGATAGAGGAGAAGGATTATGCTGTGTAAACTACTGGGTTCAACCCACCAGAAGTCAGGCAAGAGGCAGTGCTAAAGGACAGTATAGTAACTGGCCCAGTTACTGCCCAGACCAAGGTCTTCTCCTCAGGATGTCTGCTAGCCTCAAACATCTGCAACTCAAAAGCAGACGTCACCTTTGTCCTGGCCCTGATTAGCAAATGTCTCTTCTCTTTCTCTCAGCTGCTTTCTGGTGACTTCTCAGATAAGAGGAGACCAAGACCTGAACCACGGCCTGGTGGGCCAGACAGCTCAGCGGCTAAAGGCCATCACTACCGGCCCTGCTGACCTGAGTTAAATTCCCAGGACCTACGTGGAGGGAGGAGAGAGAAAACTCCTACAAGTTGACCTCTGATCAGCACATGCACCCACCCCCAACACACACGATAAAAAATAAATAAAATGTAGTAAAAAAAAATTTTTTTAAGAATATGGGGGAAAGGCCATATTCCACATGAACTTGTTTAGTTTGTGTTTTCTCTCTCTTTATTATTTATTGTTTATTTATTTTTGCTTCATATACTATAAGAACTACACACAGGCAAGCTACACCAGTATCTGTGACTCATTCAGCTAGGACTTCTTGGTCATTCAGTCTAAACCTTCATATTAATACCTGTAGGAATTTGACGGGGACCCCCATAAAAGAGTTTCACCATCGCAGGTTGTGGGAAGGAAGTCCTATCGATGGACCGGTTAGACAGTGATTAATATGCACCATAACTCATCGTACTATCCCTGCCTCAGCACTCTGGTCCTCACACAGGGATGCTCAATTACTCACTATTGATCAGCAATCGCATGGCAGGGACTAGAATGGCAGCATCAATTCATTCCATCCTATTGAGTTTCGGCCAATAACAATTGATATCTGGCATGTGTTTCCCAGAGACATTTGTCTGCCATCAGGGAGTTGATTAACAGGTTGGCAGTTTGCATGTTTGTAGAAAGGGGAGGGAACGTATAAATTCCACTTAAGAATCTGTTCTCATACCTGATGTGGAAGAAAGGGCAGCTGCCACCCCTCTGATAGGAGTCTTGTTGCCACAATCATATGTTTGCCCCACTAACCTGTTCACATCCAACATTGCTCTGCCCTTATTTTTTTATTGATAGTCATGTGAATAATTAAAGTCTGACTACATGAAACACACATAAATCATCTTCAGTGGGCACGTAATAGACCAGGGCTCAGCCACTGCTCACAGCATAAATTAAGGCCAAAATATTCACGATGTAAACTAGGCATGGCATTGCCTCCTGCAGAATTCATAGTGACCTCCTTGTCACTCAAAAACCTGGCACTTTCAAGGCAAGCAAGCAAAGAATGCTCCCCCGCCCCCACCCC
>NC_034594.1:40549055-40556496 GCF_900095145.1 Mus pahari
CTTGGTGGGAAGAATGCTCCCCCCCCCCCCCCCCCCCGCCCCCCCCCCGCCACCACCACCGCCCCTGCCCCAGGCCCCAGCCACTGTAAGGATCACTATATCTGCCTTCACTTCATCTCTAGCCTCGATGTTCCATAGGCAGATGACATGCTATTTGTTTTGAAAATCCCACTTGCTTCATTTGGCCATTCCTGCTGTGGCCTTAGCATTTGTTCTGTGCGTACTTTTCAGAAGCCCGGGCAGCACCGTCCAGAGCTATTAACCTCTCTTGCTAATGTCATCCATCATGCGCTTGGCACGTGGGCTTTTGCTAGACAAACCTAACAACATCTGCCATACATTCTGCAACTTCCCTTTGATGCCTCTCACACTTTATTTTCACCTTCATCTCCGTGTGCTGGTGAGGTGTATGGCTGATCTCATTCACGTGCCAGAGAACTGGGACTATGCCATTTTCCCACAGGGCAGTGTGCCTGGCGAGAAATTGGGGCAACCGCTAGTTGGGAGCTGGCGGGGATCCCTATTGCCAGCATCCAATGGCCAGTGAAGCGTTCTGCCAGCAAATCTCCTTGATTCAGTGGACACTGCACCTGAGAAACTACTCACTCGTGTACTCATGAGCAGCTGGCACATTAAAGGCATCTATCTTTGTGAAAAAACAATCATTTTATTTAGAAAATAAGCGACACATTTTGTGCTGGGATGCGGGGATTATTGTACAGCAGCTCAACAATACCTGAAGCTCTGCTCTTTGTTCNGCTAAACCTCCTTCTTCTACACTCCCCCAGGAAGCCCTGCCTTATTTCTGCATCACTGTATTCCTGAATCCCAGCCCTGGCCTGGCATCAGTGATGTTCAATAGTGATTTNCAGACACATGAGTCACATCACACAACCACTCTGATGACATGTTCAGGGACTTTGGTCCTTCTATGGGTGTTAGAGGCTGCATCTGTTTCCTTAAGGGCAAACCTTTCTTCCCACCAATGCTGTTAGGACTTTCAGAGCCACAATCTAAGAGAAAGATTGAAGGTGCTGGAATACCCGTCAGGTCTGTTATTCTGTTAGTCTCCTTGTAAAAACTTAAAGTTGTCCTCAGGCTTTTGTTGTGGGAAGTGAAGACTACTCAGGAGAGATAGACAGGCCACTAAATAAAATATGTCCACTTTCATGAACGTGTCCTGAGTTAATGAAGAATGCATTTAAAAACTACAAGGCATCCAGAGCTACTTAAATGATCGAGGAAAATGAACATTCAGACCTCAAAGGATTTTTTCCATGTTCAGTAAGTAACTCCACTCTTATTTTTTCAGTGAGCATCATAACCTGTGAGTTTTTCTTTTAAAGGAGAGCAATGTCTGTGTTGCTCATAAGCTCATGTATCCATATTGCAATTTGCTTGGGACGTACAAATACTGCATATTTGGTTGGAACATATAGTAAAGTTTTCTTGGGGCATTCTCCATCTTAAAGAGTTCTTGGATTCCTGGTGGTGGTGTAAAGGGGGAAACAGAGGTAGCTCACTGAGTCAACGTGAATATGATCCTAATTTGGAATAGCTTCCAAATATTTGTTAGTAAAGAGAGACCCACTGCATACAAGACACAGGCAGCAAAACATACATGGCGTGAGGCTGTGGCGAGGAAGCTCGTAAGTGAGGTGGGGAGAAGACAGCACTGACCTCCAAGATGTCTGTACAGTCGTTTCTCTTCTGTTGTGATTCCTTTCTCACATACACTAATCCACAGATTTGGAGGGGAGCAATCCACTGACATCCAATCTTTTGGGAGAATCCACCACCACCCAATTCCTGAATGAGGCATTTTGTTTGTGAAGTAAAGTAAGTACCAGGTCTTTCTCAACAAAACGGTTCTCACAAAAGGACAGTTAATTGCGGCAAGGTAGATTAAGGTCATGGATCACAAATCTCGTCAGGTGCCTTCAGTTTTTAGCCATGTCCCTTCCCATCGAGAAAAACAACAGGAGAGGGGGTCCAAGATTTCCAGGACAGCAGAAGCATTCAGAGCATTTCAGTACTGAACCCACAAAACTATTATGAATGAAATGAAGTCGTGGTTCCACAGGGCTCTGCATCAAAGACATATAAAGAACAGTATTAATTAATGCATTAATTTACTAATTCATGTATTTATTTATTTAGTCTCATGTATCCTGCTAGGTAGTCAAGGATCATGGTGACCTTCTGACATTCCTGTCTCTATCTCTGTACTTCCTGAGTTCTAGAACTATAATCAAGCACCTCTTCCCCCTAGTTTATGTGGTAGTGGGGATCAAGGTCAGGGCTTTGTGCATGCTAGGCAAGTGAGTCATGGAGCTACTTCACCCAGCCATTCACTTTTTAAAATTCAGCTAACCATTCCTCAAACATTTGTTGACCGTATTCTATGGGGCTCTTGTCTCACTCCCTTCTGGGAAAACAGAATAGGAACACGCATTGTTCAGAGTGCGACAGAGAGACACGGACAAGCCAGTTATAGAAAGCCATGGGACTATGTTTAAAAGGTGCCTGTGCAGTGCGTGAGGGGATTTTCAGGCTCTACGTGATGCACATCGCAGAAGATGTTTTTATAGAGAGAGCAAGGTTCTAGCAACATGATGTGCCCAGGGAAAGCAAGCCAGGAGAGAAACAGGCATGGTGCCACCAGCAGCCTGACAAAGTCACAGTGTGTTGTGACCTGCCATTAAAGCTCATTTGTGATGGTAAAATGGTCCATGACGTCTGTCTCTCATCTGTCAATGCAGACTGCTGGTCTTTCTGAATTCATTCCCCATTCCCTGCTATCCATCCGGGCATAGACCTATGAGAAAGGCATTGAGTTATCCTGTGATGCTTGCTCTCCTCTCCACCCAAGCCCTCTCCAGCCTTGAGACCACTGTGTCTGTGGGCCTCACTGCTGGTTCTGCTATGTCCTGTACATCCATCTGCCCAACTAAGCACATATCATTCTTCTGTGGCTTCCTACTGCATGATCCTATCTCCCCACGTACCATGTCTCCTCATTCTTCTGTGGCTTCCTACTGCATGATCCTATCTCNCCTATCTCTCCACGTACCATGTCTCCTCATTCTTCTGTGGCTTCCTACTGCATGATCCTATCTCCCCACGTACCATGTCTCCTCATTCTTCTGTGACTTCCCACTGTATGACCCTATCCCTCCATGTGCCATGTCTCCTCACTTCTACTCTAGTGTTCTCCAACTTTGGAGACACTGAAGTGACATTCTTGTGCCGTGGGTTATTAACTGTAGTAAAGCACTAGAAAGGACTTTTCAAAAAAAATCTAACACATAGTTTCCTTTATTAAAGGGCCCCAACACTAGGTACAACCCCAGACTAGAATTGCCTCCACCTCAGCCGGAGCAAACTTCTAAGCCTGCCTCTGTCACTCTTCAGGCAGACCTCTCTACAAAGACTTAACCCAGTCTTTCTGCAAATGTTCCTAGGGAAGGCTTCCCACACCTGCTCGCCAACACTTCACTGTTTTCTCAGTTACTCTGATGAAGGAAGATGGTGTTCAAGCTGAGATACCTCACCATGAATGATAATTGGGAAATTATATCACATTGGGAATTCTTTGAGAAGCATGATTAAGTCATTACACCTAGAAAGAAAGGCCTTGTGTGTTAAGATTTTTTTTAGTTGCAAGAGATAGGAAAGCCAATCTAAAATAGTTTATGGGGTTTTTCCCCACGTTTTTGTTTTTGTGGTTGTTGAGACAGGTTCTTACTATCTCACTACTCGTTCAAGCATGCTTCTAACGCAGACTTCTCAATGCTGGGATTAGTGGCACACACAACCACATCTGTCCCTAAAATAGATTGTTTTTAATAGGAAAATTCCTGGTTTGTTTAGTTAAATAGACAAAAGATTCATGTCATACCAAGTTTGATCCATCGCTTAGACACTGCATCCAGTTTCATCTTTATCTCTCTTTTCCTCTTTTTTTTTTTAAAAAAAATTGATATTTTTATTAGTGCCTATTAATTATACAAAGTCATGGGTTTCTTTTGGCACTTCATATACTTTGATTAAATTTTTTTTCTTTTGTTTTGTTAGTGTATTTTCCTGGATCTAGTAACTTGTCGATTGATGCCAGGGTGGCTGTTAGTACATCGTGATGATAAAATAATGTTTGTTTAGAGCCACTAGGAAGGAGAAAGGGAAAATTAACAACTCTTCCCCCAAAGCCTCTGCATCTCAGTTGGCCCTGGCCGCTGTACTTCACTGAGTCGTCCTAATAGGGAAAGAAGGTCTGAGGATGAACTTTTGATTCCACTCTTTAGACGAGGGCATAGAATCAACTAACTCTACCAGAATCCCAGAGCTGAAAGTGGATAAAAGAAAGCTTTTCTGGGGTAAATTAGGACATTGATTTTAGAAAAAGGAGGAAAAGTTAGAAGCTAAGTGATCAAGTTTCACAAAAAAAAAAAAAAAAAAAAAATATTCCAGGGTATAGGGTTATAACATGTGCATAGCATCCTTGAGCCTATGGTCCAATCTCTAACACCCAAAACTAATACATAATATCATGCCACAGTGCGTGTTTCTAAAATACTACAGGTTTATCAGTGCAAAGGCAATCTAACAATGTAGAATAGAGTTATTTTCACTATTGAGGGAGTTGGATAGGTCTTAGCCTTTAGATTCCATACTCAATGAAAGGTACATGTGCCTGGGAAAATAGGGGAGGCCGCATGTGCAGATCTGCCTGGGTTTCTAGATATCTAGAAAGAGGCCGGACAATTACCTATCCTACAATGAGTGTAGGAAGTCTAATGTCACTTAGTTCAATCAGATAACAGCTTAGATAAGAACCAGCTATAAATCAATCAAATTCTACCAGACAAAAGTTGGAAAAAATGCATGCATATATGTATTGCATATTTTGCATTGTATATTGTGCATTGTGTATTTTATATTATATATTTATTATATATCTTATATTGCATTATATATTACACATTATTCATCATATATTTTATAATACATCACATAAAGATGTAATATAGATGGGGAAATAAAGAACTGTATAAGAAAGGACAAGAATATTTTGATAAATAAAAGTAAAGACTATGCATAGCAAAAGAGCTAAGAAATAAAACCACAGGAAAACAGAAGAGATGGAGAAAGTATTTGAAACATATTCAAAAGATACCCCTATAGCATGTAAACAATTCTTAAAAATAGTTCAGATTAGTCAAAGAATCCATCAGGGGGGAAATGGATAAAGTTTAATTCCCAGCTCTGCAAAAGGGTAAAATTGAAAAGAAAAAAAAGTAAAACTGTAATTATCTAAAGAATTTTTAAAAAAGAAAACTCTAGATAAGAGATAACAAATAAAGAAATAATTTCAGAACATATCTAGACTGGCAATTGTTTAAATGCTCAAAAAGAAAAAATGTGCCTTAGTTAGGGTTTCATTGCTGTGAAGAGATACCATGACCAAGGCAACTCTTTTGAAGAAAACCATTTATTTGGGGCTGGCTTACAGATTCAAAGGTTCATCCCATTATTATCAAGGTGGAAGCATGGCAAAATCCAAGCAGGCATGCGCTGGAGGAGTTGAGATTTTTGCATCTTATTCCAAAGGCAGATAGGAGAAGACTGGCTCTCCCATAATTAGGAAGAGGGTCTCATTTCCCACCCCCACATTTCCTCCTACCAGGTCACACCTACTCCAACAAGGCCACCCCTCCTAATAGTGCCACTCCCTGGGCCAAGCATACTCAAACCACCACAGAATAATACTGATGGGCACGTGAGGCAGCTGAGCAGGTGAAGTGCTTGCTACACAGGTATGAAGACCTGAGTGCCAACCCCATTATCCACCTCAAAAAAGCCAAGCCCAGCAGATCTGTCCAGTCTAGCTCCATATTTACTAAGAGACCTGATCTCAAGAAAGACGAACAACTGAAGAAGACTCTGAAGTTGACCTCTGGCCTCTACATGCACTCCCACACACATGAGCACCCCTCCATCCACGCACACACACAGTAACGTGAGATGCTGTTTTATTATCACTAGAAATGCAAATTGTAAGAGTGGATCACACTCAGTGGAGGTGACAGAGAGAAAAAGTATTCACACACTCCATGGGAGAAGTGCTTGTTTGTTTCAAAGGAAGGTTGGGGGAGGGGGAGGAGGGAAAAACTGGAAGAAAAGATAAATTAAACATACTTTGCTTTTCAATTTAGCCATTCTATTCTTGAAGTTTTGTCTCATAAAAATAAAGATATTATCTATGAAGATATTTAGATATGTATCATGGTTTGTATATTCTTGGACCAGGGAGTGGCACCATTTGGAGGTGTGGCCTTGTTGGAATAGGTGTGACTTGGTTGGAGTAGGTGTGTCACTGTGAGTGTGTGCATAAGATCCTCACCTTAGTTGCCTGGAAGTCTTCCACTAGCAGCCTTTGGATGAAGATGTAGAACTCTCAGCTCTGCCTGCGCCATGCCTTCCTGGATCCTGCCATGCTCCCACCTTGATGATAATGGACTGAACCTCTGAACCTGTAAGCCAGCCCCAATGAAATGTTGTTTTTATAAGACTTGCCTTGGTCATGGTGTCTGCTCACAGCAGTAAAACCCTAACTAAGACTGTATGCATCTGTTTCAGTGGTCACAGTAATGACAATAACAGTGAACTTGGGAAACAAAGTAAGTGACATGAGCCAGACAGAGGCTTCAGAGGCTAAAGGTGTTGGACACCAAGTCTGATGGCCTGAGTTCGATCCTTAGAACCCAAGCAGTGGAAAGAGAGACCTAATCCCTGCACATTTTCTTCTTACCACCACATATATGTTACAGTGTTTGCATACACACACACACACACACACATACACACACACACACACACACTAAAATGAGTGTCCATCAATAAGAAATTAGCCAAATCATATGGAATATTCACAACACACAGCATTATCCAACCAATAAAAGGAATGTCTGTGAGCTCTATCTCCTGGAGTGACCGTTATCATTTATTCGCTCAATCAATAATGCTCATTATTGTCATATAATACACATCCCATCTGTGTATTAATTTACCTATTAGTAACACAGCACTGTGGGGGTAAAAATATATAAGGCTCATGAATAAATTCATAACCAAATTATAACAATATAATTATGCAAATGATTGCAATATGTCATGGCATGTATGCTGCATAGTAATGCATGCTTTGCGGTCTGTTTGTTTTTGAGATGTGACTGAGTTGGCTTGGAGTGCATAACCCTTCTTATTTGCCTCAGAGGGCTGGAATTATAGATAGGGCTGCCACACCTAACAATACATGCTTAGTGGAGACAAGAGAAGGAATCTATGCAAACATCTGGACAGGGAAATAATTCTGTCCGTGAAACCGTGGAAACAGAACAGAAAGGGCTGTGAGGGTTTCAAACCATGAGGGAAAGTTTGC
>NC_034594.1:40556767-40559933 GCF_900095145.1 Mus pahari
GGAGGAAGAGGAGGAGGAGGAGGAGGAGGAGGAGGAACAGTCTGTGCAGAGTGAAGAGTCACAGGAAATCAGGAGCATTTGGAAAGGACAAGAAAGCCCACAAAAGGCTGTCTGCAGGGAAAAATATGGAGAGAAAAGTCAGACTGTTGAAAGATCCAGTCACCTGCTGGGAGTTTGGAAGCCACTTTGAAAGTATCAAAGTGACAGAAAATCTCTCATTGGCAAAGAAGTACAGTCAGATGTAGTTTTTAGGGAAAGAACATGGGCACCAAGATGCAGATTGACTTTATGTCAAATGTCAGTTCCAATTGATTGGTCATGAGAACTGACGGGCAGCGTGGAGGAAGGCTGTGTGGTCACCTACTTGCAGGTTTTGCAGTTAAGGTGTCATGGTCAATTAACAGTGTCTACTATAAAAAGGAAGAGAGGAAACCGTGCTAACTTGGCCCTGCGTCTCCTATGACCGCAGCTACTTCAGATTGGGAGAGGAGGGAACCGCACTGGAAAGACCCACAACCAGGCACGCAGGCACAGCACGGGATGGTCTTCAGTGACATCACAGAGGGAGAGGGAGGTCCCAGAGTCACAGGACAATGCGGAGGAGATCAGTGAGATGGGCCGAGTGGATGTGATCCAGGCACTAAGGGCATCTCTGGCAGGCAAGTGGGTTTCAGACGAGGATTGTAGTAGTATGACACTGGCACCGTCCTGACTAGGCTTCTGGAAGCACCTTGAGGAGGGAGAGATGACTCAGCTGGTCTGGAGGCTGCCAGGGCACAGTCAGCATTTCTTGCCACCAAAGCACTGTCCGGTGTCTGTAGCTACGTGTGCTCACTCGAGCATTTCTTATGATTTATTCTCCAGAGTCGGTCCCGGAAGTGGAAAAAAACAAAAACAGGAAGCACAGCCTCCCCCCCCCAACCTGGGTCCAAAGGCCAGGAAGGAATGTGGGCCCTGACACCCATCGACAGTCCGTGTTCCCATTATGTCAGCAGTGTTTACCCTCTTAGGCGCTTCCTGCAACACGGGAGCGCCTCTAGATCTCTTTCCCAGCAGAGGAAATGACCATCTCTAGGAAGTCATCTCTCTCCCCTCCACACACCCAAAAATGGAAAAGCTGTTGAACTTTCACTAAAAATATCAGTACGATCTAAAAATAATGTCCATCAGCTCTGTCTTTGCTCCAGGAGATCCTCACTAGAACACCTCTTACATCATCAGTGGCCCTTGTCAAAGGAGCCTCTTGGAGCCACTCCCCGCCGCTGTCATCCTAGTTAAAGTCCACTCTGAAATGAATCCCCATGTTCCTTCCCCACTAATGAGATTGAGAGTAACTGCTGGTCAGGACTGAATCAAATAAGCGCTTTCCCAGGGGGACAGATCGTCCCCCAAAGTCTTCCGCAAGCACCCACACCCAAGAGCTTGTTTCTTTCCTGTCTGGCTGGCTTCCTCTAAGCTCATTACCGTCTCGGTGTCATTTTCCAGAACAGGAAAGAGAGTGCAGGAGGTGGCCTTTCGAACCTCGGGTGGATGGACACATAGCTGCTGACCTGTAGGAGAGAGAGTCTAAATGAAGCTATTTGTTAGGGAACCACTGACAGACACTTCAAATGTTTGTTTCTGCCCCTGTCTCTACTGCTGGCTCCTGGGGGCACTCATTGGTCTGGCAGGCTAGGGTCAAAAAATTCACAGCTAAAAGTTGGCCTTAGGCTAGGTGGTAGAGGTAATGGAGTGGGGGGGATCCTGTGGGCTAGCCTTGGAGAGAAAATGTCTAAACTCCAGCCTTAACGAGAGCAATGGAGAAAAGACAAACAATGAACTCAGTTTCTAACATGTGTGCTAGAGAATGTTTCCCTAACCGTTGGGGATGTTATCAGTTTTACTCTCCAAATAAGGGTGCAGGTGGGTCTCAAATAAGGACCCTTATCCAAGGAAAATTAGTATAGTGTAGGTTTAAATTCTGCTGTTGCTGTGTTGAGCTATCTAACGCTGAAGGACTTACAGGGACTCTCTAATAAGATTCCTGCCTCTCATCTGTGAAACCACTGTCTGTATGGTTATTAAAGATTTTAAAATGCACAATGCCTGTAAACAGGCCATTCTCCGTATATGTCTCTGCGAATTATTTTTCAGTGCCAGTGATTGAACCAGGGCCTCATGAGACGAATAAGCACTCTACAGCTGAACTACATCCCTAGTCCTTGTTTGTTTGTTTAAAACAAAATCTCAGTTGCGTAGACCAGGCTGGCCTACCATCATGATTCTTCTGCCTCCACAACTTGAATGCTGGGGCTGTAAGCATGTACCACTATGACCAGCTCTGTCTCCTTTACCAAGAGCCTGTCCATGTCTCTTACATTCCTCTAGTATCAGAAAGTCCACAGACAAGAGGAAGTACAGAAGCGGAGCTGGAGAGATGGCTCAGCGGTTAAGAGCACTGACTGCTCTTCTGGAGGTCCTGAGTTCAATTCCCAGCAACCACATGGTGGCTCACAACCATCTGTAATGAGATCTGATGCCCCTCTTCTGGTGTGTCTAAAGACAGCTACAGTGTAGTCATAGACATGAAATAAATTTTTAAAAGAAAAAGAAAAGTACGGAGAGAGATAAGTCAGAATGGATCTTTAGTGGTTTGAGGGACAGCTATGGAAGGCTCATAGACGACACTGACAGAGAAATGTGTGGTGCAAAATGACCTATCTGTGCTACCCTTTAGTCTCATCTCTGGAGAGCCCTGAAAAAAAAAAAAAAAAGGAATCCTGTACGCAGGATCACCTAGAACTCAGGCACATGACCCATGCTGGGTTGGGAAGTGTCTAGTCTCACCGTCTGCTCGATCACCATCTCAGTCAGCTAGGACCCCAGGAAGGAATCAAAAATTAGGAAGGTCACAAAGTGATCACTGCAAGTTGCCTCTATCAACAACTAAGAGACACCAAGAACAGTGGGGTTTGGTGGTGGTCTTTCTAAGGGAGTGACAGAAGGAAATTCGAGGTAGCAGGAAGGATGCTTAGGAGACTAGCAGATGGAGGCGGAATGAGCATGGGGACAGAGACTGACAGGCATTGCTCTCTTTACTCCAGAGCCAAGACAAAGATCCCATGACAGACAGCAACACACCTACACACACACACACACACACACACACACACACACACACACACAC
>NC_034594.1:40560563-40567407 GCF_900095145.1 Mus pahari
GGCATTAGGGGCAGAGCATGAGGGAGTGGTATATGATAGGGTGTGTCTGGGGCGGGGCATTAGAGGCAGAGCATGAGGGAGTGGTATATGATAGGATGTGGTTTGGGAGTCACCAAGACACAAATACCCTTAGTTTCTGCTCCAAGGCAAGTTCACACCTCCCGGGAGCCAAAGGAAACTCCCAGGAAGCCCTGAGGGACATCTGAGAGATGATGATAGATGGTCACAGATATTAGTTGGAATGTCACTCCCTTAGGAGCAGGCGTTTGGGTGTGAAAACACAGTTCAGTACACAGTAGCCTCTCAAACTCCGTTTGTTGAATGAATCCCCTCATCTGATAACGTCACCCAGTCATCCCTCAGCATAGTAAGCTTTGGACACACTGTGAGACACGGATGTGTCCTGTCCAAATTAGTCTTCATTTAGACTCACTGTTAATGCCTTCATTTCTAACATTTGGGGAAATTAAACCCAAGTATTAGATATTAGATTCTGCCTCACAGAGTCTAGTAAATTCCACCGATACTGCAAATTATTACTGCTTCATGCACTCAGTGGCTTGGTGCTAGTTTTAAAGCTGGGCAGTCAGTCAGAGCTTTTATGCTGAGCCAGGGGCAAGCCAGGGGGATTGCTCTCGGTTTTTTGTTTTGTTTGGTTTGGTTTGGTTTGGTTTGGTTTCAGCGTGATGACAGAAGGGATCCTCTAGGGGGCAGTGTGTGCACAGGTTTCAGCCATTGCTTGGCCCAGCAGTTTGTGGCCGCTCAGGTAATCCTGAAGGCAACAGGGTCTTGAGAAACAAAATTCACTATATGAAGTTATTCTTTAGGTGGAGCAGAATAAAGCAGCCCGAAAAGACTGCACAGGAGAAGAATAGCTAGTGACACAGCAAAAAACTGGGGGATGGTTATTTTAAAGGTTTCACCGCACCGGAGAGCTTAAGGCTTGACACAGGAATTATTCGGTATTCTCTTTAATGTTTGCTAAAGGGCTTTTAATATTTTTATTTATTACCTTTTACATTTCATGTTTCTGAAATCCATGCAGAGCTGTGATTCATTTTTTCTTGTCTATTGTAGGTAGCAGTTAGAATTCAATTAAAGTTAACCACTTTTAATTGGGCAATGATAGTGGATGTTGCATTATTGAATGCTTCAATGTTCTGAGGGGTTTACTTACATTTTTTTTCCTTCGTTAATGCTCCTGGATAAGGAGATATTTATTAGTAGCATTTATTCCTACTAGAGATGTGGGGAGACTGTGTTGACACTCACCCCAACATCCCAAGCTTCAAGGTCTAGACCAGAAGCCATTTCTCTTAATGATTTTGCTGTTTTCCCCTTGAATGCGAGGCTTCTCACCTTGTTAAGATGTAGATGCTGATTCATTGATGTGGGTGGAGACTGAGAGTCTGTGCGTAGGCCAGTTTGCAGGTGACAGCAATGCTGCTGCATTTTTAAGAAGGGAGCACCACCTGTGTCGAGGTGAAAGGTGCAGGCTTGTACAGATGTGCATGATCTAATCCCTACACTCAGATACAGATGTGCACGATCTAATCCCTACACTCAGCCAGGCTGTGAGTAGGAGAGGTGAAGACGGCACATGTCCAGGACCACAGAGTACCAAAGAGAACAATTCCATCGACTTGAGAGCAGGACTTGCTGACAGGGGTGGGGGTGGGGTGAAATGGGCCCCAAAGCTTTGAAGGGTGCCTGCGGACTGAGCAAGCCCTAACTCAGAAAACATCACCAGTAAGCCTAGTGCAGACACAGGTCTTGCAGGGGTTGTTCAAAGGGACGGAGGACCTGAAGGAGGGAGGGGCGGGGAAGGGAGGTCGAAACGCAAGTCACTCCTGGAATTAAGAAACACTGCCTAAGGAGGCTCCGAATGGACAGCACCCAGCTGCTCGGGAAACCTCAGTGGGGGTTGAGATGAACCAGGAAATAGATGGGGGTAGAGGAGGTGTTGACAGTGTACAGAAGAGGTCATCTAAATTAAAAGATCCTGTTTAACTCAAGTTCTGGATATGGCAGTGCCTAGACCTGTTTTCCCATCTGTCCATAGAGAAGCTATGCTGAAAGCCATGGTTCAGAGCAATGCGGCTCTCTGTCCATCTTAACATATCATGGGTGCCGCAGCAGAGGAGACTCCAACTCCAAATTCTGGTTTCACTAGTCTGGGCTGGAGCTAGGAATTTATGTCTTTATATCTTCCTCTTTTTATTTGGTTGATAGGTATGTGCAGCCAGAACTGAGATCTACTACTCCGGAGCAACCGTTCTCAAGTGAGCAGCCTCGACCAACCGGGAGGCAGCTTTAGCATCGGTGGGAACTGATGGGAAATGCAAATCTTGGACCGGTTCCCAGACTCGTAGAGTCAGAAACTCAGGGTGAGGCTCAGAATCTCTGTTTTAACAGACCCTTTGGTGATTCTCAGGCAAGTCAAAGTTTGAGCACTGGTGTATTCTCAGGCCTTCCAACTCCAAGTGTGGTCCAGCTTGGGACTTATTGTACCAGCAGAGTCTGGGACCCGGCACCTCGCAGCTACTGAATCAGAACCGCGGGTCAAGAGACCCGGGTGATGAATGTGTGTGTTAAGGTAGGGAAGCACATTGAATTCCAGGGAGGACAATTTAAGGTTCTAGAATGGGAACATAACATTATGGCAAGAAAATGTGGAAGTTTGAGCCGGAGAGAAGGACATGAACGCAAACGAATATAAATCATTTGATCCTGCAGGACTTACTAAAAGAAACCCCATGGAGGAAATCTGCTTGTTAGCATCCCTCCCCAGACCTTCCTCCCAAATGCTTCCCTTCTAGACCCCAGCAGAGAGCTGCTGGGCCTTGGGTGGAAGTCTGCATTGCAGCGCAGGGCTCCCTTTAGTGGTGGACTTCTGCCAACCATCGATCCAAGAATAAGATCTCCCTCTGCAGTGCAACTGCACTCAGGCCCTGGCTCCAGCTTGTAGAATATTTTTGATAATAAGAAAGCCTAAATGAAGCATCCCTTCAAAGGTCTTCACCATTAATTTGGCACAGGGAAAAAAGCCAGCACATTAGAGCAGGTTTTCCAGTCACCCTGCCTGTGTTGTAGAACCTCTGAATAGACATCCATAATGAAATTACTCAGAATGGAATTCATTACCTGACTTAAGATTTATTGCTTTTTAACTAGAAATATAAGGCTCCGCACACTCTGCTCCCGGAGTTGGCTGTGCGAACGGTCCATTCCTTCTCTCCAGTTTGAGTTCAGGGAAACCCAGCAGAGGAAATGCTAATAGGGTGCAGGGGTTGTGGGCAGAAGAATGGGCTGAACAATGCGGCTTCATTAGGACTGGCACATTGGAACCCCAGGACTCTGGTGCTCAGTTCTGCTTCCACAATCTCACCACAGGGACCACGGGCCAGTCACCTCCCAACTAGCATAATTGGAAAGACTCTAAGAGGCCCCGAAGTGCTGAAGTGCTGTAAATTGGCAGCGTTCGGTTCTGGTGAACATTAAAGGGAGTGCGTGGTTAATTCCTCCACTCATGCTGATCCCAAAGTCTTCCCACTGGGGGCTTTTGGCTTGGAGCATCGTGGGGCCATTTGTTCTGCCTGGATTCTCCACCAGGCCTGAGACCTCAAGGTGAGTTAATAGGCTCGGCTTCTCCACACTTTATTTTAATCTGTATTTACCATCATCATATGTATTTTAACAAACCCCGGGTACAAGGCACTCCATAGAGCACTGCACAATGCAGATAAGAGCAGCGGGGAGCAGCGGGGCCCAGGCCTGGTGGCGGAGGCCAGCAGCTATGGTTGAGAGGTGCTTGGCAGCATCCTGTCTTGCAATCCAACCCAAGATGCTCCTGGCCCCCTAAGGCCTGACCTTCTGCTAGATATCATTTTGGGTCTTCACCTCTCTGCAGTTCCTGGGGCCACGTCCTCTGGATTGGCAGGACAGTGAGGTCCTGTGCAGGCAGTCACCTCTGGGAACCGCTGGAACCACTGCCTGTGGTTCTCAATCCCGTCCCCATTTCCTCCTCAGTGACTCTCCTTCTGGCACTCAGGCACACAGTGTAAAAATATGGCTGACGGTGGCTCTCCACGAGATGATAATCTTAAACAGATGATGCTTGCATGGATAATAGGATAAAGTAAAACAGGATGGGCAAATTGATAATTGCAGATTAGGGGGAAGTATAATTAGCAAACCACACAAAAGCCAAATTCAGGGGGTAATAAGCAAGATGCATCAGGACTATGAGGAATGAGATGTAAGTCTTTACTCCCTCAAACCTAACCAGTTTCTTTACTTGTGACAAACGTGTATCTGAAGTGGCAGGTGTATATCTGAAATGGCATACTGTGTTTGCTTGTGTCCAAAGATTCCACATTGTCAAGCCAAAGGAACTATCATGACAGATATTTTTTTTGTTGTTGATCCATCACTTTAGGAACTAACAGGGGGAATGCCATCATGGCTATAATATCACCCTGGACAATTGTGGGACACGCCACCAGCCAGAATCTTGTGATTATTTTAATTTGTATGTAAAACTTGTCAGATAGCCAGACATGTTTTCAAAAATGCAAACTAATGGCCATCATTGTCTGATGCTCCCGGGACAAGTATGACAATGACAGTGTGCTACGAAAGGCCACATTGGCACTATCAGAATAATGAGACAGTAGCCCAGGCCGCCTGGGAATTTCAGCTGTAGCTTTGGAAATTTGGGTTGTCACTTGGATAACACTACAAGAGATCTGAAGTCAACTGTTCATATGGCCAGAAAAGGCTCCCTTTCCCTCCTTTTGTCAGTACAAAATGACACAACGTTCTCTGTCCCACGGCTTTGGTATTGCCTGCTTGCTTTAACAAATCTCTCGACAAAGGTAACATAAGGAGAGAGAGATCTGAGAGTCCATCCAAGTGAGGACAGCAATGCAGTGGGAGGATGAGGTATCTGGTCCTCCCTAATGGATCCACCACAGCAAGGGAGCAGAGAGCAACAGATGTGAGCGTTTGACTCATTTTCTACCCTATTTATCCAGTTCAAGACCCCAGCCTATGAAATAGTGCCACTGATGGATAGGGTAGCTCTACCTGCCTCAATTATCCCACTCTTGAAACTTCCTGACAGATACACCCAGACGTTTGTCTCTTAGGTGATTGTAGATGCTGTCAAGTTGACCATCACAACCTTCCAATCTAACACAGATTGTATCTCTAACTCCAGCCCTGCCTCCTTACTGGAGTGACGGGAACTAGCTAAATGAGGGTATATCTTTCCTGGCCAGAAGACAAATCTAGCGTACAAATCTCTACCAGCAGATTGTCCATTATGATGGATTCTAAACATCCAGGTGGGTGTAGTCTAGCACATGTCATTTCTTCTGGAAAAATCAATCTACCTGTTGCTTCTTCCTCACTTTGAGAACAGAGAGATACCTTGGGAATCACCAGAGAAATCTGGATATTCTCTCTGGCTGATGTCTCAGAATATCAGTCACTGCACACCTTGCTTACTCTTAGCTCACTAGAATTATCAGCGAGATGTCCCAAGTTTACTTTGTGGAGACCTAAGATTGCTGACTTCTATTGCTTGGTGCTTCTCTTCCATTCCAAGTCATTTTTCTGAAATCATTATCAATCTAAACTACCTGGGGTTGAGATACACTCAAAGGATACTCACTGATTAACAGTTGCAGGGGAGGTGAAGGTTGAAAAGAGACCAGCAAACTCCTAAGAAAGAAAATAATTTGTATAATTAAATCTTAAAAATTTAATGAACATATAAGCACACTTTTGCCAGATGACTACAGTGGCCAAAACCTAAAATCTTCTGCCACATAAGAGCATAATGACTTCTTTCTACGAAGATTGTGAATATTTATATGAATTTGTTTTTTAATTATAGAGCAAAATTTCAGCATTTCCCTCATTTTTTTTTCTAGAAAGGGTTTCTCTGTGTAGCCCTGGCTGCCTTGGAACTCACTCTGTATACCAGGCTGGCCTCGAACTCAGAGATCTGCCTGCCTCTGCTTTCCAAATGAACCCACAAACCTATAGTCACTTGATCCTTGACAAAAGGGCTAAAACCATCCAGTGGAAAAAAAAAGACAGCATATGTACAAATGGTGCTGGCTCAACTGGCAGTTAGCATGTAGAAGAATGAGAATTGATCCATTCCTATCTCCTTGTACAAAACTCAAGTCTAAGGATCAAAGAACTCCACATAGAACCAGAGACACTAAAACTTATAGAGGAGAAAGTGGGGAAAAGCCTTGAAGATATGGGCACAGGGGAAAATTTCCTGAACAGAACACCAGTGGTTTGTGCTGTAAGATCAAGAATCGACAAATGGGACCTCATAAAATTTCAAAGCTTTTGTAAGGCAAAGGACACTGTCAATAAGACAAAAAGGTAAACAACAGATTGGGAAAAGATCTTTACCAATCCTACATCCGATAGGGGGCTAATATCCAATATATATAAAGAACTCAAGATGCTGGACTCAGGAGAACCAAATAACCCTATTAAAAAAAATGGGGTACAGAGCTAAACATAGAATTCTCACTTAAGGAATACAGAATGGCTGAGAAGCACCTAAAAAAAAAGTTCAACATCCTTAATCATCAGGGAAATGCAAATCAAAACAACCCTGAGATTCCACCACACACCAGTCAGAATGGCTAAGATCCAAAACTCAGGTGAGAGCAGATGCTGGTGAGGATGTGGAGAAAAAAGGAACACTCTTCCATTGCTGGTGGGATTGCAAGCTGGTACAACCACTCTGGAAATCAATTTGGGGGTTCCTTAGAAAATTGGACATAGTACTACAGAAAGATCCAGCAATACC
>NC_034594.1:40568712-40575902 GCF_900095145.1 Mus pahari
GTCCCACAAGGCAAGAAAGCGAAAGAGCGAGAGCTAGACTCCCTTCTTCCAATGTCCTTATATGGTGTAGCCCAGCAGGTGTAGCCCAGGTTAAAGGTGTGTGCTATCACACCTTTAATCCCTTGAACTCGGAGATCTCTCTGTCTTAATATTCTGGAATCCATAGCCACTGTGCCCCAAGATCTAGACTAGAAACTTCTATCTCCCAGCCTCAAGATTATGGTCACTGGTGAGCCTTCCAATTCTGGATTGTAGTTCATTCCAAATATAGTCAAGTTGACAACCAGGAATAGCCACTACAATAATATACATATGTTTGTGTACAGATCTTTAAAGACACAAGCATTACTATATCATAATACTGTTTTGCAACTGGCTATGTCCATCAAGTGCAGTTTTGTGGGGTTTTATTTTTTTAAATCAGTTCATATAGCCCTGCTCTGCTGAGAGCTGCCCAATGCTCTATGTTACAGATCCATCACAGTGTGCTTAAATATTAGTCTACAGCAGTTTCATGAACTCGCCATCACTCTGACCCTTCTGGTACTCACGTGCAAGCTGAGCTCTGGGAAGCGTGTGGGGCTCCACAATGACGGGGTTGAATCCCTCAGTAGTTTTGCTCACGCAGAGACAAGGCATTCTTCTGAAAAAGTCCTCCCACAGATGTCAAGCTTAGGACTTTGGCACCAAGCAAACTTGAGTTCCTGCCCCAGGTTGTTCTGACACTTAGCTCTTGGGTAAGTTCACTAAGTTTCAGTTTCTTCCATTAAATCAGGGAATTACTGTGGTCTTTGTGGGCTGCTGAAAAGATAAGTGTGGCATCTTAAAGACACTTGGTGGGTAGTTGATTCCTGATAAGGCATAATTATTATTGGGTCTGAATAATTTCTGTAACTTGATAGAATGCAAGCCTCTAGAAAGAGAAGTGATACCTCCAGATGAATATATGAATATCTATATGTGTATATATTTATCATGATACTTGTCTATGCATATATATACCCAAGTTGCATTTCCTTGGGTTTCAATTTCACCAGCATTTCTGCTTTATATTAATTACATTAGCTTCTTCAACCTTTGGTCTACATCTGCAATTTTTCTTGAGAAGCAAGCAGCACAGAGTATATAGTCCTAGTTTACTGTGGACTGATTTGCATGATGTGGTGGCTCATACAAGGAGTTATGCCTTACTAGTTCTATCCTTCCAGGTTACTACTAAGATGAACTGGCATTCCCTGACATACACTGATGTCAGTGTCGAGTCTCATTTGCTACATATTCTCTGCCTTCCCCTGTCCCTTCTCCTACAGCCTCTGTATCTGTACAGTTGGTTCTTTGTCAGTTTCTTAGCTTTGCATACGGTATGGCTTCTGGCACCCATTGACCTTCTGGGGGCCCTTCTGAGACCACAGTTATTTTTAAATTAATTCGCCTTATTCGATTTCCTAGCTTTCTCATGTTATAGCAACCCTGTTCATACACCTGATCACCCGGACTCAGATAGAAATATCTGTCATATCAGCCTAAGTAATAGCTAAGGCAGGACCAACTCATTTATTGCCAAGAAACCACCTGGGACTTATAAATGAGAATAGTTTCCAAATCTCTATGTCCAGTAATATCCCCCATTGCCCTAAGCCTATCTTACCTATTTAATTCTTTCAGCTACCAGCTGCCAGCTGCCAGCCACAAAAGAGAAGCAGAGACAGATATAAAAGAATACATTTGGAAAGCGTCCTTGTTTTCTTTTGTAAGTGGATTTTTGTGGTTTTAATAAGAAAGATATAAAAACAATGATGAATTTGAAACCTAAGAAAGGACTGCCTGAGCAGACTTACTGCAGAGGTGTTGGAAGCCTCGATAGATGTTTGGGATGGTGTGGTGTAGACAGAGGACTCTAGTGAGGACAGTCTCTGGCTTCACTCCACCTTCCTGTTTAACAAATCTGTGACCCTGGGAATGCTAGGAGCCCTGATCACATCTAACTCACCCGAGATAAAGGTTAATTACAGTATCAACCCAAGGAAGGAAATGTGAAGAAGGACTCTCAAAGCCACAAAACACTGAATGTTACAACCAAAATAAGTGTTATATACGTGCTGATTCTGTATTGGTATTTAAAAGCCCAGAATCTGGAATAGGCAGCCTGAGTTCAAGTCCTTATTGCCACTGTTCCCTTCATGACTCTGGGACAACTTATGGGACTCTTCTGAAGGTGCTTCCTCTGTACTGTGTGGGATGGTAATGCTGCATCCAGAATGTGTTGGCTAATGAAAGCACTTGGTGTTTAGCATTTTAAAAGAGCTATAACTGTAAGTAAACAAGTATAATATCAATTTTTGGTATATTACAATGTGTGTCCATAACAAATCCTTTCTGATCTGAGTTGACCATGAACATCTGCATATTTTATGCCTTTTGATTTCTTACAGAATTTAGTTTTCAAATACATCAGGATCACACAGAACTATTCAAAGAAAAGGAGTGCCAATTTCTATTAATAGGATTCTATTGACAAACAATAGGTTACTGGTGGACTTTGAGCCTCAGCCAGATTGGTCATTTCTGAAAAAACAAATGAACCTGATCATAAGATGGTTTTATCTAAAAGGTCAGACTGCCATGTAACTGGAGGCTAACATTATAGGAAACTTCTGGTGTGTTAGAGTGTACATTGATACTAACATGTTATTACTGCTATGTGAATGTTATTCAGAGGCCTTCGCTTTATAAGGTGCGCACACACACACACACACATCATTCACATGTGCCTATGTGCTTTAAGTAGATGGTGTGACCAACAGTCACACCAATACCCATAATTCCAATGTTGGCTTTGTTGCTTAGGGACTCTGATTTTGCAGGCTATGTGCACTGTTGAAATGAGTCCTTGCTGTTTCTAAGTCTTGTTCCAGAATCTCCATTTGGCTGAGGCAGGAGAGAAGTACTTCATTTTAATTAGAATTTCAAGCAAATTGCGTTATGTTGTTATGTGTTATTCCAAAAGAATATGCCACATCAAGGGCAGCTGTTGATGATCCTGCTTATTCTGCCTAAGAAATAGAAATCTTTTCACTCACTTCATAGCTCCTCTTCCCCCTAGCATATCCCAAGGAGGAAAAGGATGTGCCTAGAGGCCCTCTAAGACAGTAAACGCATTCAGCAAGATGTCAGGTAATAATCTTGGGGCCCATGAACAATATGACATCACCCTATCATTAAAGGGAACACGGCAGGTTCCAGCCTGCTCTCCTTCTCCCAGGACTTGCTGTAAACCACAGCGCCCTCTGAGGGAATCTAGTTCCCACCTATTCCCCCAAGAAAGGTCCCAGCTTGTACTGAAGAAAAACGTTGCTTGTGCTGCCTTAGACCTGCAATTAAGTCCCCACTGCTCTTCAAACCAATGAGTCCTTCCCAGTAGTAATCAAATTTATGTTTCCCATTTTCTGAGTAATGCCAGGGTAAGCACGTTTCATCATTCGAAACTCACTGGTTCTAATTCCCAATTCAAACTTGTTTGTTCAGTAGAAGGTAAACAACCCCCTAGCTATCACCCACCCCCCATTTATTTAGAAAGAGAGCGTTTCAGTGGGAGAAGATAAATAGCATGTCAGACATGGTTTGGAGGGGCTGTAACTGAGTAATTTCTAGTTCCCTACGTCTGTCTCCAGCTGTTGTGGCCCAGTGTGACTCTGGCAGCCGTGTCTGGCTTGGCTGAGCTTCTATTTAGTCCAATACAATCAATGCTTTTAAGTATTTGTTTAATATAATACTTTCAGGCTAGTCTGGGAATTCATATATTCAACCACAAGACTAGTCATGACTGGTTTCCTATTATCTATCTGTTTATACATAACCAGTTGGTTGATACCTGTATTCCTAAAATGCCTTAGAAAATCAGAGACCACATTCAGAGAATCACTGACATGAAACAGCCCAAGGGATGAATCAGTTTCTATTCCTCAAACATTTTTGGGTGCTCCTGCATACATGGAAACACTCAGGATCTATAAAGACTGGCAAGACAGAGTCTCTACCCTTAAGTTTAATGCAGTACAAGGGTATAAAAACATCAGTACCTAATTAATTCATTTCTGGACTTGGCCTTATTTCAAAAGGGCTAAAGATGGAAGGTTAGTTGCAGAAAATACAAATAACAGGTCAAAATGAAATAAAATAAAAGTTTGTAAAAGAATTTAGAGAAAAAATTAAGTGTGAAAATTTTCACAGGATCTTGAAGTAAAGAAGTTCAAGAAAATGCACGTCATGAGCTTACCTGATGGTGTCTCAGAGATTGTCTCAGAGATTCCCCTGTTACTACAGAAATCCAGTTTGGTTTGAGTGGGGGCAGAGAGTACAGAGGGCCTGAAAGAGGGAGGTTTAGGCACAGCCTGTGGCAACCCTTGATGAAGGAGATGGTCCTGGCTTGTCCAGACTGCTTTATTTTATGGTGGGTGTGAATGTATCCATCTTCTTCAGGGTGAACCAGGAATTGAATACCTTTTATGGGAAGGAATGCCCAAGAAAGGGAGCTCTTTGGCTAAATACTCAGGGCCTATCTAGAAAACTCATTAACATGGAGAACTCTAGGATTTTATGCTATGTGACTTACTGTCATATTCCTCTAGATGGGGTGTCATAGTTACATGCTTTGAGACATGTAGACCTTGGCAAGGAGCTGGTTCCACACCTGCTGTTCTTAATTCTGAGATTACCTGGGGTTTTGAGCCTGCTTCAACATTACCAGTTCTTCTGTCTGGTGGCACAGTCCACTTGCCCCCCCAGGGATGGGTATCACAGGTTTGTTCAATCTTTGATGTGTGACAGGACCATATGATGTTATATAGAAAGTTCGGGTTTAAGAACTATAAGATCCAAGCCAAGTGTACTAATGAACACCTTTAATTCAGTACTAGGGAGGCAGAGGCAGGCAGATCACTGAGTTCATGGTTAGCTTGATCTACAGAGTGAGTTCTAGGGCAGCAAGATCTATACAGAGAAACCCTGTCTTGAAAAGCCAAGTAAATATACAACAAACAGATAGAAGGACTAGAGGATGGAATTACCCCCACCAAAAAATTGCACACTATTTCATAATGTTTTAAGAAAGTTTATTACCTCGTCAGAGTTCAGCCAGTTAGCTATCACTTGGATATGATCGAACAATGGGAAGGAGTGTTAGACTTGAAATTCCATCCTCAAACATATTTCTGATGACACACTAGGGATGGACAGTAAAGTCCCGGCAGGGACTGGGAAAAACGTGATGCAGTATTTGTCACTGTTGCTTGATTTTCTTTTTGAGGTTCTAGAAATTACACATAGAGTCTTACACACAACAAAGGTAAGTGCGCCACCCACAAGCTTTACCCAACCCTTGGTGCAAATTAACAGGGGAACCAAATGAACCATCCCTACCCAGCTTTCAGAGAGGGTCTTACCAAGAGAAAGATGTTTGCATGACTTAATTAGAAAAGATATTCATCTCCTTCTCTTTTGATATAAAGTCTTGCTGTATAGTCCAGGCTAGCCCCAAAACAGTGAGATTATAGACAGATGAAAGAAACTGACATCTAGGTAGTTTGACTAGTGCTGTGTGTATCACCCTTCCATTCATCTTGGCATCCAAGGAGAGAATTCAACCATCAGAGAACTTTGTGTATTCATGTGTGTTCTGTAGTGAGTCTGGATACTATAGATGTATGAGGAAACATAAACTTAAAAGAGGAACTCATCTCCAAAGTCTGACTTAGAACAAGATTCAGAGGATAAGACCAGGAAACCATTGGGAAGCTCTGGACAAATTCGAGAAGACAGGCCACTACAAATCAGGAGCCGAGGGAGGAAAGAAAAACCAATCTGGGGAAAAGGTGAGGTTCTACAAAGTCAACCAAGAATCTAAGAGACTAAAAGGTGAGGTTAAAACAGAGTCCAAACCATAACCGAATGGGACATTCTGGAAACAAGGAAACCTAAAGTAAGCATGGCTAATTTGTTTAGATACTCCCTGCATTCATAAGGGAAATAGAAGAAAAAAAAATGGAGCAGAACTTTGAAGCTGAAAATCAGATAAATGGTGTCTTGTTGTGGTGACAAAATACCATCACCAAAGGCACATCAGGGAGAAAAGGGTTTATTAGGCTTACATTTCCATATCGTAGATGATCACTGAAGGAAGTCAGAATAGGAACTCAACAAGGCAGGGACCAGGAGGCACGAGCTGATGCAGAGGCCATGGAGGGGTGCTCAGCCTGCTTTCCTACAGAATCTAGGACCACCAAACCAGGGATGGCACCATCCACAATGGGCTAGGCCTACCCACATCAATAATTAAGTAAAAAAATACACTACAGGCTTGCCTAGAGGCTGATCTTGTGGAGTCATTTTATCAAGATGGCTTCCCATCTTTCAAATGACTCTAGCCTTGGCAAGTTGTCATAAAATGAGCCAGCACAGATAGATACATGAAAGATGATAGATAGATAGATAGATAGATAGATAGATAGATAGATAGATAGGTGTGACAATGTGTGTCTATATACTCATATGCATATATGCATATATTGGTATACTTACAGAGTATGTAAGTGCAAAGGAATATAAATAAGACCACCTCATCCTTTTTGAAACATAGTATTATAGAAGACACGTAGTTATAAATAGAAATAATTGTCATAGAAGACTTTTGTTCCTGGACAAATTTTGTGTGTGAAGCAACAGGGGCGCCCTTGTATGAGCTTCTTGAAAAAAGAAAAATTCTTGGAAGCTCAAACCGTAATGCCTAAGAGGGGCAGAAAGGTTCTAAAAGTTTTAAAATGTGGAGATGATTGAATAAAAGAACTGGCTGCAAGTACCAAAACCATTTAGAATTGAAAGATAGCCAAACTAATTTTTGTAAATGTGGTTACAAAAGTGGATGCCAACTTCAAAACCTATTTTCAAGTTAGAAGATATTTAATGGTGAGAAGAGATCAAGGGGGAAAACAGAGGGAGAAAGGAGGAAAGAGAGAGAGAGAGAGAGAGAGAGAGAGAGAGAGAGAGGGGAGACAGGAGAAGAATGGTGAGGGGAGGAAGAAGAAAGAGGTTAGCAGGGAGAGAAGGAAGAAGGGAGGGAGAATCCTGGAAGGCAAGGAGGAGGAAAAAGAATTGAGGTCATTTTCTTGGATCCAGGGTGAGATGGGATCTGAGTC
>NC_034594.1:40575933-40582456 GCF_900095145.1 Mus pahari
GTGAGAAGAGATCAAGGGGGAAAACAGAGGGAGAGAGAGAGAGAGAGAGAGAGAGAGAGAGAGAGAGAGAGAGAGAGAGAGAGGAGAGAGGAGAAGGATGGGGAGGGGAGGAAGAAGGAAGAGGTTAGGAGGGAGAGAAGGAAGAAGGGAGGGAGAATCCTGGAAGGCAAGGAGGAGGAAAAAGAATTGAGGTCATTTTCTTGGATCCAGGGTGAGATGGGATCTGAGTCATGGCTGCTCAGCTCGCTCCTGCCCTTAAGTGGAACTGGAACTCACTCTGCTGTTTTCAGTGTACAGCAACGTTTGTGAGGCACTGGCTTCATCAGCTCAGGAGAAAAAGTTGAGGGCAGCAGGAGCATCTGCTTAGGTTTCAAGCCTTGTCAGTTGGTCACAATGGCCCAGGACCTTTATGGAGCTCACACCCAGGCGCAGGGGGAAACTGAGTGGATTTATCGCTGTCTTCAAGGAAGAGGAAAAGACATCTCCTATCCTCCAGTTGAAGATCTGATCAAGAGTAATAGTTAGTGGATTATAAAACAGGAGAGCGCCCCTCTAAAGTTTTAGGGTTGAGGGTATAAAGAAAGGTGCTGCCTTAAGTGGGGGGAGGGGAGGAAAAGAGGGGAGAGAAGAGAAAGAGAGAGGAGATAGGAAGGAGGGCATGCAGGAGTTAAAAAATATCACTAAATAGGATACCATACATATTATGGACAGATGTGTTAAGATCATAAGCACATTTTGGGAGAAAGTTCTTCATTAAAAGACAATATCTTTAATATATTTATATTGAATAGTAGGAGAAGTCTATGTGAATTCTCCAAGGACTATACTGGGGGAAAAAATACCAAAACAAAGCCATGTTAAATGATTAAAAGGTTGTCAGATGCATAAAGACATGAAGAGTAATCCTCCAAAGAATAATAAACATGATAAAACTTAAAAATATTAAACGGGAAAATATATTTCACAGTGAACATAGAATTGACATTAAATGTTAGACATCAGCTAACATCCCATCAAAGTACAAAAAGTGAAGCCTGCTCTAACTAGGAGAAATGGGTAGAAATATAAGATTAAATGGGAGCCTTACCACACCTCTTTCTTTTTTGACAGGGTGATTGTACTGGCTGGTTTTGTGTGTTCACTTGACATAGGTTCGAGTTATCACAGAGAAAGGAGCTTCAGTTGAGGAAATGCCTCCCTGAGATCCAGCTGTAAGGTATTTTCTCAATTAGTGATCAGGGGGCGGGGGCATTGTGGGTAGTCTTGGGTTCTATAAGAAAGCAAGCTGAGCAAGGCAGGGGAAGCAAGCCAGTAAAGAACATCCCTCCATGACCTCTGCATCAGCTCCTGCTTCCTGACCTGCTTGAGTTCCAGTCCTGACTTCCTTTGGTGATGAACAGCAATATGTAAAGTGTAAGCTGAATAAACCCTTTCCTCCACAACTTTCTTCTTGGTCATGATGCTTGTGCAGGAATAGAAACCCTGACTAAGACAGTGATAGAAAATATAAATCACAGTTCATACCGTAATTCAATTGTACGACATGCTTGTTATCAACACTAATAAAACACCAATCCAAAACTAAGAAGGCCATGCAGATATTCAATTACAAAAAAGTACAGTGTTCTTTGATTACAAAGAGCTCATTATTAGCTTAAGGAGAAAATTACCACTGCAATTATTTAAAAATTAGAAATCAGAAGGAATAATACATATCAACATTTATACTGTTATTAAAGTAGTGTTCTTCTAAGAATGAATAAAATTAAACCACTCTTTGACCAATAAGGAGAAGGAAATAAGTAATCTGCAACTTGTCTCACTTGGAGAGAACTGTGGTCCTTACAGCTTGGCCGCAAGGGCCACGATGATTTAATGATGTGAACATTGCCTGCATCCTCTACACTCCACTTCTCTCCAACCATGCAGTTTCCATGACATTTCTCCCCAGTCTTCCATCCATCCAAGCAGAAGTGAAAAAGGTAGGAACTATATACAGCTTTGATGCCTATCAATGTATGTAACGTGTGAGGACTGGAAGGAGCAGACTGGTGAATTACTGAGCTACCGCTCTTAAAGCCATATTAGGAACAAGTCCTTTCTGAGCTCATCAAAGCATTTGTAAGGAGATAATCATTTGTTTTCTGTTCAGATCCATTCTTGAGGGAGATGAGGCTCTGAATTTTCCAAATGTTATAGTAATCTTGGGAGATCATTAAGGACTGGTATCAGGGTTTTGTTGAGGCCCATTAGAAGAAAACTATTTCCTTCTAGTCAAATGAATGAACTCTACCTCAGGCTCTGAATGGAGTCATGACCATTTTGATTGGCTGCAAAGATTAGAACATCATATACTATTGGTTCCTCTTGTAAGAGTTAATCCAGCTGAGCCTGTCAATCATCTAACCTAGAGACCACCAATCGAGAAGGCTGATTCTCTTAAAGCCATGCTAAGACAATGGGAGGAATAATTATCTTCTTAACGAGATAATTATTATACTTATCTTACCCAGGTACCTCTTCTCCATGCAGTCACTCAGCACTGTGCCCTGTCTGATGTTAGGAGCTACTCAGAAAATGGTGATTTTTTTTTTCCCCTTTTCTTTTATCTTTTTCTTTCAGATACTGACCAAAGCCTGAGACCGTCAGTGTCTGGACATACTTTCCAGGAGACCCTGGCTTTTTTCTCTCTTGGTGAAACTTCCCTTCCCCTTCTGCCATGCAATTACTTGCCTGCCATGTGGCTCTTGGCTGACCTCCGTTACAAACCTGCCTGTTTTCTTAAAGCCACGATTTACTGTCTTTCTCCGCTCCATCTCTGTCTCGTAGCAATTGCTGAGATTTACAGCTGGCCTGTCCGGCTTTTCTTTCCTTCTGTAATAAAATTGTCTTCAAGCTTCTTTCTGAATTTGTCTCGAAATTCTTCTCGTTAATGAGACCAGAGAGAGAACACCAATTTCCTTGGTAACACAAAGATACAGGAAGAAAAATATGCCTGCTTAAGTAAATTTCCATTTTACAAAAAATTTTTCAAGTTTACATTTTAATGAGATGGTATAGGAGGTGAAGTTCAAACTAGATACTCCTGCCTCAATGATCAAGGCCATGGGTTACTTTCCTAGTACCACAAGCAACCAAGGACACCCTTGACTAAGACTGAATATGAGACATAAACTTAACCAACTGCTAGTAGAAAAGATAGGAGCTCTACATGACATTTGGTTCATTTAAGTTTCTGAATAGAAAAAGATGCATTGTTCATGAAAGAAAAAAATAAATTTTACTTTGTATTTTGTGAAAATCAGTCCTTGTTAAAATTTGACTTTTTAAAAGCTGAATAAGTTGAATTTTATTAAAATTTAAATATTAAAATTTTAAGTCTGCTCTGTGAGGGCATTGTTAACAGAATGGAAAACTAAAGCCATAGACTGGGAGGAAAATATTTGCAAATCACATATCTGATAAAAGACTTGTAACTAAAATATAAGAAAACATCTCCAAATTCAGGATTAAGAAAGCAAACAGCGCTTGGGAGGCAGAGGCAGGTGGATTTCTGAGTTCGAGGCCAGCCTTGTCTACAGAGTGAGTTCCAGGACAGCCAGGGCTACACAGAGAAACCCTGTCTCGAAAAAAACAAAATGAAAGAACGGAAGGAAAGAAAGAAAGAAAGAAAGAAAGAAAGAAAGAAAGAAAGAAAGAAAGAAAGAAAGAAAGAAAGAAAGAAAGAGAAAGAAAACAGCATAATTAAAAACTGGGCAAAAGATCGGCACAGACACTTCACTATAAAAAATACACAAATGGCCAATAAGCATATAAAAAGATGCCCCAAGTCGTTTGTCATCGGGGACATGCAAATTAAAACAGCAAAGCAACACCAGTACATACTTATAGCTAAATGATTAAAAATATCAAACATTAACAGTACCAATGATCATGCTGCATCCTCATCCACTGTTGATGCAAATCCAAAATGGGCAGCCATCTTCAAAGATGGCTTGACTGTGTCTTACAAGGCTAATGCAGTTTTACCTAACCAAATAGCAATTGCACTCCAAGAAGACTCTAACCAATTGATTTGAAAAAAATATATCTGCATGAAAAACTATGTGCACATTTTTATGGAAGCTTTATTTATAATCATGCCAAACAAGAAGCCATCAACATATCCTTCAGTAGGTTAATGGCTAAATGGTGAAACACTCACAATATGGGATGCTATTCAGTAATGAAAAGAATGAGATATCAAGTTCACACACACACAAAACCATACGTGAACCTTAAACATGTGTTCCAAGTGAAGGATGCCAGCCTACAAAAGGAATGATACAATTCTACTTATGCAACATTTTTGGAAAAGAGAAAACTACTAAGATACTAAGATCAGTGGTTGCAAATGTTGCGGGATGTGGGAATGAGGGGCAGGGAAGACTGAACAGGTAAAACACAGTGAACATTTACGATAGTGAACCTATTGGGCGTGGCACTTTTATCATACACATTAAGATGCATGGGTCTGGTTCATAGAACTTCCTAAGAGAAACACAGAACCACAATGTCTTAGTTAGGGTTTTACTGCTATAAAGAGACACCATGACCAAGGCAACTTTTATAAGGACAGCATTTAATTGGGGCCTGTTTACAGGTTCAGAGGTTCAGTCCATTATCATCAAGCTAAGGGGCATGGCAGCATCCAGGCAGGCATGGTGTAAGAAGAGATGAGAGTTCTACATCTTGTTCCAGTTCCGAAGGCAAACAGAAGACAGACTTCCAGCGAGCTAGGAATAGGTCTTAAAGATCAAGTCCACCATGACACACTTCCTCCAACAAGGCCTCACCTCCTAATAGTGCCACTCCCTGGGCCAAACCTATTCAAACCATCACACTCAATAAACTTAAAAGTCACTGTTTAGTCACTGGGGTACCCAGGAAGGAAAGCCAGAGAGAATCCAAACCACTGGACTGAAAACCTCTGGATTCCATGTTGCCGGCATCGCCTTGCCAGCATCTGACTTCTATAGTGCCACTTAGCTTCTGGCCAGAACAAACCAATACAGAACCTGGTGGATGCACCAGGTCCTGTCACTGAAACCCTCACTCTACACCGGGTCACTGTTGCCAACATCAGGCTCCTCCCAGCTGCTTCTTCATAGACTCAAACTAAAGCCAAGAGCAGCTGCTGCCCCAGGGCTCCCGCAACTGCTCCTTGCAGTCCCCTCTCCAATCAGGGCCTCAGCCATGGACAGCAGCTCAGATCAAACTCAATGAGTCATGAGACTCAGTTAATTACCCTCATGCTAGCTCCCTCCTTCTTCCCTGCTGGGAGCTTGCAGCAGGTTGTGTTGCCAGGGCCATACTACTCAGGATAGAGTTGATTAACCAAATTAGCCATGCACTTTGCCTGTGCACATTTACTTCCCACTGTTTGCTCTCTCATCGTTTTAGGGCTTGTAAACATATCCCAAAGACAGCCGCCTTTGACATGGTTCTACACCTCAAGGACACAAGTACATCATGTGTTTATGTATCAGCAAAGGTCTGCAAGATATCACATGAACCCATGGATACAGCTACCTCCAGGATGAAAATAAAAAAGGGGTAAAAATAAAAATTTTGCTTTCACTTAATTAAAAAACCCTTTATCTGTAAGGATTTAAAAGAAAACATACTGATTTTTAAAATTCAAACAGATTGTATCTTTGTAATTAAAATACATGTGGATAGGGAAACATTGTTAGTTTATGCATTAATGTAGATTTTAAAGAAAAACTGTTTCTACTGTATAGTGTGTGGAATTAAAGAATATTGTTGTGGTATCTTATATCATTATATACTAGAGTTAAAGTCAATGGAAAACTGGTATAAAGAGCAAACTGAATCTCTGAGGCTCAGAACTGTGTCAAACAAACAAACAAACAAACAAACTAAGCAGCATAAGGTTTTGGCTAATGGTAAGATGATAATGGACAGATAATGGAGAAGGAATTGCATCAACTGCAGAAACTTTCATGATGTAAGGGACCATAGTTCACACCTCTGTGCCTGTGCTACATGGGCTTAGTAATTACATCCTGACTTCCATCCAGCTTTTGGGTTAGTGGTCAATATGCTTTATATCTTTCTTCTTCTTTCTCCTTCTCCTTCTCCTTCTTTCTCCTTCTCCTTCCTCTTCCTCCTCCTCCTCTTCCTCCTCCTCCTCTCCCTCCTCCTCCTCTCCCTCCTCCTCCTCCTCTTCCTTCCTCTTCCTCTCCTTCTCCACCTCCTCTTTCTCTCCCTCCTATTCTTTCCCTTCCTCCTTCTCCCCTCCTCCTCTTCCTCCCCTTCTCTTCCTCCTCCTCCTTCCTCCTCTCCTCTTTACCACTGTATATCTAGTATGTTGGCTTCATTCACTCTTTGGCTACAAAAGCACAGGAGAGTAACAGTGAATGGCCCAGAGCCATGCGTGTCTCAATTTTCAGAAAGCAGGATCTAACTGATATTCATTCTCTCTCTCTCTCTCTCTCTCTCTCTCTCTCTCTCTCTCTCT
>NC_034594.1:40583106-40662713 GCF_900095145.1 Mus pahari
GAGAGAGAGAGAGAGAGAGAGAGAGAGAGAGAGAGAGAGAGAAAGAGAGAGACTCAATAGATGCATCAGTTATTTTTGAAAGAACCAATTTCAGACCGAAATAAATTAAATCAGTAATGCATTTGGAAGGAAACAAATATAAGAACATTATATCTTTGAATTTCGACTTCAGTGGAAGAGAACTTACATACAACAGAATGTGTATATCTTAATCACCATAATTGATGAGTTAAAGATTCTTGAGATAGGGCCTCCTTCTGTAGCTCAGGCTAGTTTGGAATTTACTATGTAGCCCAGGCTGGGCTCTAAATCTTGTCAATCCATCAGCCTCAGCCTCCTGAGTCTTGGGAATTGTAAGTGTCCTTTACATACTGTGGTTACAAGTCCTTTGTTATGTACACATATTTTGAATATTAGCAATCAGTCTTGGCTTTCCATTTTGACAATGCTTAGTCATAAAAATAAAAGCCTTAGGACAATGTTTTTTCTTAAAGTTTGTTATTTTTAGATTTACTATTTAAAAACATCTTTACATTTCAGTATATATTTTAGAATTTATTGCTTGTTTCTACATAAAGTTTGCTTAGCAGATTTCAAAGACCTGCTTAGAATTACCAGGTTCAACACAGGCATCAGGGGCTGATTCCTTTGGGATTTTCCAGTTTCTTGTTTTCAGTTGTTAGTCCAAATGGTTTTCCTGTCTTTATTGGATTGCCCAGGCATCTTTGTCAGGAAACGTGTATCCATATTAGCTGTTTCTGTTCTAAATTATTCATCTATGTTTATTCTCTTAGCAATGTTGTCTCATTATTACTTTAGCTTCATAATAAGTCTTGAAACCTAAGAGTGAAAGCTTTCCAAATTTGCTCCTTTTCCCCAAAATGTTGTTTTTCTGGATCTTTGCCTCTCAACATAAATTTTAGAATTAATTTGTCAACTATCTATAAAACCCTGCTAAGACTGACCTAGACAGCACTGGATGTGAATATTAATTTAGGGACAGATTTAATCTGGCCTTTGATGTTTTACTGATGTCTTCCTCAATCTTCTCAGAAATTCTTTATAGTTTTTAGTGTTCCAACCTTACATATAATTTGTTAATCATGCATATTTCTATTTTATGGTCTTTTATTTATTTACTTATCTAGCCACTTTTGAACTCATTATCATCTTGTCTCAGGCTGCTCAGTGCTGAAATTACAGGCATGTACTACCATGCCCTATCTCTTTAATGTGTGTGTGTGTGTGTGTGTGTGTGTGTGTGTGTGTGTATGTGTGTACAAGTACTCTTGGAGGCCAAAAGAGGGCATCATATCCTCTAGATACATCTTGCTATTAGTGTTCCGTCTAGCTATGTAGATCTTAGGAACTAAACTCAGATCCTCTGCAAGAGCCGCCAGTGCTTTGAACCACTGAGTCTTGTCTATAGTCCCATCTTCAGTATTTTAAAGAATATCTTTAATTGTTTTGAGTTGTTTGTTGGTAATATGTGGAAATATGGTTTTATGATTGACCTCGTACAAAATGACATGTAATTGACCTTGATGGCTGATTTATTAGTTCTACTTTCTTTTTATTCCAACTACTTTGTCATTTTCTCAATATATGGTGAGCAAATGAAGATTGGATTCATATGCCTTTCAAAAATGTCTATTTATTATTCTTGTCTTATTGCATTGGCTAGAAGAATATGATCTTAAACATAGTATGTAGACTGCCTTTCCTTCTTCCCAATAAACGAGGGTCATTGTTTTCATCACTAAGAATATTTGCTTCTTTTTTCCCTTCTGTAGATGTTATTTGCCAAAGAATGTTTATTCTTCCTTATTGCCGATTTGCTGAGACTATCAAAAAGTAGCATTAACTTTTGTTAAAGTTCTTTTCTGTTTCTACAGAGAGTCTTACACTTCCCTTTCCTTTATTCTTTTAATGGAGAACTGTATCAATGATTTTGCTCTTGCTCTTTTGTTTGGTATCAACAGGGTCTTACTATGGAACCCAGGACAGCATTGAATTTGCTAGAAGCCTAGGCTTTCCTGGAACTTATGATCCCCTGACCTCTAGAATGCTAGAATTAGAAGCCAGGATGAGCATGCAGAGTCTTAGACTAGCAAACGTTACATCAACATTGCTTCCTAGAGGGCTCTAATTGTCATGATATCTATCTATTTATCTATGTATCTATGTATCTATGTATCTATGTATCTATGTATCTATGTATCTATCTATCTATCTATCTATCAATCTATCTATCTATCTATCTAATATTATACTGTTTTTGTTCTGGTTCAGGAGTATTAAGGTATATTATAAGCCTTAGAGCAAACACACACACACACACACACATACACACACACAAAACACACAAAACACACACATATGAGAAAGAACAATAGGCTTAGAGAATAAGGTAACAATGAACAGCGAACCGATTACTAGATCTGTCTCTCTTCATAGCTTTCTCTTCTCTGGTACTTTTTCTTACAAGACAAATCCCAGCTGCCTCCTTCAGATCCAATCTCTGTCTTTTTAATTTAGCAAAATCACCATGCTCTGCTGGGGTTACCCTTCCCCCTGCCACAATGAAAACTGCTTTCATGTAGAAAGCAGTGTGGTCCTAGGCTCACCTGCTTGTGTGCCTTCCATCATGGACCATAGTCCTGTGCTGTCTCTTTTCTGGTGTCTGGAATTCTGTCTTGCTTTCTAGCTGCTCACAGGGAAGGGCAAGTTGGGTGCTAGGAACCACAAGATTGCCCAAAGGGAAAACCACAAGCTGCTTGTCCTTAGCGCTCCGTCTTGCTACACGTGTTAACGTAAACGTGGGCAGCATTAGCACCCAGGCAGGCAGAGTTCCTTCCACCTTATCTGTTCTACGCACTTGCTTAAAAAACAATTATCTGAGGCCTAGTTATACAAATAGCACTTGGTGAGATGAGAGCTTGGTTTAAAAACAAAATAAAATGAAACCAAACCCCAAACCCTCAAGCTTGTGCAGCTGCTCTTTACAAATCAGTAAGAGGGAGCATCCGATTGAGAGAGGGGATGCAGAGCAAGCCAATTAGAGGTGCATATGCTAATTTAGACAAGCGGTGACAAAAGCAGTTTCTTAAAGATAAAAGTGAGAACAAAAAAATAAAAAAATAAAAATCACCACTTTGAAGTGAGCAAGCACAGAGGGACAGAACGACATCATTAGCTAGGAGCATTTGGGGACAAGCAGAGGGCTCCAGCCTCGGATTCCCAGTGAACTAACTTGTCTGGTTAAGGATTCTATGATTAAAAACAAAAACTTTAAAAGCTGTTCCATTAGAGGCTTCATTTACAAACTGTCAGCTAAAGGGTCGCTTTATCCACAGCCTGTTCGTAGTTTTTAGGAAAGGGCAAGTCCTCCCCCTATGTTGTAGTAAGTGTGTGTACTGGGGACATATGCTAATTGGGGGCTATAAATTCAGATGGAACTGGAGATGTTTTTCATAAGACATTATAAAACCACAGGATGGCTGTGGTAACTTTCATATTTTGGATCTCATTAATTCTTCCCTACTTTCCTGTATTTGAAGAAAAATGAGGAAGGAACTTCGCCATGTCTTTCATTTTTTTACTTCTTATTTCTAAGCAGCACCCATAGCTCTCAGCAGAGGCTATGGTACTTGTTCTAGCTTCAGAAGAGCAAAGACTTAAATTAAAAGTTACTTGACAGTCACACATTAATTTATTGTTTTCAACTTTTTTCCTCTGAAGTCAGGCATGGCAAATGCATAACATATTTGATTGGTGGTAAGCAAAATGAAAGATGCCTTTCCCGCTGCCATATTGAATTCTAAGTGGTCCTACCCCACGTAAAGATGGAAGCTCCTGCAAGGGACATTGGCATCTCTACAAACCACCATACTTGACTTAAGAACTAGTATGATGTATATGACAGTATGACTGCTCCTAAAACAAGTTGACAGTGATTCGATCAATACTGGTAATGGTGAAAATATTGTTAGTCCATAAATCATAGATTAGTCAGGCAAATACAAATCAGTTTCCGGTACTTCACATAGGAGGGAGTTTAACACAAAAGGCTTGATTGTCGCAAACCCATGGAAAATGCTAAAGGAGACCAGAAGAAGCCACCCCCAAGTCAGCTTCGCCACTAGAGCAACAAAGTTGTAAGACCTGAGAAAAGCTGACGCTGGCCCCGGACGCCTGACACTGAAGCACCCACACTTGGCGCAGTCAGTCTGCCAGTCAGCCCTGGCTAAGAGACTCAGGAGTAGGCTCAGGTCACTCTCAGTTTGCTTGTCTTTCTACAGTACAGCCTCGTTCCCTTTCCTTTAAACCCATGCTCTTGTTCTGACACACAAATCCATGCTTTTCATAGACTTTTGCTGTATCATTTCCTCTTGTTTTTGAATCTGAGATTTGAGAATCAAGCAGGCTTGTCTGTGCTTCTCCACCCTATGCTAAATCAAATGCATTAGTATGCATCTAGTTTTAGGGTTAAAACAACGTGAATTTTTTTTTTTTTTTTTTTTTTGCTCTTGAGTAATTTGGCTGAAAGTAACTAACTTAATTTGAGGTTGGCTATGATTTCTTGGCAAACGTTTTACATAGTTGAAAACTCCTGCGTGGCGAGAAAAAAAAAAAGTATGCTTCAAATTGTCTTAAGAGTAATGAAATATTTAAGAGTAGTAAACACAGTAATTAATAAAGTTGGTCCAATGTTACATTTTTAAAATGCTTAAATATTTATAGAGTTCAGTTTTCTTTTTGGAACCAATGCGAGTTTTATTTAGTTAGTTTTAGGTCTAAACACTAAACTTTGGCTTTCAAGTCCTAGATGGAGAAACCGACCGGAGCCCTGTATAGTCAAGTAATAGCTCACTTGCCTGAGGGTGGGCATGACCTAAGTGAGCTTCCTAATGTGAGCACCTCATGGGTCTGGAGACACATGCTGTTCCCACTGTCATCCAAGTCCCCCTCCCCCACTTCCATGCTATTTGAAGTTTACCAGATCTCATGCATGCAGAGTGCATTACTAAAGCTCTGTGCACTGATATAAACTCTTTAAATACATTCAAACACCTTCTACACACTAGATATTATAGGGGTCTCAAAGAGCTATTTAATACCATTGTACCCTTCCCATTTGTCCTCTCTCTCTCTCTCTCTCTCTCTCTCTCTCTCTCTCTCTCTCTCTCTCTCTCCCTCCCTCCCTCCCTCCCTTCCTTCCTTCCTCCCTTCCTCCTTTCCTTCCTTTCCTTCTCTCTT
The DNA here is from genome assembly GCF_900095145.1 of Mus pahari. Lineage (NCBI taxonomy): Eukaryota > Metazoa > Chordata > Mammalia > Rodentia > Muridae > Mus > Mus pahari. The sequence goes on from NC_034594.1 coordinate 40,588,366, forward strand.
TCTTCCTATCTTTCTGAGACAGGACCTGATCTAGCTTTACAGACACATGCCACCTCACTTTGCAGTGTCATCTTTATCTTTAAGACACTTCTGAAGCTTCCTTGAGAGGTTAGTGTAAGGACAGATATCATTCCTCAGTGATTTTCATTTACCCAACCCGAAGTTCTATAGGCAGCTTTTTAAGTGCTTGTTTCCACAGGTTTTGGGGTTTTGTTTTGTTTTGTTTTGTTTTGTTTTCCAATTTAATGCTCAATGAATCTATGAAGGAAGGAATTTGAGGTGATGATAATTTAGTGCTATGCTACAGCACGTTTCAGGAGAGCAAATGTCTGGATACACCATCTTATGTCATCCACACAACTGTGGGGCAAGAACAGAGCTAGTAATAATGTCTCCACTTCGAAGATAAAGATATAAGACTACAAGAGTCTCCAGAGAGGCAGTTAGACCTTAGTTGGGCATCAGAGCTTAACAAGTCACCCTCACATTTTTGCCCCAGGTCTCAGAATTTTAAACTGGAGACAGAATGGTTACAATTAGCAAGTTGGCTAATTCGGCAGTGAGTGTAAATGAGAGTTATAGATAAATGACATTTAGTGACATTAATTAACTGATTAAATTAAACCTGATATTTTAATCAGAATTTGTTTGTGCAAAGTGTTAGATAAAATGAAATGTGTTTTAACCTAGTTACTTTAAAAAAAAAAATTCCAGTTACCATAACAACTTCTTGTGATTTCAATTAAAGGTGGTCTTTTCTTCGTATTATTTTTAGAACTTGAGTTGCCATAACAACCAGATGCAGTGTATTTGATCAGTTAAATCATTCCCAAAGAGTTAAAAAAATATATGGTGTCTTTTAGAAACAATCAAAATATGATAAGTGGAGCATCAGGAGTAAATGCCCAAATGGCGAGGCAGACTCGATTTTTCAAGGAGCCCACATGTGAAATAAAAGGCCAATGAATCTTCCTTTGTATGCTAGGTTCATGATGTTTCTCAGTTTCAGAAATCAAAATGAGATTATTTATCAATTGGAGGAAAGTGGAGATGTCAGTTTCTGGGGTAATATGAATTGTCAGGGCCTCAAAGAGAAATGATGTAAATTCACTTTCACGGTATTTGGGGGAGTTTTCTAGAAACAGTGTTTCTAAGCTGGGGGTCAGGGTGGAGGTGGGGATTGGTTTTATACAATATATAACACAGGAAAATAGTTGTTTATTTCCTCCCTGTTCCCCTCCCCATGAAGAATTATTAAAGGGGTCTGCTCCTGTCAAACAAAACAAAACAAAACAGAACAACAACAACAACAACAACAACAACAACAACAAACTGATTCCAACAACCTCAAGAGCCAGCAGATCCCAAACACACTATTAGAAAGCTGAGCCATAGGGCTGGTGAGACTGGTCAGTGGGTAGTTCCATCCATCCCTAGTGCCATCTAGGAGCCAGCTTGCCACGTCTGTCACCCCAGCCCTGGGGGCACTGGTCAGAGGTAAATCCACAGGGCTTGCTGGACAGCCAGGCTAGCCCCAAGAGAAGCTCTGGTTGAATGAGAGGCCCTGTCTCTGAAAATAAGATGGAAAGTGATAGAGGAACACACTCAAGGTAGACCTTGAACACTTATGCATGCAAACAGGCGCTCACGCATGACATGCATGCACTCTTTAGGAGAGGATGGAAGGGTGACAGTATACACACACACATATACACTATACACACCACACACACAAACACACACACACACACACACACGTATACACTCTTTAGGAGAGGATGGAAGGGTAATAGTATACATACACCACGCATGTTTTCACACACACATGTTAACACACAAACTCACACATGCACAAGCATGTACTTTTTAGGATAGAATGGAAGGGCAAAGACATATGGAAAGAAGAAGTGGGGGATGGGTAGGAAAAGCTTTCTCCTAGGTAACTATATTTCCCTGGTAAGTTGGTAAGAATTGGAAGTAGGTATAAGTTAAAAGTACTCATGGCTATCTGTTTCCAATCACATGAAAATATTCCAGACATACTAATTCCAAATGCATGAGAATGTATGGTCCAGAAAAATCCCCCATTTTTGGAATCTAAGTCCTCACCTGTTTGAGGTCAATTGGCCCTTCTAGGCAGAAGTCTCGCCTTAGTTAATGGTCTGCTGTCTACAGTGAACAAGAGATACATCTGGCTGCTCTGAAGGGTGGGTCAGGCTGCCCACTAAGTGACAAATAAAGATGGCCTCTGCCTGGGATCGCTGTCAGCCCATAAAATGCAACAGAGAGCCATGATCTTGCCCACAGCCTGGCCGCAGAAGCAGGAGATGGATTGGAGGAGTGTCTGCCCTAGATTCTGGGTTTAATTATAGACCTCTTGCTTAATGAGGTTTGCAGGAGGAGGAGGTGGGGGATCGGTGTGTACTGTGTGGCTGGGGGTTATTTAATTAAAAAACAATAAAGCTGCCAGCTGCCACTGGTTAACGATCTGGAACCCACCCCTTCTTCCTCCTAGAAGAGAGCCCAGCACAGAGAGTCCTCGATAGCTGACCTGTACTATACTAAGGTTCCCTTGGTGCCCTGACTTAAGGCACCTTTTACTGGCCCAGGCTCTCTGTGACTGCTCTGCGCAGTGTGAACAGTTGATCCTAGAGTTAAAGAAGAACCACAAGGCCCATTACAAAAGGCAAACCAACCTTCCCATTTGCCCCTTCTTCCGGTGGCTTGTTTGGGGATTGAAAACAGAACAAATCAACAACCTTTCTTTGGAAATGGTCAGAGGCAAGAACCAGATTGGATTGACGGATTTGTAAAAGGTGGCTTTCCATCTCCCTTCCACACCCTGCCAGCCTAGGGACATAAAAGAGGAGGATCTCCTAGGCTGCATAGAGCAGGGTGGGCATCGGTGTCAGAATGGCTGCCAGCCCTGAGTTTTCAAGACTTCCTTGCTTTCAATAATCACCTAGATAAATTGCTTTGTTTTGCATTTTTAAAAAAAGAACACATAGCTTCTTGGGAGATTGTGAATAAATTAGCTTTTGTATCTATGATTTTTAAATGTCTATGAGGAGGTTGTTACGATTGGAGAAAGGCTATCTCCATGAGGAGCTCTTGCCCTTTGACACAGTTCCACATTGCCTACCAAGGACCTAAGCAGGCCTAGGACCCCCTTTCCAAACACCTGAGACTCAGCAAGGGGACACAGACTCAGTGTCTGGAGGGCGAAGGTCATGCACTGATGAGTTATAGTATTAGCTGCTGTTGACCCATGATTTTGAACCAAGAAGTCTTCACTTGCTGCTTAAGGTTCATATACAATCTTCAAGAGAAGCTTTAGCCTGGGTCTGTCTGAGGCTTATGAAAATTCCTATTCTGGGAAACTCCTCAGGCAAGACATTGGTCACCCCATCTGAAGTACTTAGTTTATACTGTTTGTACCTCTCTTGGGCAGTTCGGCAAAAACCATCCCTATCTAGACTTACCGTTAATTAGTTAGGGGTAACACATCTTGGGATTCCCTGCATACAGCTTAGCACTGTGTCCTCAATTTACCCTTCCAGAGCACCTAAGAACTGGCTGAACAGCAGGCTGTACTCTCTCCGCCTCCAGTCATTTTGTGCCCTGTGTAATAGTCTCAGATGTCTGAAAGCCCCTGTTCAGCAAATTAAGATTCTCCCTTGACTTTCGCAGGCCCTTTTAAGTCCACCAATTGGACTGGCCTGTGATTAAATCATCTTTGTAATTACATCTTATTTGCATTTCTAATGTACAATTTGCATGTCAATGGCTTATGCCTAAATCAGATTGGCTCATTTTGTCCATATTATCTGGAGGTGGGGGTGAGGCAGGAGTGGGGGACTGACTTCTTGTTCTGACCTTGTCGTTTATGTCTGTGTTTTTCTTTTCTGAAGGATGGAGATGGTGCGCTGGATTGAATTGTGTCCTCTGAAAATTACTCAGTGAAGCCTTAACCTCCAGTGCCCCAGAAGGTAGCCTTATTTGGAAATAAGTTAATGGAAAACACAATTGGTTAACTTAGGATCAGGCTATGCTCTTCCAACTCAAATTCATCATCTTGAATGAAGGTGCACACCTAGCTCAAAGTGGAAACGTCCTGAAGATGGACACACGTACAGAGAGAATGCCTGGGAAGACTTGGGTCAATAAGTCAAAAACCTATCAGAAGATTGTCCCCAGCGGCAGTGAGAAAGAAACCACAATGGAAGATCATTCTCTAACACCCACAAAGGCAGTATGGTTGTCCTGAAACCTTGAGCTTAGATTTTCAGTTTTCACATTGGGACATCTATGCAGTAATGATTTCCGTTAAGCAATTCTGTTTGCAATATTATTATATAATAACATTATATATTAACTATATATTAATTACATAGTAACATTAATTACATAATAATAACAGCACTTGTTGGGAGCATGAAGGTCCTTGTGCTCACAGATCTCCAGGGAACCCAGGAATATTAAGCACACAAGAGTGTTCTTTCAAAGGGAAAATATATAACCTGTTTTTCTAGAAAGCTGGGAGTCAGATGTGATTAATAGCCTGGTGATCTGTGTTATCTGTTGGGCCAGGCGATATCAAGCTCCTACAACCAGGATCAGAGGTCATATGTGGCTAGTAATCTAAATGACCCTTACAGCCAGGGTCTCCCCCAAATTCCTACAACCAGGACTGGAGATCTATAACGGTTGAAACGACTCTTACATTATCTGTATAGCCAGAGATTTCTCTAATCTCCCAAAACCAGGAGCAGAAATGGCTAATAGCCCAAATGGCATCTATGCTACCTACATGGTCAGAGCCTTCCTTGAACCCTTAGGCGTACAGGTAGCATATTTCTAGAACACATCTTCATGGAAGAAATGACATGGACCCTGAGTTGAGTTTGAGTAATCCCACCTCCTCGGGCCCAAAGGATTGTATTACACTAGGAAACTTTTTTTTCCCCAAAATTGTACTGTGTCTTAAATATGCTTACAACAAACCACCTGATATAAGACTCCTTAGAAGTCTCCATCCGGGCTGAGGGAAGTACCTGACCTGAGTTTTCATTCTCTTCGTTCATCTCTTCTTTGCCGTTTGCTTTCCCGCCTGACACCTGCAGAGACCCACTCAAACACTGACTTCGGAAGACTTTCCCGATGAATAAACAAGAAGTTTTTTTTTTCTTCTGTAGATGTGAATGTATCTGGAGGTGCTTAGGAATCATTAATGAATAATAGGAAAAACAGTAGAGGGATCAGTGGGTTGCCAGAAAAGTTTCAAGCCCAGAATAACTGAATATGATGGCTAGTCCTGATTGACAGCTAGATTGGAGACTTCTAAAGCACACTGAATATGTCTCTGAGGGTGATTTCAGACAGCACTAACCAAAGGATAAAGATGTGTCCTATTGTAAGTGGCACAGTCATCTCGTCAGCTGGAACACAAGAAGAAATGAAAAGGCTCTCAGCCATCCCTGCTTCCCCCTGGCCCATCTCCTGCTTCTCCTCTCTTTAGACACCAAGTTTTGAACTCCTCTTTTCAGCATACCCTCCCAACCAAAATGGTCCAGAGACTATGAGCTTGGGTAAAGCTTTCCTCTTTCAAACTGTTTCCCTTGGTTATTTGTCACAGCAATGAAAACTGTGATACCCAGACAGACAGTGGTGGCGAATGACATTAATTCCAGTACTTGAGAGGCAGAGAAAGATGGATCTCTGAGTTTGAGGTCAGCTTGGTCTACAGATTGAGTTCCAGGATAGCTAGGGCAACACAGGCTAAACCCTGCCTCAACCTTCCATACCACCACCACCACCATCACCCCCCCAAAAAAAAAGAAAGAAAAAAGAAAATTCTAACACTCAGAGTGAGGAGTTAGACTTTTTCTGCTCTAATTTATATGGCAACTGCAAATCACATGAAACTTTCATCTCTTTGATCCTCATTGCATCCCAAATAAATGGACTTAGTAGTAAAACTCAGTAAGATGACTAAATAAGAGAAGGCAGGGAAGCACAATGGGCAGCCTGGCAACCTGGAGCCACATGGCCTTTACCTTGCATCGTAGAAAACATGGAATGCAATCCCTGTTTCTGTTTCCCCCACCTTTCCTCCTGGCTGTCATCTGAGACCAAGAGCCCCCTAGAGAGCTGACAAATGGATGGGGCTTGAGGGAACTGTTTGCTGGGGAAGAGAGACCATTCAGACCACTCCCTCCCTTCGTGGCTCACAGGCACTCCCAATCAGAGCTAGGACTCTAGTGGTTCTTAGTTTAAAGTCTCATTCTTTTGTTTTGCCTAAGAAACAATTCGATAGCTATAATTATTCCTGCAAACCCAATTGTTTTCACAGAAATTAAATATGCCTGTAGTTGTATTTCAGTGGGTCAATGCATTTGCAACACTACCAAAGCCACTCATCCCCCTTGCCGTGTTGAAGAAACGAACAACAGAGTGCCAGATTGCAGAGCTGAGGTTTTGGTTAAAATTTACTGTGAGCAGGCAAATTTGGTTTTGAAAAAGCGTAGGGTTGAACCAATTACACCCAGGAAGACTCTTGATTCCAATTACCATTCAACCATCTTCCAAGATTGAGCATATGCTCATTGAAATATTTGCTTGAAAATGAGAATCTACAGCCTTAAACTATGAATGCCCTTTTACCCAGTGACTCTATTTATAGACATTCATCTTAAGGAAATACTCAAGTGTACAGTAATGTAATGATTTGCATAGCAAGCGTATTCTGTGGAGGTTATTTATAGTTATTCTTTTTAGCAAAATCCTAAATTTCGATAATAGACAATTAATTCAGTGAAATATGGCTCATCTCTATAATTACACAGGGCCGGTGACCATTTAGCTGAGGCTTCCCTGTCACATTATGAAAGCCCAGTGAGTTATGGTAGCAAATCCGTGAGTAATTTGCCATCTCTCCATCTCTTCCCATCGTCCTCTGTTTTCTACTGTGTCCTGCGTTACAATGGACTCTACAGCATGGAATTACTTGGAAGGAGCAACAGTCTAACAGAAAATGAAGGCTTCCAAGGGGCACTCCCTGTCTTGGCTTAGCTTTTCTCTCTCTTGATCACTTGTATCTCATCAATCCAGTGGCATCTGCCTTTAGTGTGGCTATTTCATCACCAGGAAGAACTTTGCTGAGATTTTAGTTGGAAATATTAGAGATAGAATTCCAACCCTCCTTTTCTTAAAACTGTGATAAATACTCTCCTAAAATTCCTAAAATTGAATCTGCATTATACCTGTAAAGCACATCTCAAAAGGCCCAGGAACCATCTGCTAATGACTACGGATGTTGTGTACACAGAAGTGTGGTACCCTTGCATATATGATCTTAGAATGAAGACTAAATGCAGTTGTTAACAATTGGTCATCATCCCAGAACAGGATTTTTCAACCTTGGCTTATTGGACCAAATAATTTTAGGTTGTGATCAGCTGGTCTCTACAATTTAAGATGCTATTCACTGTCCCTGATTTCTACCTACAAATGCCAGTTTCTCCCTTATAGTTGAGGAAGCTAAAATATGCCATGGCCGAATGCTGTCTAGGAGATGAAATTGTCCCAGGGGGAATCATTCTAGTAGGTTTTTCTAACGGCAGTTGCATTGTGCTTTCTCAACTTAGAAAAGCTAAGGCTAATTCTCCCCAGAATCTTCTCCCTTAGAAGGTACTAGATTACAAACGGGCATGAGATGGGATTTTGGATGAAGCTCCCGTTGGCTTGTGCTCTAAGTTTGTTCAGTGCAGAATACAAAGTACCATGACAAACCATGCTCATTGATACTGGTTTTGGGCTTACCTTGTGGACATGTATGGAACCCCAAGCAAGCTCCTGATATCTCCCCCTTATTCAAGAGCTGAGTCATGGGTAAAGTGCACCGTATTTATGTCTCAATCACTGGTCAAGCTGTCTCTTGCTCAGCAGAAGATGCAGGGTGCACAGCTTGCATGGGTAGCCTTGTGAGCCCACCATGACGGAATAAATTCTGGTCATCATCTAAATGAGTCCTTTAGTCTGTGCCACTCGTGTCAGTATTCCTTCAAGTTTGGCCACAGGTGGGAATTTCAGGTTATAGCAACATTTTGGAAGAATACCAGGAGACATTCCAACATTTATCCACCTGTAGATAATCTAAGACAAACTTGGTGTCTCCCCTCTTGTCAAAGGCTGCTTTGGAGCTGGCTAGGACGACGTCAGCCTAAGCCAACGAGATGTAAGAAGAGGCCTACTTAAGTTCTTGAAAATAAGGGATCAGTTTGTCTCTGTGCCACTTGATAAATACAAACTTGTGGCATATCAGTTCGTGCTGGTAGCTATCCTGTGACAATGTGAGGAAATAGCATTAGGATAAAACAAGGTCAGAAGAAGACAGAGCCCAACCCTGGAAATATCTGCATTGTAGAGTCAAGCATTGTTGAAGCTTTCCCTATTGCTTGAGATAGTCAAATTTTCTTTGGCATAAGATAACAAATGTCCCTTGATTTTAGCCAGTCTACCTGAAACTATTATATTCTTTAATTTATTGTTTTTATTTGTTTTGGGGCACGCGAGTGTGGGTGTATGCATGTGCCGTGATGCACATGTGGCAGTCAGGGGACACTTCTTGAAAACTGCTCTCCTACAATCTTACAGAACCTGTATTCAGGTTGTCAGACCCATGCACTAGTGCCTTTACCCACTGAGCCATCTTGCTGGTCCTTGTTAGTTTTGAAGTAACTTTAGAGTGTGATTTAGACCCTGGAAACAAATTGTAATTACATATCAAGTATGTCTTATATGCCTATACATATTAAGGATGATTTGTCTTGATTATCCTGAGATGAATCTATTCATTTTTCAACAGTACTAGATGGTTTCTACTCATCCCAGAATTATAAGGTTGATTGATCTTACTTTGCTATCTGCAAAGTAAGAAAGAGAGGGCAGCCAGGCCTGCCTGAGCTCATTCAGTTCCTAACTTGTAATGCTTCTGAATTAAAAGTGAAAGCCACAGAAAACTCAGCAAAAGCATTGCCTGTGAAATTAAGGTAAATATCATCTTTCCACTAGGGCCAGGAGCTATCCATAGTCCTGGGCCACCATGGAAACAGGCATTCAGTAACAGAGGTAGCCAGTGGAAAACCCTCTCCAGAAATTCAGGGAGTTCTCCTAAGTGTGTCTATGCTTTTGGACAGTCTACATTCTTGGATACAGAGTGGGCAATGCCTGTGTTTGGCTTCTCAGGGTAGGAGAAGGAAAACTGAAATGGCAAAGACATGGTGGTGGGGGTGGGGGTGCTGTTGACAAAGCAAGTTTGTCTCCAAGATGAATGGGGTGGTGAAGAGATGGAGTCCTGGCTGGATTTTATCTTCATTTGCTCTGTCTGCCCAGAACATTTACACTGGGACACAACGGTCACGGTCCTCAACAGTGGCCTGATGAAGGACCTCGGAGTTGGACAAAGCCTTGTACTTTAGTAGAAAGTAGGTGTGGTATACACAGTCTTATTGTCTTCTCAATGTAATGAGAATAAAAGTGCTCACCATGCATTGTCCAGAAACTAAGTAAGGACTTTTTTTTTCTTTTCTGTCTTCTCTTCTATCTCCTTCCTGGCTTCAGCTGACCTGTCCAGCTCATTACTTCTTCCTTACAGCCACTGGTCAGATCCTTCAGTTTAGCTAGAAGGCCAATGCTGTCTGAAACTGCCCACACTCTGAAAAAAAAAAAACCTGTGGCCCAGGTTCTGGGGAAACAAAGAATATTTCATAATTCTCTAGGTAGAGGGAGAGACACAGGCTGCCATTCCAGGATACCTAATTCTCAGGGAAGAAATGGAGCAACAGGGAAAACTTCCATTCCATAGATCACTTGTGCCTTTCCCATGGTTTCATGCCATGCCTGACTCAGACACCTAAGCCTTATGTTTCGACCCTGGTCACACCAATGATTGTCAAGTTCACTCGCAGACTAATAACTTTAAAGAAGTATAATATATACATGGCTGTGATCCAGCAGCCCTGGGCTTAATCCTGCTCTTGTGTTGATTAACTTTGTGACTTCAGATAAACCATTTCAGCTCAGTTTCCTTCAGCACCTAATTGTGGGGATTATCTCACATTGTCTCAGATCCAGTATCATCTGTGGGCAGAGGTAAAATGAGAACATTATGATAAGTGCCCTCCTCTGGCCCCTTTTAAGGATTCAACATCTTTTAGACCAGATAATCCCATGAAAGCCTCAGTTTCCTCCAGAGCTAGATGAGTGTGCTAACCGACATGGCTGAGGTAGAGCCTATATTTAGCTAATTGAATATCATTATGTGCTTTGAAACTGTCCCTGCATTTCAATAAACCTGTTTCTTATTAAGAAAGAAATGTATATAATCATTCAAAAATGCACTGTATGAAAGCAGCTGCCTTTAGAATATTTCTGCAGAGACACCAATTGTTTGGGAGTTAGGATACATTTTGCCACTTGTGAAAAGAAGCAAGAGCAAGAGAGAGAGAGAGAGAGAGAGAGAGAGAGAGAGAGAGAGAGAGATATGAGGGGCACAAATATATTGACAGATGAAAAGAACAAATGTTTTTGTTGTGTGCGCTTCGCAGAGGTGTCACACACACACCAAATGATGACATAACTGCTGGGGAAATAGTTGCAGCTGTTGCCTTTGTAAAGTGATCCACAACACCACACTTAATGGCCACAATAACATGTCCACGTCACTTCATACAACGAGGATGGCTTAGTCCTGTGCCACATGAGCTCTGAGCCAAACGTGGCCGTGTCACTGCAGCAGGATCAGGCTCAAATAATCAAGGGGGATTTTTTCCAAAATCCATCTTAAACAAAGCAAACATGTGACTCTGCTGGTGAACAAGGAGACCCCTCGATGCATTGCCAAGCAAGGGCATGGGGTAAACACCCCACATGTTGCCCAAGTTTCCACGGGGTCATAAACCACTAGTGGGAAAATTGGACTTGGGTGAACGAGGAAGATGCAGCTGGGCTTTATGCATTCACCCACATCCTCATTCATTTGTCTCACAAATAGTTCTTGTGTGCCAGGCATGGGATATGCACAGAAATATAGTAGAGAGCTCAGCGAGGCAGGGAGACAGGGAACAAATAAAAGAACAACTACTTCACTGCAACTGTAAAAACTTCTTTGACAAAGAACTGGCTGCTACAAATGTTCGTTACATATTATATTTTTCTCTTTGAAAGCAAGTTGAAATATACAAGCTTGTAACCACTATATGCTTACTTTGAATAATAACAAGAGACATGGGAGCTAGTACCCAGAAAGCTAGGAGTTCCATTGAGGGCTTCTAAGACTCATTTTTTAATGATGTATTTGATAACATGTTCCTGTCATTGAGTATTCAGAATGTGTCAAGGGAAGTGCCAAAACTGTCTTGGTTCAGCAAGCCCTAAAAGCTAAAGGTAATTGTAGATAAGGTAGGAAATCCCTTTCAATATAGACTAGTGCACACACCTCTGTATTAGAGAAGGCTCATGGCTAAGACCATGAGCTCTAAGACCATCCCATCTGGGTTCAAGCTGGCTTTTACCACTCCCTAGCTACAGAAGACAACTTTCCCAAACTCTCTGAGCTACCATTATAAGGTGGAAACGGCTCTATTACTTTCCTTTCAGGCCATTGCAAAGATGGAGTAATTAAGTACAAATGAAGCTTCAGACAGCATCAAAGTCATACCAAATGCTATAGGAGTGCTTTGTCCTTACTATCCTCATGAGTGGTCCCTGTATCTTATTATTCCTTCAGCTAAAAGGTCCAGTTAGACCTTTCTAACTATTCATTTATTTCTAATTATCTGGAACACACACACACACATCCTTGCCTTCAACTTTAGATTTCCTCTGCTTCTAGATAAGAAAATCTGTTGACCTTTGTCCTTTTGATTGGTCAAAGCTTCCAGGACAAAGGCACCTGGGGATATTGTGCAAGTGCGGTTTACATGTTTGAAGAGATAAACTGAAGCAGGAGACTACTCCAGCGAGGCTTTGCCCCATTTCTTAGCCATGGGGTGACCTTTAAAGAATGAGACCAGTGGAAAGACCAAGTATGAACACAAGCATCCTTTGTCCCTGAGGACCGAGCTGTGTTGCACTAAGCCTCCAAGCTGGAGAGAGAACCCTCAGAAAGTCAGATAGGTGGTCAGGTATTTGGCCCTTAGCTTTCCTAGTTTGTGGATGCTCAAGGGCATCTTTGGCATCTTGAAGGCTTTTAAAAGAGCGAGCGAGGAGATTTCCGGGATGAGGGTAGAGTCGGTTTTGCTGAGCTTGCTGATTTGTGTATTCTCCAGATCCTCTAAACAAGCAGGCTGTGAATGAAAACAACTCTAAAGATGGCTAATTGTGTATGCAGTAAATACAGTTTATTCCTGAAGAAACAGTTTACCACTTATGCACTGAGGGAACGGAACAGCGAGAGCGAGGGTTAGGTCGAAGGAAATGTCATTCAAGTGCTGAAAGGGTAAACAGAAGCAACTTTAGTTTCGCTTTCCGTAAATCCAGCCCGTTTGTCCTTCTGCACATTTGCAATGAACTCTTCCCAAAGAGAACCATCTCATAGCTTGTCAGCCAGTTAGCTATTTTTCACCATTATTTCTAAAACTGACCTCTGACCTCCTGGCAGCCCTACAAAATGAGTGGGTAGATACGTCACTCACTCAAGGAAAATTCCAGGAAGAAGTGATTAGCTGAAAAATGGGGGATAACTATGCTGCATTCAGACTCCAGTTCTCCAGTGCCTTGCAATTTCCCTTCCAAGTGCATGAGCCCTGGGAGAATCTGCTATGTCTTGTGACTCAGCAGGACGCCTCCAATGGGAAAAGGCAGCAAGCAAAAAACGGTTTCCCACCCATGTGCTGCATGCTAAAATCCACCTTTCTTTTTCATTGCTTTTGCTCTTGGCTGCCTAAGACAAAGGCACGCGTGCCCGGCGGCGTGCCTCCTACTTCCCTGTGGCTGAGATGCCCCGCGATGCTTCTTGCCCATAGGTGATGGCATACATTACCTCTAACTGGTGTTCTGGAGATGGTGCCAGCTGCTCTCTACTGGGGATCCAGGACTTGTCTTACAAAACACTGCCTCCACTCGTTTCCTGCACTTATTTAGAAAATATTTGTGTGATTGGCTGCGCTCCCTCAGTTTTGGAATACTGTACACTGGATGCTTTCCTAGTTTTCCTTTGATAATACAATTGGTGTGAGATAGCTGCTACTGCGTTTAAGGGAAGGTTGATAATTTCCTTTACAAGAATTGAAAGAAAAAAAAAAAAAACTTACAAGAAGTGGTGTCTTTTTCCAGTAAAACTAACTCTCCGAGCGCCAGGGATAAACAGACCACGTGAGAGAGCAAAGCAAGACAGGTCCCGCTGCCCTCTGCATCTGCCTTCCAGGACCACATTCTGTTGTAGAGGTAATGTTCCTCGCTGTGACTTCTTGCCATGACCCAAATTCATCCCAGGGTTAGGAAACCGGGGTCTAGTTTGCTGTGAGTCAAATTCTACAGCAACGGTTTCTCATGCAGATCCATCCTAAGACACTCTACACCTGCCCAAATGGGCCCAGACTATCCTGTGCGGCACAAACACAGCTCTCAGCATAACAGGCTGAAGCATCAGAGGGAGCAGGCGGGGCACCCTTCCACATAATCTCATGTCCACTCAAAGCAGGGTGTTTCTCATTACAGTATTATGAAATGGGAATCTTTTCTTTCTTATGAATAATAAATAGACGCCTGGAAACTAAAAGAATATGATAGGATTCTGCCAGTGGAGCTGACATTTAGAGAGCAGAAGTAGCAGAAGCAAAATTATTTTTTAAAAAATCAGTATGCTTTGTGAAACTTTCCATATTTTTAATTCACTTGCAACAGATAATTAGCTCATATATTTAAAGTGGCCTGCTGGATTTTATTCAGCGATTTTTTTTTTTTAAAGAGATCGCAGGCTATTTTATTTGTGCATTAGTTAAGTTGCTATACAGTATACCGAGACAACCCCAACCCCCACAACGCTGGTGTCTCCTTAGGGCTCCATTGCTTGGCAAATGATCCAGATAGCGTTCTCTCAATGCAGACGCATCATTTTTCCAGCAAATTTTAAACTTATTTGAAGGAAGAGAGGGGGCGGGGATGTGGTGTTTGAAAGATAAGGTGGTCAAGGGAATGAGCTGCTGAATGTAGAATTTTCATTGGCCGGGCTCAGACACAAAGTGGGTGGTGGTTTGAGTTGCCTGGGCAGGAGAGTGCCATGCATGACAGAGGGGGACCTTCTGGGCAGGCACTCTATTAGGAACAGAGGCATCCTGAAAGAGGGGCTACTGGAAGCAGCATTTCGCCCTTACTATCCAGTTTCAACTCAGTGTTTAACTTAAAACAGCATCTTTGCAGGGAAAGGGAGAGAGGTAAATTTCTTCGACTCGCTTGATTTGCTTATCTGAGCTCTTCAGGTGGGAAAGGGCCCTTTTCCCTGTATGGTGAGGCTTGCTTTTCAGTGTTGCCTTTGGTTAGGAGGTGCAGAGAACCAATCCTGGGGAATTACACACACCGGGTATCATTTTATTCTCATGCAGACCCCGTTCTTTCTCCTTTCCGCCCCTTCCCTTTCCCTCATCAAGTATCTGTCCCTAAGCTGGCTAGCCGGCTTGATTTGTTTTTCACTTTGGGGTCAGTGTTTCCGGAGCCCCTCCCCTTCCGGAGCCCTTCCCCCACCACATCCCCCCTCAGAGGAGAATGCCCTGCCTGACACATTTCAGCAGGCTGGGCACATCACGAGGTTGTCTGTATTAAGGGAGGGAGGGCAAGATTGTTTACTTTCTCAGAAGGGTAAACATCTCAGCTGGGAGTCCTTGACTGTGTGCTTAAGGACACAGACGGAAAGTTCAGAGGGCATCAGGGAGTGCTCCTGCCACTGTGATTTGCATCTGAGTTCAATTCAACTCTGCTTTAAAGAGTCTCATTTGAATACACAGTACATTAGCTCCATCCCTGCTTCCTCTCCAATATGGGAAATACTTTCATAGCTCAGTAACCTCTCCCCTGTCTAGTCCAGACAGCTGGAGAGTGGGTGGGCAGGAGGACCCAACAACTGCAGAGAAATTGTATTTCAAATGAATGTCTTGTCATCAGCTGCCTATGTATCCCTCAGCTGCACTCCAGGAAGAGATTTGCATATTTTTTTCTCCCTAATGGAAATACATATAGGATGAAGATTTTGTTTTGTCCATTTAAAAATATTGCTTTGCCCCGTTTGCTTGAGGGATTTCTAAATTCGTGATTGGGAGAAATGACTTGTTAGACTTAGGGAACTCAGAAGAATTTAGATGGCACGTCTGCCATTATCATCCGTGTGAAGAATTCCGAGTAGAAATTGCCTCCAGAATAGTTTCCTGCAAAAATTAATAAGTAGATTCATAATGTAAGGACATATGAATGTAGCTGTGTGAAGGACCACCGATCTAAACCAAATCAGCCTGCAGAGAGCCCTAAATTATGCAGAAGGCTGAAATGACATTACTCAAATTGTCTATTCCCTTTCTCTCCCATCTTCATGGGGATTCATATATACTTGGGGATCACTGTATGTTTTCTTAACTCCTTGTTTACGTTGAGCCTGGGAGAGGTTTGCCGATGACTCGTGTGTTTAAGAAGCATTATAATATAGATGCTTAAAACCTACATAGTCTTTTCCAAATTAATGACTATATGGTTAATAATAATAATTAATGATAATAACAACAGTACACTAATACTACTAATCTTCTAAGAACAAACAGGGCAGATATTGTATATGTAATCTAGCCTTTTAGATATTAGTGAATTGACAGTGGGCACCTTAAGAAACTAAAGTCATTTTTTGTCTTTTAAGGGTTTTTTGTTTTGTTTTGTTTTCAACAGTGGTATATATTCTTAATTCTGTTTCACTATAACACTTGGGCAGTATAGCTACTAAATAAAGCCTGTAGCATCTCCTACTGACAATTGCCAAGTGGAATCTTTTTCATCTGAAGGAAGATTTGACTTTCGTAAATAGTCAGCTATCTGAAACCAAGATAATTAATCAAGAGCAGCTAAGGTTTAGTAGGATCTCCCACAAGCATAGCTATGGCAATGTGAAATGTGTTCTGAATTTAGTTGATTTCCTGCTGTATACCACTAAATATGTAGAACTTCATACTGTCTCTCATATAATCCATACAATCCTCCTTGTCTTTAATTAAAGAAAAATTTTTAGAAGTTACAAAATCTAATCACTCAGTTGTGGGAAATAAAAAGGCCATAATATAATAATAAAATTTTACTTACTATTCTTGACTATAGAAGTTTAAGTAATTCCATTTTTTTTTTTTAACTACTGCTGCTGCTGCTGGGATTATATGGATAGTGTGTGTGAGAGAGAGAGAGGGGTGAGTGAGAGATCACACAATCATGTGTGATATACCTCAGTGTATATGGTAGGCAGTATGATTATGTATATGTTCACAGGATATACTTACAGAATTTCTTCTTAGCTCTCAGCTAATTCCCTTACTTTGAGACCAACTCTTCTACCTGATATGAAGTCACTGAGATCATAGGTGTGAAGCTGTAGAGCCACGTTGAGAAGCTGACATCTTCCTTTGGAGACCTCAATGGTACAACGGTTACATCTGAGCCAAGGTGTAACAATGCAGTTGTCTCCTGGGAATTTGCAAGTGGAACCTAAGCAATCTTTCAATATTAATCTGTAACACAAGAAGTTGAAAACTAATGCTTCTGCAGGCATTCTGCATGAGCTGTGGTGCCAAGAAACCTTGCCTATAAAGAAAAACTAGTAATAATAATATGGAAGACATGAACACCAATAAAGATGAAATAAGGGAATTCCCCTCATGGCTAACGGCTCCATTTCTCAGTTAGTGAGTGATCACTTCTGTGATATTGCATCACTGAACTTATTTTACTTGAGCTACCATTGCATCCTTAAATAACATGTGACCATTTTCAGTCTTATTTATTAAGATAGGTTGAGTTTATTTTATTACTTTCAACTCACCAGAATGGCACTTAACAGATGATGAATGCAGAGTTACCCCAAGTGGAAGTTGTGTCTTTGCTCTTGAAACCCAGTTTTCTTCTCATGGGGATTTAAGAGAGGTGGCACCTTGCCTCTGCCTCAGACCTATGGATTGCGTCATCCGCCAACTTCAGATTTCCAGAGGATGCTAGCAGGAAGCAGGACTTCCTCTGAGGATGGACAAGTGCAAGTAGTGGCCTCTGGACCACAACCCATAGTGGACCATTGTGGGGAGTGGACAGATGACTGTGGTCTTTATGGCCCTATGCAAAGGAATTTGCCTGATGTCCCAGGATGCCTGGGAAGAGGGAGGAAGAACACTATCAGTATCCTACATTCAACTCAGCAGTAGCTCTCTTGTTACCTAGGCTACAAGATGAAAATGCTAGCTGTGAGTGAAGACACTAGGCTTAGTACCACATCCTCAGGCTCACCCTCTCCCTCCAGCTCATCCAGTGTCACAATCTATGGCCTCTCCCACCACAGACATACATGCTTTTTGCAAGTCCTTTCTCCTGTGCGGAAGGCCCATCACACGCTAACTCTCACCCGACTCCATCTTAGACTCCCAACCACTGGATCTAAAAATAGTCTGCCTGATTTTTGAAATCAGCTTCCAGAGCGTTCTTCCGAAGAGCCCTTGCCTGGCTTTTTCTCTATCCAGAATGGTGCTGTTCTCTTGATTCTCTGCACACTCCCACACTTTATTTATATTTGCGTCTTACTGTCTCCACTGTCCTTGTTTTCCAACATAATACTTTTCTTGATTATTTGGGAATCTCATGTAATACACACCAACCACACTCACTTCCAGTCTTCCCAGGTCTGCCCTCCACTCTTGTTACACCCCCCCTCCAATAAAACAGGAAAAGAAAGAAAAATGAAAAGAAAACAAACAAACAAAAATACTAGGAAACACAAGTTCAATTTGTGCTGTCACTGAGCACGGTCAAATCCCTACTGGCCAGCCCCTAAAAACAACAACAACAACAACAACAACAACAACAACAAGATCTGAGTCCTTCCCCACCCCTGCCAGAAGCCATCGATTGCAGAGAGCTATACTTGATACATATCACAATTTTAAAGAGCTTTCTTAGATGGCTTCCTGTCTAGGCGGCTCCTTTTTCGGGTGGGGTGCTTTCTTATAATGAGTCATGTATGTGAATCACGGGAAGACAAGAACCGCATCTGTCATCTTTGAATGTCTAGCTGCCCAATTTCTGATCTGTACCAGATGCTGTCAGGGGCAGGCCATGGATAGATGTGTTGATACGTATAGAAAGAAGTGAACCGAAGCTAGAAGGTCATTTTGTTTATGTGCATTTTAACTACATTGTTTCTGCTTCCCTAGAAGGCTAAGCAGATGTCTCATCCTGGAGAGTACCTTAAAACTGTTGTTCGGCCAGGACATTTATGCTTGTGCAGTGAGTTCTTTCTGGTCCTGAGAACCTTAACAGCAAATGAAAATGTTATCTCCCTCCACCCCCTCTGTTGAGTTTTGTTTTTGTTTTTTTCTTCTAAATATGACTGGAAGAGGTTTTTTCATTGGGTTAAAACCTCACAAACTGAGATGGGGCAAACATCGGCTTTGTTGTTGTTGTTGTTGTTGTTGTTGTTGACTAGTATACACACAGCACCTGCCTACAGCCAGCAACATGTGTGATGACGGAGGAAAGGAAGGAGGGAACAAAAGCAGAAGGAAGGAAGACTAGTAACAAGTTTTAAAAGGTCTTTTCCATAGATTTAATAACTGTGTCTGTATGTCTGCCTGTCTCTGTCTGTATGACTGTGTGTGTGTGTGTGTGTGTGTGTGTGTGTCCGCGCACGTGCACGTGAATGCTGTGAGTGCATATGCCCACTGAGACTGGGCCTCTAGAACTATAATTTATAGGCTATTGTGAGCTGCCTGACTTGGGTGCTGAGAACCGGGTTCTATACAAGAGCAGAACATACTCTTAACTTCTGAGGTGTTTCTCCAGCCCTAAAGGCAATTTCTGAATTACTTGAGCAAAACTTTTTATCCTCTTAAGTAAATTACACACAGCTAAACCACAGGTGAGTGTGAACACACCCAGTGAACTATCAGTGGGATCAAGTGTGGTTCATGGCTCACTATCTATCATCATCCCTTACAGATGTGTTGGCAAAGGTCATGGCTTAGGTGTTGGTATTAGGCCATAATAATATAATCACTATGGATGTTGGCTCTCTGCTTCCAACCCAGCTCCCATTCTTGAAGACACTGCCCTGGAATTGAGGCTTTGATGTTGATTTCAAATACTTTTTTAGTTACTACGTCTGAGTAACAGTCAATTCTGAAGCTTGCCTTTCTTTTTGGAGGGTATAGAGTTCAATAATGTTACTTCTGTTACTCTGACAATAGCTGGCTTATTCATAGCTGTTTTTATACACAACCTTGTAACGCAGGAGCAGTGGGATTCCAACAGAGCTATGTATTTGTGAAAGAGCTTTCTTCTCTCAAAATATCTTCCACTTTTGTACTGGACTGGTATGACATTCTTTGGAACATATACCTACAAAGGGTATCTTTGAGGTTGAGACCACCCTCTTCCCTGATACTCTCTTTAATCTATAATTGTTTCCTACCTCACTTTTCAACTCTATATTGGCTTTGGAGCAATGACTTGAAAGTGGAAACTGTTCAATAAAATGTCACCACCAGACTTTTTTTTCAATTAAGAGGTTTGTGGCAACTACAGATGCATTAAATCATGATAAAAGAATAATGTAAGTTATTCTTAAGCTACGAAGGCAATGTGGAAGAAAAATCTATTCTAAAACCTTAATTTTGCAATCAACTCTGTCCTTGTGAAGCAAAGGGACTTGTGTAAAATCACATTTGAAAGCCAGTGGCAAAGCTAAGAAAACAAAATAAAAAACAATAAACAAAAAAACCAAAAAGCTGTCAGTCATTTTCTATGCTGTGTCTTACTACACAATATGCAGGGAAAACATAGGTAAGGGTAAATAGTATATGGCATAATCATGGATGAGTCTAAGGTCACATTCTTCTAATTCCTTAAACTGAAGACACTTAAGGCAAGGGCTGAAAATACTTTCCAGGGGTAAAGAGTCAAGCCTTTGAATCTACTTGGCTTTCCATTCTAGGATTTGTTTACAACTTTTGGAAAATGGATTTCTGATCTTCGGTGTTCTTCCCCCCTCCCCCCAAAAAGATGTTGTCTATGTCAGACAGCAAGTTTGGAAATAATCCTATATACCATTCACATGTATGTGTGCATAGTAAGTACCCAAGAGAATATACTTAAACACCATTAACATGGGTGAATTCATCTCAGTATATGTCTCCAACAGATCAGGAGAGCACAAAAGAAATAACTGCAGTAAATGAATGCATGAGTTAGTGTGAGCATGGGGACAAGTGCCATGAATTTGGGGGTCCCTTGGTCAGCCTCAGCTCCCACGTGCCTTTCATACCGTGAGCATCTCCTAGGCCCCAGGAGAGCTATAAAGTATGTGCTTGTTATACACCATGTCCTTTAAATAAGCCAGCTAGTTCATCTGGCACACACATGAAGAAACACCAATCTCCTCTAACATAAGAAAAACTTGAGATGTTCAGCTTATGTAAAGCTGCGGGTTTCATTCTCTGTTGTATTTTTACTTGAGGTTTTGTTCGTTTTTTGCTTCTAGCATGAATTTGTAAGATATTAAGGAGAATTTTGATGAAACATCACTTTCACCTCAAGCTCTGGCTTAATATTTTAATTCCTTCATTAGATACCATGACACTTTAAATACCATGATTGTCAACACCATCATCATTAACATCATCTGCTCTAATGGCTTGTCACAAATGCCTTCCTCTGGCATTGTGCTCAGATTGCCTCTTAAAGACTGCACTTAGGAAATCTGTCTTCCTTACACACTATGTGGTTAGAACCATCCCCAGAACATCTTCTGGGGGAGATACAGCAGGTCTCCCAGGCTCTAAGAAGATTCCTCAACACACACTTAGTGTTTTATTTCAAGGTCCTAAGTCATTCTCCCAGGGCTAAATAGAGGGAGGAACTTTCTTTAGGTAAAGAATTTAAGAGAGAAAACAAACAAATGCTCAGTAATTTCTTAATGGCAATACTTCAGAAATTTGCAAAAATTGATAGTAAATCAAAATAAAAAGTACTAACTTGGCTTCGGGACTGTCTGTGTAATGTGATTGGTCAGTCCGTCCTGCCACCATGCTTTTCTGCAGTAATAAATTGTATCCACTCTGCAACTGTTCAGTTGTCAATTCAGTGAAATCATTACAAGCACCTACTATGTGCTAGCTCTCTGAGTCACCAGGGATTCCAAGGTGAATAGGACAGGTTCTGATTGAAGAAGCCAACCTTTCAGATTGTAAGCCAAAGTCTACAGACCAGTAAACCTGAAAAATATGAGAGATACTGTGTGAATAAGTCATTCATTTAACCATTATGTGGCATCTGCTCTGAGGATGGAGAGGATATCCACGTTATTTGGCTATTAAAATATGTATTTCTAACATTTATATATTATAAATATATGTGTATATGTGTATATGCTTATACATACACATATACATCATATACATGCATATATACACATACATAGTCATATATATACACCATATACATGATATATATATACCAATACCTATACATAAATACATTATATATTTATATTTAAAATAAATAGATGATTCTGAAGGTAAAAGCACTTGCTCTATAAACCTGGTGACTTGAGTCATCAATTTCTAAAACTTGTTCTCTGTGGGACTGTGATAGGCAGCCTATTTTGGTTGAATGGGGCTTGCTCCGGTGACCCAGTAGAGCAGGGACGGAAAGGCGAGCCACATTCCCAGAATCAGGTGGCTGTCCATAATTCTGTGACTATCAGTCATGCAGACAATGTCCCAAGCTTCTGGCATTCTGGCTAGACTCCATCCCCACAGTAACCTGACTATAGCCAGGTATGCTCCTCCCCACAGTTACCTGGCAACAGCAAGATAGCCCAGCCTACTATAAGAGGGGCTGCTTGGCCCCTCCTCCCTCTCTTAAGCTCTCACCTTTCTTACTCTCTAGCCCTTCTTTTCTCTCTCCCTTTCCCCCTCTCTCCACATGGCCATGGCTGGCCTCTCTCTTTCTACCTTCTCTCTTTATCTCTGCCTTTCTACAATAAAGCTCTAAAATCATAGACTGTCTCTGATCATCAAGACCAGCCAAGGTTGAATGATGGGATAGGCTTTCTCCTAACGAGCTGCGTCTAACCTCCTGCCATTAGGCCATCCTGTACTCCAGCCACAGACCTGACCAAGGACTCTCACTCTCATGGGAACCATCCAGCACCCCCCTCCCTATGCCCTCTCCTCCCTTCATCCCCAGGCTGCCCTGGGGCCCCTATTCTGTTATCAGTTCCTCCACTATATCCAGAGTGGGATGCTGGAGGCTGAGAACCTGGTACCTGGAGCTGCCCCTTGTCCACCAACTGCCATGTGGGGTCAGTGGCTTAACACAGCCAGACACCCAACCAGGGCCATGTGGAAGCGTGGAAAATGTACGCAGTTCTCCCACATCTGCCCGCCCAGAGCACTGGAACTCTGGCGGGATGTGGGTTCTCTCCCACTCCCCTCTTTCCCCACACCCACAGCCCCACAGTTCTACATCTTGCCTGTGCTTGGAAATATGCCACCTCCTGCAAATAATACATAAATTTATATATATATATATATATATATATATATATATATATATATATATATACTCAATAAAAGTACGATGAGCTGCACTGACCTCTGTTGCATCAGCTCCCATATAACTTGTGGCATTGGCTTTGCATTCTTCAAAATAGACCTCACATACACCCAACCCCTCAGAGCCCCTCATGAGACAGTAGGAACAAAGCTCATGTTCAATTTCCACTCCTTCTACAAACAGAATTACATATGCCAAGCACAACTTTAAGCACAAGATGTGTCACAATGAATAATCAGACAAACACTGCGCCTCCGTAAAGATTGCATTTAAGTGTGAGAAACAGGCAACAAGTAAGAGATTAAAAAACAAACAAACAGAGTTTTAGACCTGTTAAAGAAGGAAAACACAGGCCTCAAAGGGTAATATGAATAACTGAAGTTGTAAGTAGGGTAGTCAGGCAGTGGTGGTCTCCCCAAGAATGTGCCCAGTGAACAGACTTGAAAGATCAGACTTGAAGCCATGGATTATCTGGGGGAAACAGTCAGCATGCAAAGACCAGCTAGGGAAGGGACCAGATGATGATTTTTTTTTTTTTTCTGCCCCAAGACAGTCCACAAAACCCAGCATTTTCACAGTCAGGGTGGATGAGTTCTTGAGGTTGAATGTGTAGGTCCACACCTGGCAGCATCAGCAGTAAAAATAGAAACCCCAATAAAGAGGGAAAGCCTGAGTTTGGGCGGATGATTCCATAGCTGAAAAGAGAAAGGAAAGTTTGGTGGGTGGCCAAAAGTGTCAGCGTTAGAAATTCATTCTTAGGAAGAGCACGGGGTGGATTCTTGGAAGAAAAGGTTTCCATATGGAAGTGATAACAGTGACAGAAATTGGGAAAGAGTGCAAGGCACCACTGAGTTTGGAGAAAACAGGAACTTATTTTTTTTTCTTGTCTTCTGGGTAACTAGAAAGCAGATGTCAGGCCAAAGGATAAAACAGATAACTCCTGATTTACACTTGGGTTTCATTACAAGAAAACCATTCATTGGTCTGGCACTAAGAGCACTTTTTCTTGTCCTTATACCACTGGCCACAATATCACGGTATAGAGTAATGGTACATGTAATCCAATCTGAACATCTCAAGCCTTATAGAAACAAACTGGCAAACATAGGCATAGCTGTGTCTGTCGCTCAAGATTAGTAAGTTGGCAAATGCTGAGTTCTGAACATACGGATGGTAACAGTGCAACAGATACACAGCCATTGTTTCAGACTTTTTGGTATGGTGAGACTGTAGCATCCTTCCAATAATTAGTTTTCCTTCCTCTCCTTTCCAGTCAAGAAATACCCACTCACATGCTACCCAAAACAGTAATATAGGTACATGAAGGGTGTTGGGTTCTACCACATGTCCACACAAACAAACGTTTACCCCATATCATTTCATAAGAAAAACTTCAACCTTACAGATACAAGTGCTGGTCTCTAGCTTGGTCAAAGATTTGAATGATATTTACAGTTTAATGAATCCTACATAGTTTGCTTTTTGCTGAGAATAATCAAGTCTTTCTCCTGACCCAGGAGATGAAAGAGCATTGCTAACATTTTTTTTTTCTTGAGTGAATTCCTGGATTTGTGCATCAGAAGAGAGACAACTACAAGCATGAAGACAAGCTGTGGGGAGGAAGGATAAGCCTAATGGAATGACGAGACCAATGCCTCAACAATGGGCCTACCTAACCCTTTCAAAATAACTCCCTTCAAGGTTTGTCTAGAAACAGACCTCTGAATTTAAGGTTCAGTCTGTATAAAATGTCACCTAAAAAACATTAAATCTTATTAGATTTTATAGATAATTTCTACTGTGGAAGGAAACAATAAGTCTCCTATCTTCACCTCCAATTTGTTTAGGGTCACCTGACTGTCACTCCAACTTCTTGTAGAGGCAGAAATACTTCAAAATTTCCTTAGCTCTGGCAATTAACTAAAAATGCATTGTATTGCTGAGGAGAAGGCATTGGTAAAGATAGGGTAAGTTGTGATGTAATTAAAAATAAACTCTAAAATCTCAATGGTTTAAACTTCATGACTAACCATTTTTGGCACATGACTTCCAATGTGAGGCCTCCAAGGTCATTGTGATAGAAAAGAAGATGGTAAAAATTTCATGGAGTGATTTTGTGTCTATACTCAATGGAATGATTCCAACCTAGTCACATGGCCCCATTTAATTACTGAAAGGACCGGGAAACTCATGCATCGAGAGCACACAGCTCTGCCTTGTTTGGCTTCGTTGCTTGTACATTCCTTTGATGTGTTCTTCCCTATATATAATCAGCCTTTCCCTTTCTACCAAGACAGCCAATCCCTGCTTCCAGCTTAAACTCCAGGGTTTCTGGGTGCTATGCATTAGTTAGTTATTATTAACTTAGTCACTGTCCTCTTGCTGTACAGAGACACAATGACCACTGCAACTCTTACAAGAAAAAAAAAAACATTTAATTGGGGGATTGCATACAATTTTAGAGGCTTAGTCCATTTTCATCAAGGCAGGGAACATAGTAACATTTAACTTCTGGTAAAGTTATTGAGAGCTAACTCCTGACCTGAAGGCAGCAGGGGGAGGCATGAATAGGCCTGGTTAGGGCTCTTTGAATCCTCAAAGCCCACCCCAAAGGGACAGACTTCCAACAAGGCCATATGTCCTAATCCTTCTTAAATACTGCCACTCCCTGATGACTAAGCATTCAAATAATAAGATTAACTATGCGTCCCACTGGATGTATAGTTACAGAAAGAAATGCAAAGTCATTACATTACAGCCAAAGCTCCATTCAGACCAGAGAAGGAAGGGAGATGCAAAGCAACCACAGACCTGGAGATGCAAAATCCTACCTGACATATTTTTGAGATGTCTTGAACTTGGGCTAGGAAATATCCTTGATCAGTCCTGAGTCTATCCAGTAAGAAGGTCTCATCGTCAGTTTCTGACATGTCGGAAGTGGTGTGAGGAATTACCTCTTGCTCAGCTTCCTTGACTACTTCTGCTTAGGATAATCAGGACGCAGAGATTGCTGTACCTCTGATCATCTCTGGATTCATAAATGTAGAGGGGAACACTATCTCTTCAAGCAGCCATAGACCACTGATCGATTGGATTATACATCTAAATGAATCTTCTGAGTAGACGTCCCAATATACCCAGTTTCCTGGCTTAGTCACCTCTCTATTGGTTTGTTTTCAATTCCATCATAGCTATGTTGATGGAAAGGAAGATCTGCCTTCTGCCCCTCTCAATGGGTCTCTGCCTCTGAATCTCTCCTTTCTGCTTTTGTCCTTCCTCTTTTCCGCCTCCCAGAAGTTCTGCCCCCATACTTCCTGCCCCAGCTACTGACTGCCAGCTCTTTATTATAACCAATCAGCAGTAAGACAACGCCAGAACATCTCTTTGGTTGCCTTTAGGAAATATGGGCTGCCTGACCTTCATGTTTTTGGGCAGGTATGGGAAACCAAACATTTATCTATCAAAGGAAAACCTAGTGATAGACTGTAATTTTAATTTTTTCAAACCTTATTTTTAATGATGGTTCTTAAATGCTTTGATCTCCCTTGTAGCCCACCACTCACCAGAGTTAGTGGAAAAGAAAGAATATGGGGGTGTGTGGGGGTGGACCTATTTAGAAAGGCTCTTTGGAGCAACTCCCATCAGTGTTGTCTGGAAATTGGCAGTTCAGTTCACAGGTTAGCAG
Source organism: Mus pahari (assembly GCF_900095145.1). Lineage (NCBI taxonomy): Eukaryota > Metazoa > Chordata > Mammalia > Rodentia > Muridae > Mus > Mus pahari. Next base: position 40,614,893 of record NC_034594.1, read on the forward strand.
TGGCAGCTTGATCCACTTGCAAACACTTCACAGATACACCAGCAGTCCAGTTCTGTAGAGTCAGATCAGCAACAGCAGTGACACAACCTAGCAGAGACAGCCAAGCTTCAGCCTGGGCTTGAGTCAGCAGGAGAGACCAGCAGGGACGCTAGGAGTTCTCTGCTGTGCCTTTCTCAGGGAAGTGGAGATCAGCGAAGACTAGAGATCCACAAGCATTGCATGGCTAGCTGTGCCAGCAAGCCAAGCACCTCTCCGTCATTCCTAGAGACCTAGTTATACTTACGTGCCTTCCACATGCCTTGCCTCTGCATGGGTCTTACCTCACCATGTTCATCCAATCAGCCTGAGTTCACGAAAGCAGTAAGAGACTGCAGCAGATCATCAGAAGGTTTTTGGTGCATTTCTCTCTATGGAGTCCTGACAAATGCAGCTCAACTACGCAATGTAAGGTGACCAATGCCTGTGTGTTGTTAGTGAAGCATCCTTCATTATGTGCCCTTTCACATGTTTGCTTTAGCAGAACATTCTCTTCCCTGTGTCTGCTTCAGTGAAATGTTCCTTCACAAGTCTGCCTTAGCCTTTCACCTTTGTTCACTTCAGGAAAACACTCCTTCACGTGTTTGCCCCAGCAGAATACCAGCCAACACAACTGAGTCTCCAAAGAACCCTCAAGTTTCCCTACATCAAAAAGATAAGATGGATGTAGTTGTGTTTGTACAATACCAGAAATTCATTGAATAGAATTCATTGATTACTTTTGTATCACTGTGACAAAATGCCATGACCAAGGCAATTCATAGAAGGAAGGATGTATTTGTGATTATAGTTCCAGAGGAACAGAATCCTTCACCATTATGACAGGGAAGTATGGCAGCAGGCAGGCAAGGTTCTGGAACAGCTGAGAGCTCATATCTGTAACTAAAAATAGGGACCAGGAAATGGAATGTCAACACATTCAACCCTCAAAGCTCACCCCCAGTGCCATAGATCCTTCAATAAGGCCATATCATATCCAAACATCACCACCAACTAGGGTCCAAATAGTCAGGCAGCTGAGCTTGTTGGTGACATTATCCTTACTGAAACCACCACAAACAGTAAATTCATACCCCATAGCAGGTTAATTGACTATAAGCAATGAAGTAATCCTGATCTCACTTGGTGGTGTGGCCATTGGCAGTCATGTATCCTTTTTATTTCAATCTTAATTATCAACAGTGACACTCAGACCACATATTATGCTTCACATGATAATTTATATATGTGTGTCTGGAAAATGATAAAGAGCTGGGGAATTCAGAAAAGCTGACCCAAAGACAGAGTGCCTCAGAGAAAGTCTGTGAGGCAAAAGGTAAGAAGACTCACAGACCTCAGGTACGCTGTGTTGCCAAGTCTAGATGGCAGGATATTCTGCCGGTCAGTTTGAATGATCTGAGCATTATGAGAAACAGCATGGAAACTAGAACCCAGGGATGAAAGGAAAAGTCCTTCTCTGTGGCCACTTTCCCAACTGAAACTCTTGGCAGGCAAGTGAGTAATGGGCCAGCATACCTAGTATGTCTCAGTCTGGATGCTCTTTCTTAATAGTCACACATTTGGGGTTTGTGCCTTATGTGATAGTAAGCTCACATGTCTGATGTTTCTTATATGATTTTATCTATACAGAAGTGTCATTGTTGACACAAATACATTATTTATTAGTTCGTGCCCCTGGTAAGATTGTGTTGTTTACTTATGTAAACAAGATGTAGTCATTCTTTCTTGACAGGCACTCAAGATAGAGTAACTCAGGTCAAAATGTTTGCTTTACAAAATGGAATAATTCAAAGCTAAACACAAACTGAAAGCTGCTATTCTACAGCACACAGCATACTTGAGAGTAGGCCTGACCTGTTCCCTTCAATTTACAACCTACTGGTTGCTCACTAATCCCTCACTTATATATTAGTCCCCTGATTTTCAGGAATATAATAAAAAATAAAACAAAAAAAGTGTTTCTCTGGAGCAGTCAACCTCCCAACCTCCAGGGAGTTTAAGATAAAGCTGATTTCCAACACATCCACCATGGAACGTGTGCCAGCTGGTGTGTCCCCCTGATGGCTGTGCTGACTTCCATCCTTGACTTCCAAGACTGCTGAAGTTGGCAGCATAAAGTCTAGAGAGTCACACTGGACATTTTAGGGATGTCAGAAAATGGCTTAGTCAACTGTATGAAAAGTTGGAATGACCCTACAGAGATGTAGGGTCAAAATATGCAGTTTCTGCCACATATATTCTAAGAGTAACAAATCTAAGAATATCCACAAAAATATCTAAAGTTTTGTGTGATTTACTTTATCATTAACTCTCCATTTTCTCAATGATGAAATGAGCTTCATTTATCATAATACAAAATGGTAGGTGTTTGCTGTAGAGTAGTGTCAGTTTGCTTCTGTGGGGCTGTGATAAAACAGTGGTCAAAACAAATTGAGAGAAGAAATGGTTTATTTGGCTTATAGACTCAAAGTCCATCATCAAGGGAAGGCAGAGCAGACAGAACTCAAGGCTGAAACCTGGAGTCAGGCACTGAAGCAGGGGCCATGGAGGAAGTATGCTTATTGGCTTGCTCTCCGTGGCTTGCTTGCTCAGCCTGCTTTCTTGTACAACTCAATGCCATCTGCCAAAGGGATGGCACCACTCACAGTGGGTTGGGCCCTCCCACATCAATCATTAATTAAGAAAGTTTCACACAGACATACCCACAGGCCAGTCAGGGGAGGCTATCCCTCAACTGAGATTCCCTCTTCCCAAATCACTCTAGTTTGTGTCAAGCTTACAAAATAAAGAATGCCAGCACTATCCACTGAGCTTAACGGCCATCATGATTATCTAACGATCCTATCCACCTGCTCCTCCTGTGAGGGACCGGCAACAGTCAGCAGGCCTGATCTCCAGGATCCCTTCCAAGTTGTCTCAGCTGAAAGTGTTCTCTACTAAAGAAGCAACTGGGACAAGGATTTCATTGCATGTAACTGATTTGGGAGAGAATCCCAGAAATACAATGAAGAAGTGGGGAACTGAGGCAAGAGAAAAAGGTAAGGAAACAAAAGCCGGGGTAACAACTAACTTATCACTGTGGGCAGCAGGAAGCTGCCTGGTAGCTTTTAGGACACGGTGATGGGGACAGTTTATAATCATTCCATCCGGGCTTGAAAAACTTGAGTATCTATCCAGAAACATCTGCCTCGGAATAGTGAAGGTTCTTTCACAGTCTTCGTCCTCCAAAGGACGTTTGTCTGGCCTCATACACAGAAAAGTGTACCCGAGACCAGGGGATGGAACTCTGATGCTGTTTGAAGAGCTGGGAGCTATCTAAAGGGGAGCTCTGTGGGAGTGGAGAAAGGGGTCCAGTCAACAGTATGACTACTGTATTAAAAACTATTCCCTTGGGAGTCTTCAAGTCCCTGAGGCCCTGTGTCTAGGCTTCTTTACTGTCACCTCTTTTTTTTTTTTTTTTTTTTTTTTTTTTTTTTTTTTGTTACCAACAGCTCTTAAAGATTCATAGATTTGTAAATTTTAGTTTCTCACAGGAGGGAAAGCACTGTTTATTGGGACCGTCTCTTAACCCCCCCCAGCTCCTTGTTTGTATCTCTGTGTACTAGGTGCATTTCCTCCTTGAGACATATACAGATATACACGTATTATTCATAATTGTGTTGGTAGTGCTGAGAGTTGAGCCTAGAGCCGCTTGCATGGTAGACTAGAGCTTGACTACCAAGCTACATCACAGTCTTCCTTTTACTCTTTATTTTGCGACAGGGTCTCACTATGTTGCCCCGACTGACACTGAACCCGTCCTGTAGCTTGGATTGACCTTAAATGTACAGTTCTTTTCCTTCTGTTCCCAAGGATCTGGAATCCAGGCCTGGACCATGTGTCCCAGTGTAGGCTATATTTTTAAAATAGAAAATTCTCCTTATTTGGCAGGAGGGTATGAAAAAGATCCAGCATGCCTTAAGAAAAGCAAGGGCCTTTTCCCAAGGCCAAACAGGTGGCTCTACTCGAGGTGGAGGCGGGACTGAAAGCAGATGAATGATCTAAGCCAGAGAGCCAGGAGGACTCCTAAGTCACAAATGCCACTGGGGAGGAAGGAATCTCCTCCACAGAGAAAGCACCCAGAAACTAAATAACCAGGCCAAGGTGAACAAGGGTTGTTAAGTGTAAGTGGGAAGATGCCCTCGAATAGAAATGCTGTCTTCACAATATGAAGTAGCCAGTATCCCCTGAGCTCNAGTCTCTAGCTGCATATGTAGCNGAAGATGGCCTAATNGGNCATCATTGGGAAGAGAGGCCCCTTGGTCTTGTAAACTTTATATGACCCAGCACAAGGGAAGGCCTGGGCCAAGTAGTGGGAGGGGGTGGGGAGGGAGCAGGGGCTGGGGGGGGGGGTATAGGGAACTTTCGGGATAGCATTTGAAATGTAAATAAAGAAAATAAAATTTTATATATATATATATAAAGAAATGCTGTCTTCTTCAGTTTCCTTTTAAGAGTCAGTTGAGATATGAAACAAGAATGAAGCCTACAGTTGAAAGCCTGGAATACAGACGAGAGTAGAGTTGCTAACCTTTTATATGTTTTCTTCATCCTTCAATCTCAATTACCCTTTTCCGTTTGTCATCTTTATTATATCTTTGACTCATTTCTCTTTGCTTTGTTGTTTTGGGCTTAAAATGTATCCTTGGGTTAGAGTTCCTTTTTAAATTCTGAATTAAAAAGTTAGAATCTCCATAACTCAAACAGCAACATTTTGGCAGAAAGTTAGCAGAAACATATGGGCTTCAGCATTCTGATGCCCAGACTGGCTTCTGCCAAAACATTTCTTTGCTGTCATATAGATAGCAACAATGTTTAGGGCTGTTGGGGAATCAAACACAGCTCAGGCTAGGCAGGGCTGCTTGCCTACAGCCCTGTGTTAACGAGGGACTTCCCAGCCCTGGGCCTGAGCGTTTCCAGGAGTGGCAGGCAAGTCAGGCAGCATCTGCTTTACATTGCTCCTGCACCAGGCAGTGTCCCTTCACTCCAGACAGTGACCGGATGGCTGGGGACAGGAATGAGAAGGCACTAGTCAGAATCCAAACTGGAAATCATATTCTCCTTCAAAAGAAGGTGGGTTGGGAGGCTCGGTGGGTAAGAGCTCACATTACTCTTGCTGAGTTCAGTTCTCAGCCAACTCTAGAGCCATGGGATTCAACATCCTCTTCTGGATTCCATGAGTTCTTGCAGTCACATGTGCGTATACTCTTACAAGGCACACACACACACACACACACACACACACACACACACACACAAACACACACACACATACACACAGACATACTTTAAAATATATATATTTTTAAAAGAGGCAATTTAATGTTGGGTTATTTGCACAAGAAATAGAAGAACTCATTATCAATTAGGAGACAAACAGAACTCAGGGCTTGGGTAGGTCAGAAATCCAGTAGAGCCTTAGATACAGGGAAGGCGAAAGAAAATGCCACAGTGGAGGTAGAAACCTGTTAGGTCCTTCCAGGGAGATCTGGAACTGGAGAAGAGACACTTCCCAGTCAGCCAGGGAGGAGGAACACTTGGCTTGGCTTTTTTTTTCTCTCTCACAGCTTCCTGAATCTCTCACCAAATGCATCAGAAGAGAGTAGACAAGGGAGGCTAGAATGCCAGCCTGCTGTACAGAGGTGAACAGGAATGAGTTGGGATGGACCTAAAGCAAATAAGCTGTCATAGGCAAGACAGGAGCATGCATTGACAAGCCACCGGGACCTGCAATTTAAAGCAGGTACATTCTAGTCCCCACCAATTTTCCTTGGGCCAACTCCATACTAAAGTGTTGGCACATACAGGACATGTACTGTGGCTAAGTATCAAGCCATCTTCATCCCATCTGCTATACCATGATGAACCCACCAAGCCTATGAAAAAGCAGAGGCATGAAAATGTAAGATTTTTTTTTCCCCTAATAATGGTAGAATCATTAAAACATCCTGGTTTGGCCATGAGCACTTTCAGAACTACAGCACCATTTAGCACCACCTTGACCCCAAACCCTACCTATCACCCCTATGCTCCGCTGCCTTCTGTCACTGTGGTCCTGGTTTCCCTCACCTTCTGTTGGCAGAGGGCTCTGAGCTTCTCACTATAAATTAGAAGGTTTTTTTGGTTTTGTTTTGGTTTGGTTTTGGTTTTTTAAGCTATTTCTTGGACTATGTAGGCTGCAACCCTGTTCCTTGGGTCTTGTTTCTGAGCTGCTGTTTTTCTGTAGTTTTCATTCTTGGCTCTCTCCTTCCTTGTAGAAAGGCAAACGGTACGTCTCTGGGCAGGAGTAGAGAGGATATTCAGGTTTTCCACTTGCTAATTTGAAAGCTGCTTTGTTTTGTTGTTTATTTATACCAAGGATTCCTCCTCAGAGGGCCAACTTCAGCTATCGTTCTATATGATACGTCAGTAACTACCCAGCTATTCAAAACCCTTAGGTATTGATCATAATGATGGGTTGTTTTTATTTGGAGCCGAGACTCCAAAAGTCAGTTATGATTAAGATGGCGAGAAGGGCCAGGATGTGAAGCAGAGGTTAGCTCCCTGGGAAGAAGCTGTCTCCCATTTTCAGCATGCAGCCAGGGGGGATTTCACTCTGAAATAATCTGGATCTAAAGGTCACGGGGTAAGGAGTGTTGTCTACAAGGAGAGCCAGGCTACAGTCCAGTGCCTATATCCTCAAAGACGGGAAGTCTGATGGCAAGGAGCGGGTTGGTCATAGAATATCACATGTAGAATAACAGGATGACTGTTTGTATGTGGTGAAGCCAAGCCACAAAGCAGTGAGGAGTTGGGATGTTACATTAGGGCAGAAACAAGCAGGAGGAACAAGTAGAAGAGCCAGTGGCAGACATCATAGCTCAGTGTAAAAGCCCAACCAACTCCGTCTTTGAGAAAAAGCTTGATTTTGTGCGAGGCATGACTAGGGGTTAAACTCCAATTCCAGGAAGATAAACTTAGACATTCTGTTTGTCAGGTGTTTTTGCCTCTGTGTTTGGTTCCTGCAGATTATACCAGACTAGCAATTTTAAAAATATGAACTTGCTGACTCATATGGAAATTCCCCCAGCTTGCTGTAACCACAATAAATCCCCCACATCCCCAGACTTGAGGCCCTACTCCTGACCCACTGTGATGGTGATGGTGAGAGTCCTTGCCCATGAGCTTGGAATGAAGAACCTTGAGTGTTTGCATTGGACTTAGCGCTTCGGTGGTCTTTGGGATCCCTGTGACTTGGGTATAACACTCAGCAGTCAAGAGAGGTCCCTGTTTACTCATCTGCCAAACAGACACTGACCATGGACCTAGCGTCCCTTCCCATTCCCCCTATACATGCAGCAGAAGTGCAGCTTGATCTTCTCCATGTGGGTCCCCCAACAATTGGAGTGCAGGCTGTCCCTGACTCTGTTGCCTGCCTGTGGATCTTATTCACCTAACTGGGATGACTTGTCTAGCCTCAGTGGGAGAGGATACACCTAGTCCTGCAGTGACCTGATTTGCCAGGGTGAGTTGGTACCCATGGTGGTGGTGGGGATCCCCCTTCTCAGAGGAGAAGGGGAAGAAGGCATCGAGTGGAGACTGGGAGGAGGGAGGGGCTGTGATCAGGATGTAAAGTGAGTTAATTAATTGATTAAAAGAAAAAGATATTTCCAGTTTAAAACAACAATAACAAAACAGGCAAGAATCAGACCAGAGAGGCTGGGGAGACTCAAGCCACCTTGTGCTTGCCCCTCCAGGGTACCTTGTCACTGGGAAGGACAATGATAAACACCTAATTACAGCAAAGCACAATAAAGAGCACAGAATGAGCTTATGGGGGCATAAAAAGAACCATCTCAACCCCCCCACACACACCCAAGACACAGCACACAAGAAGGTTATTAGGTGGAAGGCATGGAGCTCTTTCCGGAGAATGCAAATGAGCCATAAGAAATAGCATCAGAGATGAACTGGAGTCTACCTTCTAAAATGGTTAGATACCACATTAAAAGATGTATTTCTCTTCCCCAATGCCAATAGGATGCCCTTTAGGGTTTTAAATAGGGGAGGCACATGAACAAATTTTAGAGCAGTCTTCCTAAGGCTATGACAGATGAGGGATGGGAGAGGAATTGTGCTGGAGGCAGGAGAGAAGTTAGGGGATTTTTTTCCTGCCAATAAACTGGCAAGAAATGGGGACTATCTAGAAAGAAATTAATAAAAAGATTGTCAGAACTAAGATAGACTGCGTGACAGCCCAATGCTGACACACCTGAGAGCCTCTCAGATTCCTGTTGTTCTGGGCCAGTTTGGGGCAGTGGGGTTGGAGATGTGGCAATTTTCAGGTGGAGATGGTGCTATGTCCTTAAGTAAATATTAGGGTAATCAATTAGGACCAAGAAATGACATAGAAATGTCACCACCCAGCAAAGACACTGGGAAAAAGAAGAGTAAGGTTGAAAGTCTGGAGAACTCCAATAGCCAAAGAGATGGGAGAATTGTACAGGAAGCCAGAGAGAAAAGAGGGAAAGCCAGAACCTGGGAGTCAGGACAGATGATTGGCAGGACTTCAGTTCACACTATAGAAATGTTTCTGGTGAGGTAAGAGTTAAAGTACTCCACTGATTCTGGCAACCATGGGGTCACTGGTGATTTTTTTTTTTTCCTAATTTACTCAGCATTAGTGGGAATTGAGCTGTGTGACCTTGAACAAGTAATTTAATAACAATCGCTACTTCACAGAGCTGTTATAAAAGGTCTGTGGTCTCTGCCCATCAGACAGGCTCTCTCTGGAATTTACTTCTGGATTTTTCTGAGCTTTAGTATGCTTTCAAATACATGACCTTGGAGAAAAGATCATCATTCCAACAGATGGCGCAGGGACAACTAGACTACCACATTCTTTTACAAAAGGATAGGGATGGCTCTCGGTGGTAGAATGTTTAGTTATATGATCAGACTGGCATATTGGGGAAAAAATATGTGCTAGATCTTATATCCTTGACAAGAATTAACTCACAGACTAAAATGTAAAAGCAAACCTATAAAAAGCTGGAAGATAACATTGGAGAAAACCTATAGGTAGATTGTGAGATTGACTTCTTATTTTCAATTTTTAATTACATTGTGCATGTGTGTGTGTGTGTGTGTGTGTGTGTGTGTGTGTGTGTGTGTGTGCTCCTGTGTATGCTTGAATGTCCTGTGAACTAACCTCCACCAAAGAATTTTAGGAGATCACCAACATTTAACCTATGGCAATAAGAAAATGAAGAATTTGATTTAAAATGCACAGGTAGACTAAAAAGACACCTCATTAAGGAAGGCACACGCGTGGTAAGCGTGGAAACAGTCACCAACAGTATATATCATTAAAGACTTACAAATAAATATAGGGAGAGAGCGCCTCACAGTTACAAAAGCACTCACGTGTGGAAGAGGACATGGAGCAACAGGAATGTTCTTCGTTGCTATGTGAATGCAGGTTGAAAGACATTTTGGTAGTTGGTTTTTTTTTTTTTTTTTTTTTTTAACTTTACAGTGAAATCCAGCATCCCTTGAAAGAAGCAGCCCCTGGGTTCTCAGCCTGAATCAGTTGGAAATTTACGTCTGTATGAAATTGGCACATCGATGCTTATGTCAGCTTTATTTATAGTTTTGTTTTGTTTTGTTTTTTACTTATTGTTGCTGTAACTAGGAAGAACCAAGAACATGCCATTGGGTATCATTCATATGTCAATAGGCAAATAAACTGTGGTAAGTCCAAACAACAGATTTGTACTTAATGCCTATGTTAGTCAGGGTTTTCTAGAGTCACAGAACTTATGGGTAGTCTCTCTATAATAAGGGAATTTGTTGATGACTTACAGTCTGTAGTCCAACTCCTTAACAATGGTCAGCAGCAGCTGTGAATGGAAGTCCAAGGATCTAGAAGTTGCTCAGTCTTCTGGGCAAGCAGGTGAAGAAGAGAGAGTGTAAATCTTCCCTCTTCCAGTGTCCTTATGTAGGTCTCCAGCAGAAGGTGTAGCCCAGATTAAAGGTGTGTAGCACCACGCTTGGATCTGGGACTTGCTTTGTCCTAGATGACCTTGAATTCAGAGATCTTCTTACCTTAGTCTCCTGGGATTCATAGCCACTATGCCTCAAGATCTCCATGCCAAGAAGTAGTTCAGAAACTTGTATCTCCCAGCCTCATGATCAGGATCATAGGTGAACTTTCCAATTCTGAATTGTAGTTCATTCCAGATATGGTCAAGATGACAACCAGGAATAGCCACTACAATGCTCAAATAAATGAGTTATCAAGTTATAACACAACCAAGAGGAGATGTAAATGTATATTGCTAAGGAAACACAGTTTGTCTCAAAGAAAAATCAAGACTCAATACCAAAGTAAACGATGGGATTTGGTGGACAATAATGTTTCAATAGAGATGTGTGAATTATAAAAACATGTGCCCGTGTTAGACAGTTTTCTGTCATTGTGACAAAATTCCTGAGAAAATCCACTTAACAATAAAATTAACTTTAAAAAAAATCACCAAGATTTATCTTGACTTTTGTTTTTAAAAGCGTTGGCTCATAGATGCTTTGATACTGTTGCATTTGGGGTGTGGTAAGATAGTGCATTGTGACAAGGAGCACAGGAAGGCTGAGAAGCAGGAAGCGAGGGCAAGGGATCAGAGCCTCACTATTCCTGTCAAGGGCACATGCTAACAACTACACCTCCTTCCTCCTTAGAGTCCCACAAGTTCCAGAGGTAAAATAGGCTGGAGACCAAGTCTTCAGCATGGGGTTTTGAGGGACGTTTATGACCAAACCGTAACAATACCCTTTTGGTATACATTTTGATAGTATAAAATGCTGTGTGTACACATGTGTGTGTGTTCAGAAATTCAGAGTATGTGGAAGCTCCCTGAACCTTCTGCTCAATTTTACTGAGGCCCTAAAAAAAAAAATCTCTAAAAATAAATCTATTAAAATATGACTTTACAAAAGTTGATTTTTAATTTTTACACTGGGAATAATGCACTGAAAAGATCTCCACCCTAACTGGAGGTAGAAACCTAGATGGCATATGTCCCATTTGGAACTATTGCTCTAAGCAATTTGCTAAATGATTCAGAGAGTTGATAGTTTTGAACATGCCCAGCACTTTCCCCACAAAGTTAGGGAATGCAATCCCTTTATGGGTTGGTAAATCGAATAAAACTCTGAGCAAGGCAGTGGAGTTCACTGCCTCTCCTGTCTTTCAGCATTATACTTAAAGTCTTAGCCGGTGCTAAAATCCCCAATAGGACATAACTGTATGTAGACCACAAAAATGTATAACTCTCCTTGTTTGCATATGATATAATTGTGTACTTAGTCAAGAGGAACCCATGATCTATCAAAACAATCTATTCATATCATCAAATTTACCTATAGATTAATATAATCTATACCAAAATCCCAGCAAGATTTACTTATGCAAATTGACAACATGATTTTAGATTTTTATATGGATGTGTAGAGGATTTAGAATGGCCAAGACAATTTCACAGATAAATATATTAGTATTTGCACTGTCAATTTTTAAGACTTTGCCCCTGAAACTATACAGTTCAAACAGTGTGGTGTCTAGGATATGGAATCCAAGGGAAGTTTTAGAAATAGACCCTCACTTAATTTTCAACAAAGACCCAAAGCATTTCCTCAAAGAAAGGAAGGTCTTTACCATAAGCAATGCTGATCAACACAATATACTCTATAGGGGCAAAGTAAACCTTGACCACTAACTCATACATATAAATTAACTTGGGCTGGATCATGGGCATACAGGGAAGAATACATTCTCTCATAAAGTTTCTAGAGAAAAGTATCAGTGACCTTGAGGTGAAGAAAGATTTCACAGAGAGAATGCAAAAGGCACTAACCACAAAAATTATAATTGGACTTCATCAAAATTTAAAACTTCTCATCAAAAAGACATGTTTAAGAAAGTAAAAATAGAAGCCTTGGGCTAAGAGATAATATTTGCAATATATGTATCTGACAAAGGATTAATATCCTGAGTATATAATGAGCTACAAACCAATAAGGAAAGGCCAAAAATCATAATAAGACAATAGACAAGCGTTTTAATAGACATTTCATGAGATAAGATATCCACCTACTCAATGATATATGAAAAGGCACCCAGCAGCAGGAGTCTTTAGGGAACTGAAAAGCAAAGCCACAATGAGAAGCTGTTGCATGCACAGAAATCACTACCGTGCTTAAGCTTTGAGTGCACTCGAGCACTGATCCCAAGACTGTGGTGTGAAGGGTGTGGCTGGCAGAAGTATAAAATCACTGCTTGGGGAACCTCTTTGGTAATTCCTATCAAAGGTAAACCCATGCCTCTCCTATGATGAGAGATACTTTTCCTAGCTAATACTTAAACTATATATAAGGGCATATATGTGCACAAAAGATTTGCTCCAAGATGTCCACAGAAGCTTCATTTATAATCTCTCCAAACTCAACATAGCCTACAGAACCTTTAGTAGGAGCTCACATAAACATGTTTTGGTGTACTCATAAATTGGAATGCCATGCCAGAAAAAAACCACTTATGTAATATAATCTAGATGAATCTCAAAACATCATACTGAGGAAAATAAGATCTAAAAGTTGGAAGCACATTTTGATGATGAAGGAGAAGGAAGAGGAGGAGGAGGAGGAGGAGGAGGCCAAGTTGATATACAGTGATAGAATTAAGATAGTTGGCACCTGGAGGCAAGTTAATGACTGGCAAGGGCATGAGAAAACTATTTGCTCTTCATCTGGGTCAGGATATCTAGAACTCTTTCTCTGTCTCTCTCTTTCTCTCTCTCTCTCTCCTATGTATGTATGTATGTATGTATGTATGTATGTATGTATGTATGTATGTATGTATGTGTGTGTACATATGTGTGTGCTGGGTAATGTACACATGTATTGGTACATTACTTACTACTCCATACATATGTACATTTTCCCCTTCATGTAACAGTTAATATAAATTCAATTAGACATATACTATCATGTTATACACTAAAGATTTATACTTTTTAATATATGCAAATTTGAACAACTAAAGAATTCTAAGACACCTGTCTATTTCTTGGTGATAGAATGCTTAAGGTGAAATAACTGTCTTTCCTTTGGTGGGGAATGTCCTGGCACGCCCCAAACAAGAGCATCTATGTAAACACTACCCATGAGGGAAGATCTTGGGGTTTCGTTAAGATTCCTTTCTCTCTCTGTGCTTGTGTTTTTCAAGGCATTTGGAGCACTAGTTATTTCTTCCTCATTATGTCTTCTTACCATGATAATGCTAATATGTTTGGCTGTTCTTTAGACTATAGTAGCACAACCCTGGGACACATGGCGAGTGAATGAGTACTGTTGTAATGCCCTGGTGAACTAGATCTCCTTTTATCCTCCCTCATGACAGGGACAGAAAATAATGTATCTGGCAGAAGACCTGTGTTCCAAGTACCAAAGATTGTTTCATCTGTTTTGGCAAAGACACCTTATACATCTGGTATAGGAACCTAAAGTTTATTGTAGCTCATGACCCTTCCACTCACTTTCAAATACAGCAACAACATATCCTCAAATCTTTTTTGTCGACTTCCATTTCTACATTCCTCTTCCTTTTGTAAGGACCTTTGTGTCTCCATTGAGCCAAGTAAATAATGTAAAATTATCTCCATCTTCTGGGCCTATCTGTGGTTTTAATTTCCTGTTGTAAAGTAACCTCACATTCTTGGAAGTAGGACAAGAACATTTTAAGGTGCTCCACTCTGCCCAGCACCCTTCTGTTAACTTACTGCAACACTTACAATTCTGCAAAGTTAAGTCATGAGTAAGTGTTCTGACAACTTTAAGTAAAGCTATTCCGCTAACACATTTATTTTCTGGAAAAAAAAAATTCACCAAGTGGGTAAGGTAGGAGATCCATTATATTCACTCTGATATGGCCTAAGATGAGATGCCTTTTCTCACCTGGCTTTCACATGTGCATGGGCATTTTTGCCTCTCTTTATTTACCAGCATCACCTGTAATCCAGTACTCAGTAGCCCTTTAAAGATTCACTTTCTCCACTATAGTACAGTTATCTAGCCAGTGACCTTCATCCTTTGAGAGTGAACTGGGGGATTTGCTGTCCATTCACTGCTGTAGTATCATAGTAGAGTTCTTCAAAGGCAAACAGCCTTCTCTTCAATTGATGCGCTCTGAACCCGAAAGCAGTGTGAGAGGTCATGGTTTTCCAATATCGCGTTACACCCCCAATATTTTGCTCTCTAATTGGTTATCTTTAGTTGTGTAAGTAAAACATTACCATCATCAGGTGCCCCAAATCCTTATTGCAAGTATTCCATAGAAATCCTGTGAACTATTAGATGCCTTAACAGACTTCTGCAGGTCAAGAGTTTCTTATTGTCATCTCAGCTATGCTACCCATTATGGAAATTATATTCACCTTATTTCTGATGGCTAACTGCCACCCACTGGCCTCTTGCATGCCAGAAGCTTTTCATGCCATTGATACTAAGGAGCAATGTCTATGACAACCTCCCATTACACCTCCTGGCCCACAAATGACAACAACTATTAGTTTCCAACATTCTTACCATGCTAGTGAAGGGAAGTCCTCTGGGTTCTTATAGGGAACAGAGCCGAGCTTTTAAATGCAATGTCATAAATCCATTTAAACATCTCTGATCCTTTTGGCCCTTTTCTTAATACTCTGCTAAGAGAGTTCTGGCTTCTCCAGTTCATTTACTGTAGGCCTCCAGAAAATGGTAGGCTTGAGAGTTAAGGAGCTACCTCTACAGCACATTAGGCTTGGCTCCAGAAGTCCTTGCCAGGTTTGTATCTTGCCTGTACTCATAACATTACTTTTCAGTATCTAACCTTATAATCAACTTTCACAGCAGTCTCAAATTTTAGCCTTAAACATATTGGGATATACTTAAAAACAAGACTCTTGGAAAATAGTCTTTATTTCCATAGCATGGAGAATGCTTAACATTCCACACTATGCTAGGGATTGGCACTAATTTTCAGTACAGAAGAGTATAGACCAAGGCCTGGCAAATAAAATCCTATGGGATGGCCATTGAAAACTGTTGTAAAATTAAGCCACACCCATTCGATTTTGTATGGTTTATAACAGCAGAGTCAAGTTGTAGCCACAGGTAGCATTTACTGCAAGCACTATAAAATATTCACCATACTGATTCCTTCAAAAGAAGTTTGCTAATATCTACTCTAACTCAGTGCTGTCCCATAGAACTTTCTGAAGTGATAGAGACATTCCACAAGTTGCACCATCTAACTTAGGAGCCACTGGCCACATGCACTTCCTAACTACTTTAAATTCAGCTACTGAAACCAGAGAAAAGTACCTTTTTATTCTATTTCATTGTTTTTGATTTATAGTTGCACATAGCTAATAGCCCAGAAGCAAAGAAAAGACACACTGAAGAACAGAGATCTTAAGGAGAGCATTCGCCGTCTTCCTTCCCTTTGTGTGTGTGTGTGTGTGTGTGTGTGTGTGTGTGTGTGTGTGTGTGTTCTCCAAGAAATAAAAGCTTATGTTTCAGTAGTCAGAGGAGAGAGATCAGCCTTTGTGTTCTACAATGCTCAGGAATATCTTTGATCGTGATAGTGTTCGTGGATGACCAGCCAGAGGATTTCATCCTAGATCTCTGGGTCCTAATTTCAGTATAGGAGCCACTGGAACTGAGGATTCAGCCTCCCATTAGACTCAGATTAAATCTTGGGACTGATTTTTATCGTATCTTTCTAAATACAGATGAAGTTTTCTTTAAATACCACCGCTGAGGAGTCATCGCTACACAACACCCTGTAGTGATAAGTCACTGATTTAACTTTTATGTTCCTCCTTCTTGTGGACATTAACAATTGCCAAATAATCTTAAAGCCTTTAATTACCCCCATTCCACATCTTTCAAACATCAGGTCTACTGTCTAATCCAGTACATCTTCTTCCCAATATTCTTCATCTCTGTCAACCAACCACAGGTCAAGTAATGTCAGCCCTACCAGAGATAAACATTGCCATATGCACTAGTACTGGAGCAGTCCCATCTCTCCAGTTGCCATCCAGTTCTGAATGTGTGCTTCCTGCTGCCACTGTTAGATTGACATTTTTAAATTCTCTTAGAAGGAGATCCTGACACAAAGATTTGATTGCATGTGATATATATTGAGGGATGATTCCAGGGGAGAAGATGGTTGAGGGAGTAGCAAAGGAAGACAGAAAAAGGTGGGAAGATGATAACAATAATAATTGTTTTAGAAGTGTATAAACAGCGGGGCAGTGGTGGCACACACCTTTAATCCCAGCAATTGGGAGGCAGAGGCAGGNGGATTTCTGAGTTCAGGGCCAGCCTGGTCTACAAAGTGAGTTCCAGGACAGCCAGGGCTATATGGAGAAACCCTGACTCGAAAAAAACAAAAACAAAAACAAAAAAACAACAACAAAAAGTGTATAAGCAAACTCATTGCCATAGAGGAAATTGGTGCTCAGGTCTATAGAGTATCCTGGGAATACGTGGGTTACAACTCAGACTGGTCCTGCTATAGTTCTAGTGTGTCAGTGTACTGGTGCTGTGAATAAGGTGGATTAAAATGGTGGAGGGTGAATAGTACTTATATTTTCATATTCAGGAATGATGAGCGTTGAGATGATATTGGCAAAGCACAGACAATGCCTACTATAACATTAAGAACATAAAACCAAATGAATATGAATCCATTATGGTATTCTATTAAAGGAGGACAGACCAATAAAAGTAAGGTCAAAATAACACACACACACACACACACACACACACACACTCATAAACACACACATGCTCTCACACACACAGACACACGCACACACATACTCTCACATACACAGACACACGCACACACATACTCTCACATACACAGACACGCACACACATACTCTCACATACACAGACACATGCACACACATACTCTCACATACACAGAGACAGATACAGACAAACACACATAGAGATACACAGACACACATATGCCACACACACATGCTCTCTCTCTCTCTCTCTCTCTCTCTCTCTCTCTCTCTCTCTCTCTCTTACATACACACACACAGAGTCACACACAGACACATACCCTCCCTTTTGGTCCCACAGGAAGTAACTTGCTTGTAATACCTCACTCTGACAGTTGACAATTCTGGAGGAAATATTTAACTTAACTTTTCTATAATGATGTACTTACTATAGGGTAAGCGATTAATTCAAGTTAGTGAAAGAAAGGTCTTCCTTAAAGAAAAATGATCATTTTCCACCATCATTTTTTAAAGCTGAAATAACATGAAGTCTCTGATTTACTTGAGTAGATTTCAGAATGAAAAACGGAATAAGCAGAACACGGGAGAGGAAATCTCAGCGTTGAATCTGAATGGGCTGCTGTATGAATTTCACCATAGTTTTCTACCTTGGTTTTATTTTTGAAATTTTTTGGGAGCCCTTTTTGTTTTCTACCCCTCTTTAGCACCATTTATTAGCCTTGGGTTGTATGAACATTCTTACAATTCTGATTATCTATTATTAAGATAAACAAAACATTAAATGATACAATTAAATTGCAAGTGACAGCATTTTCTCCTAGGTTGGAACTTCCCAATCATAGTTTCAGTTTCTGATTGGGTCTTATTATCTCCCTCTCATTTCCCTAATGAATTGATGCATGAATATACTCACCAGAAGTTCTTTTGAAATTGTATGCCTGTACATACCACTCAGGATTGTTGTGGGGATTTTCAAAACAAAGCATATCTGTTTCCTGCGGCACACAGGAAAGGCACCACATGAAGACAAGGTTTTAGATTAAACACTAATTCTTTTCAGATTTGATGCGTACAGAGATGTGCTAACATGGGATTTTATGGGGGGAAAAACCCATAGGCAGAGGAGCTGAAATCGGAGACCCAAGGCCACTTACGGGACAAAGAGGATTCCTTCCTTTTATAACTTTAGAGGGGAGGGGTCTCAGAGTCTAACAACTTAGTGAAGGTAGCAGGCCGAATAAAAGCCATAACTCATAACCGGGTTGCCTTGGGCTGAGAAGGGAAAGAAGTTGCAGAGGGGGTAGGGCTAATTCTTTCTAGAAGAGCAGCATTTGTGACCCGGCTGATCTGCTGCTGCCATGTTCTTCTCCCCTTTCCAAACCCAATCAAGAAATGATCCTTTCCATTGTCATGGAGTATAAATAAAGAACCTGACTTAGTTAGCACTAAGTGAACTCAGCATCTAAGCAGGTAGGCAGCTTAGCAAGTAGACAAGGGGCACAAGGTCCTGGGAGCAGGGGGCACCAGGTGCCTAAATATTGCCTGATGAGATAGTATGGAAATGAAATAACATTCTATGTTACATATGTTTGTGACTATGAATGAACCTTGCGGGATGCCTTCTGTGGCCAATCTCATTTCCTTCTCACAGACCTTTAACAGAAGAGGTTCAGTAAGCTTCAAACACGGATCCCACCTCAAGCAACTCAAAAATGGCAAAGCCAGAACTGGACTCCAAACTACGAAGTCTCCACAGCACAAATGAGGCTTGGCTGCCTGGATATTGCTTGGCACCAGAGAACAAGAGAGCAGCAGAGTAAGGACTTCTTAAAGGTCTAAGAGGAGGATGATTTCTCCTTCACAAGTAGGCCTTCGGTATATCTTAGGGTGTCTGTATTTGTCCACAGCATATTTACTTTGAAGCAAGGACAAGCCTTTTAGGGCTTAGAATGGCTCAATGTTCAATTCCCAAATAATTCTCCCTTTGGGACTAATGGAATAGCAAAGATTAAGTGTGTTTAATATTTGCTTATTTATTTGTGTGTTGTATGTGTGTGTGTTCATGTACATATGTTTGGGCACATACATGTTATGATATTAGTGCCACGGAAGAAGTTAGAGGACAACTGCGGTTGTGGCTGCTTTGTGCCGTGTTTTGGGCCAACTGCGGTTGTGGCTGCTTTGTGCCGTGTTTTGGAATAGAGTGTCTTTGTGTATGCTGTGTGTACTCCAGACCAGGTGGCCAGTAGAGTCCTCTGCCACCTATCTTACCATAGACCAGGGCTATCGCGTCTGGTTTTGCATGTATTCTTGGAATTTGAACCCAGGTCTTTAATGTTACAGGACAAATGTTTTACTCAGTGAGGTATCTCTGAAGTTCCAAGAAAAATCTAGTATCATTTTTTTCTACTGCTTATGGGATATTTGACTTTTGCCTTTGAAAATCTATTGATAACTACCCCTGCTCCAGAAGTTGGAATCAGTGTGCTGTAATGATAAACAGTAGATTAGCATTACGTTCTTTTGTGTATGAAACACTCATTGGAAAAGGAAAAAATGTTCATACGCTTTTCTTATTTTGTAAGTAAAACATCATTGTGGTTTTAATATTTCCAACTACAAGAAAAGGTATGCTTGCTTCTGACATGAACCCACCTTGCCTGGTAATCTCCCCAGAACCTCACCTACCAGTATTAACAACCCCCACCCCACCCCAGGGCATACATATACACTAGGTAACAATAATAATTAAGAAGAGGTCAATAATTTGAGAGGGAGTCACCGGAATGAAGGATTTAGAGGGGTAGAGAGAAGGGTGGAAATTATATGAATACAGTACTCATGTATGAAAGGAAGAGAATAAAATAGACAGTGGATTCTCTCACTTCCCTGGTCTTCAATATGCAGCACAGTTAATAGCTATGCAGGTCTTCGTTCAAACTTTGATTTTGCATTGTTTATGGGGCCTTTCCACATACTTCATCTCATTGAAACTTCACGACAGCAGTATTCAATTATAAATGTGAGATTGGGGAAATTGTTTTCCAGTGAACTTTAATAACCTCCTCACAAAAGGGAGCTACCATGACTGACTACCTTCTATTCACATTTTTTTTTTTTCAAGCCAGGGCTAGAATTGATTCACTATGACCTCTGTGTTCAAGTCATACAGCAAAGAGCAGACTGGGCCGTGGAGAATCAATCCCAAGTCTGCTACGCATTTGGTTCTATCAGCTGCAGCCTTAGCTAAACACAAAACATTTGCATGGGTGGTAGATTAAAAAGAAAGGTTCTCCAGAAACACCCAAAAGGCACTTCCTCAAGTTCGCTAACAAAGAAACACGTTGGGCTAGCCGGTCTAAACTGTTGAGTTCACACGAAGGTGAATTATGGTGTCTTCTCTCTTCTAAGTAGGTAGATAGAGACTCATACTGCCAATGACTGGATATAAAGCAGCAGCTATTTAAGGAATAGAAGAAAGCAAGTGCCCCTTAATGCCCCCCTCAGCCCAGCCCAACAGAGCTGGTTAATTACTGGGTTCTTTGTTCTAAGAGATCTTAAGGCTTCGATCTTGAAATCAAGACTTGGGGAGGAGGGTGTTGGAGTGATGTCGGTGTCTTGGGTGAATCTGGCTTCCATATTTCCACCCTAGACTGATGGAAAGAGAGTAGCTTTGATTCTGAAGAGTGAAATCACTGTTATCTGTTGACTTGGTTTGTATTTAATGAACTGTTTATTTTGGCCAAGAGATGGCTGCAAGGGACCCATTAGAATGCCAAAGACTGACTATGATTTTTATTTCTCTCCGAGGACAGACTGAAGGGCCATTAACATTGTTCAGTCTTCACCCAATGTCCAAGTCACGAGGAAAAAAATTTTTACTAGGTAAATAGGTTCTGTTTCCCATTGTGACTTGAACATATGATGCTAGTGTTTCCTCTAAAGCTCTCTGGCCTCAGCCTGGAACAGAGGAACAAGCGATACAGGGGGTATCATTTGCACTGAAACAAAAAAACGGGAGCAAGTCTCTGGCTCCTTTTGCTGAGCAAAATGCAAAGTGATTTGGAGTCCGCTGACCTGGCTTGAAGGGTTGTAATGGCCCTGATAGTGATTCATGTCTTCACAAAACAAACAGCCATCTCTCTAACCCCTCCTGGATTACGGGGGACCTCCTCCACTGAGCTGCCTCTGGTAGCTGGCTTTGATGAGGAGACCCTGGCAGCCCGTCTAAGAGAGAAAAGAACATTCTGGGAATTTTAAGTGCCGTGGATCAGCGGTTGTCATGTACAATTGATGTTCATTTATATT
This sequence comes from Mus pahari, assembly GCF_900095145.1. Classification (NCBI taxonomy): domain Eukaryota; kingdom Metazoa; phylum Chordata; class Mammalia; order Rodentia; family Muridae; genus Mus; species Mus pahari. The sequence continues at coordinate 40,636,114 of NC_034594.1, forward strand.
TCACTAGCCAAAATCTAATGCTGCCCAAAATTGGGAAAGAAATATTTCAAATACTAATCAGGCTCAATCCGCCTTTAATATAAAAAATGAGCTGTCCTACCTCTTTCGGTCTTGGTCTCAGAAGGGAGATTTAATACTTCCTGACAGTGCTTTAAATACTTGCCTGTGCAGACTTCAATGAATCCACAATAATTATATCAGTTAAACCAGCTCGGGGTTTCCAAAGCTGTTGCAAGCTTAGGGTACTTTGGAGTGCCTTATCACTGCATTCATCCTTTGGTAGGTTTAGTAGAGAAAGAGCCACTGTACAGATGGATCACCACTTAACCATTTAACCTCTCTACCTGCTAATTACTGCTTCTGCTGTTGTTTTTAATCTATTCATCCCGAGGTCTGTAGTCTCCCAGTCCTCCCCCACACCCACACCCAGCCTTTCCAGGAAGCTTAATTACCACTCTGGGAGCCATGTGCTATTCCCAGCAGAGAGCTTCAAGGAGGGTCTAGTGGGTTTTAATTCTCAGAAGATCAAACCCCGAAGATGTCAGTAGATTATCGTTAAGAACTGGCTTAATATTGAGTATCTAAATAAGCCTTTTATAGGAGTACAAGAGATTTGTTATTTTTAAAAAGGAAGGAAAATGAAAATTATCTTTGTTTAACAGATGGAAAAAAAATCAAATATGAAGTAGCCATCTTTTTTATTTAAGGGAGGAATACAGTGGTGGTTTCTTAGTTAGAAATTAATTCTACCTACCTCTCACCACTCCTTCAAGAATATGAAAGAACTTTTGTGTAGCTTTGGCTTCAGTGTGTGCATTTTTTAGTGAATTCAACTCTGCATTAAAGAAATCTTGATAGTCTCTGCTATTGTTTGAATAGCTTGTTTCCTATAAAAGTCACACTGAAATTTAATTCCCATGTGAGATACTAAGATGTAGTACCAGGTATGACCTTTAATAGATGATTAGGGGGATACTCCCACGAATGGATCAATCCATTTGTACAGTTAATGGACTGATGTGCTAATGGATTATCATGAGAGAATCTGCTATAGAAGCCAGTTTGACTAGGTCTCCAGTGAGCTCCCCACTCATGTCATATGATGCCCTCCACTGCCTCAGGACTCTGTCAGGCAGTGACTGTCACTGGATGTAGCCCTTCAGCCTTAGACCAGGTTCAAAAGTCAGAGTAAAACACTTTTATTTGGAAGTGACCTATCCCATAGTATTGAGTTATTAATGGCAGAAAACGGAGTGATGTAGGCTGGGTTGACAGTATTCGGGCTCTGCCTCTACAGTGACTGAACAAACACAAGAGGACAGTTAGGGATGAGTTTCCATCAGAAGTCCACCCAAGATGCACCAACCGTATTCGCAAAGAGCCCTAGAGAAGAGGTAGGAATGAGCCAGTCCCTTTCAGTGTATAGGTGTGCAGGTGTTCAGCTTTGACCTCTGAGAAGTATGGTGTGTGTCCTTCTTTGTAGCTAAAATGTCTCCTATAGGCTCATTTTGAATGTTGTTTCCGAACAGGGCATATTACTTTGAGAGACTGTGGAAACTTTATGAAGTTATATTGGGCTAGCGGAAGTAAGCCACAGATCCTACTGGGGACACAATCCGTTTCCTCTTCCTGTCAGGCTCTCTCATTTCTGGTTGGCCATGACATGAACATCTCTTTTCTACTATATAGTTCAATCTCTATGAACTTCTTGCCCCAAGTATATGGGGACAAGCAGCTGTGGATAAATCCTGGTGAAATTGTGAACTAAAAATAACAACAACCAAAACAAAAATTGTCTTCCATCAAGTTCTCATAGATACATAGAAAAATAACCACTTCAGAGTGTGCTAAAAGAGTTGTGGGGACTCTGGATGTAAACTATTCTTCAGACGCTGACTATCTACTGAATCTGCCAGTCAGGATCTTAGTTTCTCTGAAAATGTAAATAGTGCCACTACCATCCAGCTACCACATTTGATAAGTCTTTGCCTTCTCATTGTTTCCTTTGGAAATTAGAAACCACAGAGTGAATGCTCATTAATTAAAAAAAAAAAAAGAAATTATCAAAGATAAGCATATAAGTAGTTATGAAATCATAGCAAGCCTGTAAAATACATTCATTGTGGGGTCAAAATGGAAGAGGGATGATAAGATATGGCTTGCTGTGAACTTCTTAACCCACATTTATTATATCTCCCTCTTAGTTTTCTTTTTTTTTTTCTTTTTTAACATTTTATTGATTTTGTGAATTTCACATCATGCACTCCATTCACACTCGTCTCCTTGTCCCTCCATATACTTCCACCGTCCTTGCAACCTCCCCGCAAAGGAAAACAAACAAACAAACAAACAGATTTCACCATGGAATGTCAGTAAGACATTCTGTGGGTGTTTAGGGTCATCTCATTGACATACACACCATGGTGTGTCAAGGTGTGACACAAAATATACCCCTTTGTCAAAATAGCTTTTCCTGCAAATGATCACTGGTCTGGACTCTGCCTTCTGCTACACTATCAGTACTGGATCCTCACGGGGACCCTTCTCACATATCCTGTTATTGCCCTGTGTCATGACAGAGACCCTGCAGCTTTGGTTCTGGAGGACCAGCCCCTTTACATGCTCCAGCAATTCATAGATAGGGTGGATGTTGGGGTGGGCTGACTCAAAGCCCTGGATCTAGGCCTGAGTGGTAGGTGAACTGGTGTGCCCAACAATTAGGTTCATGCCACTGGGGCCAGCTCTCCAGCACCCATATCACCTGGGCCAGCTATCCAGCACTGCTTAGGCAAGGGATGGAGCCAACTCACTCATTTTTATGCCCTTGGGACCAGCTTTTCCACTCTGCCCAGGTGAGGGGGCAGAGACAGCTCTCCCTAGATCTAGTATGCTACTAGGGCAAGGGGGGGGCTGCTCTCCAGATTGCTATATCAGATGAGGGATGGGGCCAGCTCTGCATAGCCCTCAGACATTAACATGGCCCCAAGCAGCAGCCCAGACCAGGGCCATCTGCATGCCCTTTGGCACTAAAAGATACCCTCACTCCCTGACTACTGTAGGATCACTGACCCAGATATGTACCACTCAGGAGCAGCATGGGCCAGGGCCTCATCATAGCCTCAGATGGCATCACCGGCTACTCACATCAGGCTGTTCCTCACTACCTTCAAGTCTCAAGTTCTACCTCTCTTCAGTGTCCACACACCATTCTGTCTCTCTTTCTCTCCCATCTCTCTAACACTTAATTGCTCATCTTAGTGGTGCCCGGAGCCTATGGGTTTCTGGGGTCATCTCAGGAGTGCCATGCCCTGCCTGAGCTACTTGGCACTGAGCTGAGGTTCCCTCCCTTCTTAGTATTCTAATAACATTGTTATTTTACTCCTGACTACTTCATGTGCATCCCAACTTTCACCATTTGATGTTGTCTTTAATCCTGTCTTTTTCAATTAACATACCGTTCAAGACAGACATCAGTAACTAAATTTGCTGTTTTAACTCAAGTGAGAACACTGGATGATATTAGTAAGCTGAGAAGTGCCCACCTCTTAAAGCAATGGCTTGATAGTTTTGGGGATTAACGCCAAGTTTGGATGCTATAATCGTAAGAATTTCAAATTTGCAAGTCATAAGATAAAAGGCTTACTTCTCATTTTGCATTTTATTAATGCGTAGGCTACTTAATAGGATGTCTGCCATTTAAAACTCCTCTACGGTTTATAGGAACTATAAACTTACATAAATGTTGGTTTGCTTAAGCTACACCATAAGGCTGGTCATTTGTCCTAGCCAAAAATTCATACTCTAGGTGTCATCAGTCAGCTTTTCAATTATAAACTCCTCCCTCCAGAGGTGCTTAGACTAGCTCAATCTCCCAAGAACAACAGAGGGTTCCTAATTAGCATAATTCCTGTTAAAATAGATTTTCAATGGTAAAATTAATGGCTTGCCAAGTTATATTAGTGATGCTACATGTGGAACTTACCAGGTGAAAATGTGTTGGCTGTAGTCTAGACTTCCCTTCTGCTCTCACAAACAGTCATACAGAAGCACATCCTGTACCTTGCACCTTTTAGCAAATTGTCTGGAAGCTGCTTTCTAGACTGTGTTGTGTTTGGTCATTGATTAAGTCATCAGTCCCCTGAGGGTTGGGGGCACATGATGACTCCTCTAAGGTTAGTTGAATACAGCCTCTAGAATTTAGTCATATGGACCTAAAATCACTGCGGTATCAGTTGTTAGAATATCTAAAGACCTAGAGCTAGACTTTCATCAAACTTGTAGAATAGATTGTATGCACTAGATTGTTCTTAGTTCCTATTAAAATTTCAATATTTGCCTCTATCTGAAGCCAGATTTGCTTGGGGATTTAATTTTAATATAAACTAACAAAAGAGGTTATAGGGAGAGTTGACAGTCATTGCCCATCTCTAATTATTGGTGATTACTGTTATTTGAAAAAAGTTCATTACTACTCTTCATTCAGTATTTAATCTCTATTTAGCCTTATCCCATATAAATAAATATATTTGCAGATATATACTGTAAACTCTCACAGGAAATTTTTAATTGAAAACGAAAAGGAACAGAACTTGTTTTGGAAAATTCAGGCTGCCCAAGGACAGGAAAAAGAGCAGGCATTTTAGTGAGTTCTTGGAGGGATATAGAAAAATCTCTTCCTCTGGTTTTAAGATGACTTTCTCATGTATGATACAGATTAGTGGCCAGTTTGTCTTTGGGGATATTCTGACATTATCTTGTACCTGTTGAGTTTTTCCTTGTAATGATAAGAGATAGGCACAACCCAGACATGATTGAGGGAAGAAAAGAAACTGGGTAAGTAATATCCTCTATTAAGGACAGGAGAGCCATGTTGCTTGGTCCCATGATTATCCTGGTTATTATCTTACTTCCCTCTTGAGGATCTCTTTCTCCTTACTGGAGAGAGAAGGTTCAACTTTCAGAACTGCTTCACAGCTGAATTGGGACTGTTCAAGCAACCTACTGGTAGAATGGGATCCTTAAACATCTAATTGATTGGGAAGAAGTCTAGTGTCACGGGCTCTCTCTCTCCCATTCCACATATTCTTCTTCCTTTTTTTTTTTTTAAAGGTATATGGGTGTGTTTGCCTGCATATATGTCTGTGCTTTGTGTGCATGTATACCCAGGGGCCACAAAAGCCAGAAGAAGGCAACAGATCTTCTAGAACTGGAATGACAGATGATTGTAAGACTATGAATGCCAAGAATTGAACTCAGGTCTCCTGGAAGAACAGACAGTACTCTTAATGGATGAGCTATCTTTCATCCCCATTCCATTCCAGATATTGTTAATTGATCCTGTTATTAGTTGTTAGATGATGCTAGACATAGATCTCTAGATAACAAGTTCTGAGTGAATCTATGTGATTCAACACATTCACATGTCTTACCAACATTAGGAGTCAAATTAGGACCTTATAGCTTGATCTGACTATTGCTTTATTTTTCTCTCCTGGGTTCAGAGAATGTTAGGAGTTTTTCAATCCTGTACAATTTTGAGTACATGCTGCTATTTTTTTCCCATGAGCCAGAATCAACCCATTTGAAATGACCCATAAGAATAAAACACAGATATAGACAGCTGGGGTATGTCATTGATAAGATTATGATAATGATGATGATGAACAAAATTTCCACATGGAAAACTTTTGGTTCTCTTTGGTTGTACAGAACATCATAGTCAATAATAGTAAAGGAACATTGGCATAAGCCAATAAGGACATTTTCCTCATCTAATAGACTAGAGTTGGGCATTCCAAAGCTCAGAGATTCCATCAGATAGCCAAGATCTATTGAATTGTACTTTGCCATCTCTCAGTGGGCCTGGTCCTCATTCTTTCAAGACGGCTACAGTAGCTCCAGGTGTATGGTGAGGAAGAAGAGTGAGAAAATAGCTTTTGCAAAGTAAGGTTTTGCCCTTTTACTCAAGAAAGAACACTATTTTAAAAAATAAAGTATTTTGGACAGAACATTAGCATCTCCTACTTTCATGGAAATTAGGAAGGAGTAGTTTTAGACAGATAGTTTACCATCTCAAGTAAAATGGAATCCTGACATTAAGCAAGAAGGAAATGAATATTGTCATGCAGCTATTACTGTTTGTCATTTCTCTATATGCTAATCTCTTTACCAGATAACTTCATGCCTAAGATCTCTGACTTTGTACAATAACAACTATACACATAATAAAACTGAGTACTAAAGACTTTTGATAACTTGTTTAAGAAAAAGCCGTCAGACATTGTGGTGCATAGTGCATGTCTGTAATTCTAATACTCGAAGTAATGCAATTTCAATGATTGAAGCAAGAAGATTATATATTTAGGTCATTCTGCTACACATACCGAAATTCTGTAAGAGAGAGGTAGGAGCAGGGGAAGAAGATTAAGTGGAGAGAGGAAGAGAAAGAGAAAGAGGGAGCAAAAGAAAGAAAAGAAAAGAGGAAATGACATTCATGATTTAAATTCAAGTAAGTTTTAGTAACAGCATTAATAATAATGATGATACAGGTGGATTTCTGAGTTTGAGGCCAGCCTGGTCTACAGAGTGAGTTCCAGGATAGCCAGGGCTACACAGAGAAATCCTGTCTCAAAATAATAATAATAATAATAATAATAATAATAATAATAATAATAATAGTAGTAGTAGTAGTAGTAGTAGTAGTAGTTGTGGTAGTAATGTAATAACTAACAATAATAAACATATAATCAATAGTGGTCAAATGCTGACTTCTCTTGGTGCTCTATGTTTATTGATTCATTTCTGTTCAGAAACTTTCTTAGGAAGGTGTTTTTATATTCTTCATTTATCAGGCAAGAAGACCAAAGTTTGATAAACAAAGAAACTCATTAAAGTCACACGAGTTACAGAAATCGACCTCAAGCCTGAGCCTAATTCTCTGGGACTCCGTAACCCCTGACTATTCTACTCTACAGCTTTTGTAAAAATCACCTGCTCAAACTGTGCGCAATCTTATCAGCAGTGAGCCGGCCAGTGGCCAAATACCCACATGGCAGCCATCTTTGACCACTATAACAAACGTATCAGACTGAGTAATTTGTAAATAATAGAAACTCACTTCTTGACATTTGGGAGGCCCCAAGAGTTTCAGGTTCAAGGTTCCCGCAGGTTCTGTGTCTGGTGAAGATGCATTTTCCTCCTTCAGGATGGTGCCTCTGTTTGCAGTCTCACCTGGGAGAAGGGAAGGAAGAAAAGAGCAAGTTCATTTGAACCTTCTTAAAATAGTAATGTTCTCTTCCGTGAGAGTAGACTCCTCATAGTCTAACGACCTCCCAGGTCCCCAGTGCTAAACACCATTACTTTAAGAGTTAAGTTCTGGTGTATAATTTTTTATTTTGGATGAGTGCAAGATACAGCCTCAAACAAGAAAAACATCTGACCAATACTGCAAATTAAAAGGAAAAAATTAGTGTGACATGGGGCTGTGAATAGAAATGAAAGATTTATGAAATAAGAACATGAATAGTGTCCAGCTGATGTCCACCTTGTGTGGAATAAGGACTTGACCTTTCTCCATGACACCAAGGCCTCTTTCCTTTGATCACTTCATAGTCCAGCTTAAATCACAAGGAAGTACCTATTGGGGAAGAGAAGTCCTGGTTACTGCCTATCGTCGACTGACCATGCTTCCATTGTCTTTACTAAAGGTACTCTCATTTTGCTAATGACCACATCAGGCTCAGTAACAACTCACCTTTACAAACCTTTTTGGATGTATATCATGACCATGAACCAAAGAGCTGATCAAGGGCTCGTAGCCAAACACAGAGTTCGGTTGGAGCTACCTGCAAAGCAATGATTAGTTCCTCAAAAGAAGCAAGCTTGTGCTCTCTTTGGCAGCATGAATACTAAAATTTGAATGATACAGAAAAGACTTGGTATGGCCCCCATGGAAGAATGTAAATTTATGAAGTGTTCCATATTTTGTGCATTTCCTGGAGGTTGTCCAACACTTTGCTGATTAATCCCAAATACAAAACGCTATATCCAAATGCAGTGTGTGGCAGCCAAGATTGAAATGATATTTTCACTACGGAAGGCAGGGGTGGGAGGATGTCAGAGAGTTTTTTCATTCTCTCAGCTCAGCCTGGAATGGGATGTCGTATGCAGGTGGGTAGCAAGTGTCTTATGAGAATGAAGGTTATGGTATCACGTTTAGCATGAAACAGTAGAAAGACAAAGTGAATCACTGTTAGAATTGTGCAGCCTCCACACTGGCCTCAGCTGGTTTATCTTTGCACTTACAATGAGTCATGAAAAATAAACCCTATTTAGGTAAGTCACTATGGTTACCATATTACTGTCGCATGGAGCTGAAAATTTCCAGTGATAGATGACCACGCCCCCTACAATTAGGTTAATTTTAGAGGAGTCATGTTCAGCACAGGGCACATCATTGTCATGCCCCAGCGTCCACAGTACAGAGGACCAAGCTGATGTTGGAGATAATGGATTTATGGCTCCAGTATCTCACCCTAAGGGCTTCTATACTGTTAGGTGGCATAGCAAATCTTACCTTCCAGGCTGGGTGTTTGCTCCCATACTCTGAAACTTAGCTTTAATGGAGTTATAATGTAGACTTGAAATAGAAATGCCTGATGCAAATGATGTATATATAAACATTTCTTTTAGGAAAACAGAGCAAATAATCTCAGGCTTTCCAACTTCATTTTGGGTGTAACCCCAGGCTTCTTGTATATGGTTTTTTGAACAACACCTCTTTCCCTGAATTTGGTCTAAATTTTGTCTTACTCAAAATTGATGTGATTGAAAAAGCTTCCTGGGAGGAGTAACTCTGCTCCCAGGAAGAAAGAACTCCCAAAACCATCTCCTCTTCGCACAGCTCCCACTCAGTCCGTGGCCATCTCTTCAGCCTCACAAAGTACATCTGCATTTTTAATTAGGATTTTCATTGAAAGCTAAGTCTTTTCATGGCATGCTCTTAGAATAAAGTCATAATCATCTCTACTACACATCTTTTATGTATATACACACTTATATACATACTGCATACATATTTATATATAACATTAGGCTTGTTGCTATAGAAACGATTACAGTACTAACAAATTAAGCATTGTGACTTCACTGTAGTAAGAAACAAGAAATTCAAATGAAACACCAAGCAGTTGTTTAAGCACCAAAAGCTTTAGTAATTAAATACACCAAGACAATACAGAAAACCACAAATTAATATTTAGGAGCCTTTTCCAGTATGAAAATCGGCTTTGATGTTGTTTTCCTTTTTCCATGGCATCAACAATCTACAGCTTTATAAATTAAGTTTGGCACTGGGTTGAGAAGCCCCTCTATCTGCTGCACTGGAGTCTTGCACACCTATGGTCTCTGCTCTCATTGTAAGTAGTTCTACCTCCCGCAGTCAGAGAGAAGGATTTCATGACGTTTTATATTAATCAAAAGGAGGACTTTTAAAAGAGAAAGCTCAAACGTGAAGTTGCCCTAACATCCCTGGTTTCATTCAGACAACATGTAGAAGCTACCCCTGGGGTTTTGAATATATTAACATCCTATCACAATTAACCCTAATGGGACCAGTGCAGCTTCCCCACCAGCCTCTAGATTCAAAGCTGCAAATGCATAGAGCTTAAATAGATCTCATTATATCAGCGACACCAAATCTCTTCTCTTTATATACAGAGGATTGTACCTCTTTCTCTGTCACGCAACATTAAAATAGGAGCATACACAAGGATGACATAGATTTGACAAAAAATTAATGATTTGTACATCACTTTAATGCTTCAAATCTGCAATTCATGTATGCTAATTAGTTCATAATGGGCTGTTGAAGAACAGAATTGTCATCCTGCTGTTTCACAGGTTTCTGGGAGCTTCCATGCAGCACAGACTTGCCAGGGTTGGCTTCTGGGTCTTGGGCTGTAACCTGGCAGATCTATGATAGCATCACCCCCTCCCTTGCTCCCTCCCCCCACCACACACAATTGTTTCCTGGATTTGGAGCTTTAATCTATCAGGGTTACGATGGCATATCTCAAATAAGTGGTTCCTGGGTGCCGCAATACATCCTAGGAGCCACGGCATAGTGTCACTAAATCTAGATGATTGATTTCTGGATTTTAGGCTGTCAGGCTATACCTCAGAGGGCAGCTGTCAGCTTCTGAAATGTATGGAGTTGTATTATGCAGCACATTTTTGAGAATTCATCACAACTTTTAAAAATATCATTTACGGATAAAAATGGCTGTAATGCGCAGAGAGGGAAAACAGAGCGGATCACAAAGATCTGCTCTTTTCTTACTGTTCGAGCAAGTAGATGTCCCTACTTCAAGGGAATCAGTCATCAGTCCTCTTGTCTGTTCTCAAAACAGAGACAAAGGCTGTCACAGTGTCAGGAGTCTGAGCTGTTTCACAGACCGTGGGGGAACACCATTGCTTGCTAGATTTGAAAGCATGCTGCCGTTTATATTGGGAAGCAAACTGATTTTCCGTGATGCAGTGATATGGGCTTGATCTGATGTGGTCTTTATATCACACCTGCTCATCTGGAAACTCCAGCTGCTGCGCATGTGCAGAGAGAGGACCCTACAAAGAACAGGCATCAAATTCGCTAACAGCTTAGGGAAAAGTCAGACAGGTTCTGATGGCTGAAATTCTTGTGCTGAAGATTTTTGTATGGAAAAATATAGATGAGAGATCATCCGAGAAAAACTGAGCCAAGCCGAGGGGTGCGGGGTGGGTCGAGTTGTTGAAAGATTTTTTTGATATTGCCAGTCGTCATTTTATAATCAGAGAGAACAGTGATAAGATTGAAAGGAGTCTGGAAGTGCTTTAATCAGTAAGAATTTAGTTACAGTGTTTATTTAAGGTCTGTAAGCAAGCATGGAGGAAGAAATATTAATCGTTATTGGTGTTTTTAAAAAACTGAATGAGTGTAAGATGTTCTTTAAATGATTTGCCTTTTCAAGACATAAAATGATATTCCAACCTATAGTCTGTACGTGGCTCTCCAACCAGAAAATGTACAGTCGATATATTGATAACATTTTCTATTTTATATTTGGTTTTTGCTCTAGTTTTTTTTTTTTTTTTTTTTTTTTCTAAAACAGAGTCTGATATAGCCCAGGATTGCCCAGAACTTTCTGTGTAGCTGAGGTTAGCTCTAAACTTCTGACTTTCCAGCCTCTACCTCTCCATTGCTGGGATTCTGCTGAATACTTGAACCAAGTTTTCTTGTGAGGAAACTCAAGTCACAAATCTGAAGCTCTATGCAATGGTTGGGTTAATGAAAGTTGGAGATTAAAATGTGTGTCTTGGTAAACATTTAAGAGTGGGATGCTTGCTTATTGGGTCAGCTTAGATTCTGGAGAAACTGTCAGACTCTTTTCTAGAGAACTAGCACTTAACATCACACAGCAGCTGATGGGCAGCTTGCTTCCCCCACATCCTCATCTATACCTGATGTGTCCCATCCTTTTACTTTAGATGTTTATTAATAATACACTTGTTGTCTTGCCTGCTGAGGTTTATAACTACTTATTACTTATCACTTTATATATAACAATATATTCTTTATCATTACCTTTATATTTATGTGTATTATTTATCATTATCATTAATCATTTATTAATTCAGTGTTTTCATATCATGCTACCTGCTCTTTGTGTTCAAAGCTGTTGCTCGTTTTGATTTGTTGTTTTCTTGTTATTGATTTCTAAGTTATTTATATATTAAGGAAATGTTATCAGATATATGTTTTGCAAATAGCTTCTCCAGATCTGAGTCTTTAATTACATTGACTTACCATCCTTACCATAGTCACTTACCATAGTGACAGAGCATCACTATGTAGTCCTGGCTGTCCTAGATCTCACTCTGTAGACAATGACCTCGAACTCATGGAAATCTGCCTGCCTCAGCCTCCTGAATGTCAGGATTAAAGTTGTGTACCACCATGCCAGGCTAGTATTATTTTTTGAAAGAAATAAAGAAAGTCTTAATTTTATATTATGTTTACCTATTTATCTACACTTATATCCTTATAGGTGGTATCTGCAAAGATCCAGGACTCCTATAAATAATAAAATTCAAAGGTTCTCAAGTTCCTATTATAAAATGGCATAGCATTTTTATATACCCTGGGCTTATCCTCTTTCATGTAATACATCAGCTCTAAGTTACTTACAACACCTAATACAATCTAAGTATAATTCTTGTTGGTTGGCTGTTTTGTGTGAGCTAGGTACACACTACCATGTCTGGCTCAATTTTTTTTTTATATTTCTGATTTTAGGTTTGTTAACTCTGAGGATGTGGTACTCATAGACTCAGACTGCCTACTGTGTGTTTTCTGCTGTATTCATTCCCTCATTGTTCTCAGCCCATCTGCCAGATTTTCCTTTATCCTACATTGACTTTGATCCTCATTTTCTCCCTCCTACTGTGGAGGCTGAGAGCCTGGGCAGAAATGAAATCATCTGTGTATACAAAGGCTTTATATACAGACATGCTCATGGATGCTGTCTAGACCTGGCCAGACCTGGATCCCACCCAAATGCTCATCTACAGGTGAGTAAATACATACATTGTGCTGTATACACAGTGTGTCCAACTGCTCAGTATTAGGAACAGAAGACGTGTTAGATGGGTGATATGTATGCATCCGAAGTCATTCCACTGGGGGAAGAAGCCCAGCAGAAAGAGGACACGCTGTATGATGTCATTCCTATGACAGGGCAGGAAATGCAAGGTAATTCTACAGTGATACAATGCAGCTTAGCAGTGTGGGGATGAGTTGGGAGAAGAGGAGGAATTCAGAGGGCACCAAAAAACTCTGGGTGGTGCTTGAGATGCCAACTCACTTGCTTGGACTGAGTATTTCACGAATGTGCACACATCTTAAGACTGATCGTATTTTGAAGATTAATGTATATAGTTCATTTTAAGCTTATTATATCTCAAAAAAGCTATGAAAGTCTTCCCCCTGTCATGTTCAGAGTTCTTGACTGCTGTGTCCAGAGTTCCCCATGACTAAGTAATCGTATAGAATAAGAAATCTTTGTGTAAGACAGACTTCCCCAGAAACTGTCCTATTCAGTTTCTAAGACACAGTCCCTCACTCTACCCTCCCACTTTAGTATAGTGCATAGCTTATTTGCCAAGAAGGATGGAATGAATGTAAAACTTCAGACTCTAAGTTCAAGAGAAGAAAGCGGTAATGTCGTCAGAGTTAAAGTTTAGGAAGAGAAGAAAGACCCACCTGGTGCTTAGCTCATCAGCATTGCCATTACAAAAATGACAGAAGAACAGAAAATATTTGCAATACGTATAGTTGACTCATCTCTAGATTATACAAAGATTATTTGGAACTTATTAGTAAGGAAAGAAATACTCCCAAAACAATTAGATATTCATATGTTTGTATGTATATATGTATGTAGTTATCTTCATATATATCCATTCATATACCTATATGAATGCATAATAAGCCCATTGAAAAGTACTTACCATCAGAGAAAAAATAAACTAAAAATCACACTATATACGGAGATTATACCCCCAGAGAGTTGCTAAAATTAAAAATAATAATAATAGTAATAGCACAAAATCTTGGTGAGAGTGTTGGTGTTTAGAATTTTAATACATTACTGGAGGGAATTTTAAAATGCTAATATCACTTTCAAAAGTTGTTTAAAGAATTTCTTTTAAGAGTTAAGCATACAACTGTGCAGTGGTGATATATGCCTTCAGTCCCAGAAAAAAGAAAAGAGTTAAGCATATATGATTCCTACGACCCAACAATTTCCCTTCTGAGTGCATACTCAAGTGAATTGAAAGCACAGTCCAACACAAATATATGACTATTCATTGTAGTTTTATTCAAGATTGCCTGCAACTGGAAACTCTCCTCCTTTGGGAATCCCCCCTTATTTGCATGACTTGTGTGTCTGAGGGATGCAGTTGTCCCTCAGCTCTGATGCTTTGCTCATCTGATTTTGTTCAGGTTTTGAAAAGCAGTTCTCTCTGGGTTTCGTTTTATGCACCATCTATTACTATATAGTCAAGATTATAGATCTTTGTTTTCCATTATGTAATATACTTTCTCCCTCTAAGAAAGTAGTTTACACTGCTAGAAGGGCCATTGGGTCTTTTAATGTTGTCCATACCTCTAAACATCATGAACATCATGAACTTCATCTTTCTTCTTGTTTCTGAACTTATGGATGCTGTGATAATATGTTTTGAAAGCTTTGTTTATGAGCTTTATTGTCTATATACTCAGTTTCAATTGATTGATTTTCCACCCTCATTATAAGTCACACTTTCTTGCTTCAAATGCTAATTATGTTAAGTTCAGAATAAATGTTTGACACCATGAATTTTATCTTTGAGAGTAAATGTTGAGTCCTTGTAAATATTCTTGAGCAGGACTATAGAACTCATTTGAGCTACAGTCTGAACTTGCTGGAACTGATCATTGTTGCATGGAACCAGAGAAGCCTTTCTTCTAGCAGACACTTACTTTCAACACTGCAGCCAAATCCCTCTACAGATTCTACCTAGTGTCCAATGAACGGTGATGTTCCTTTCTGACAGGCCAGTGGGAACAGGGAATTCCTGGCTCTCTAGGAATACTTGATATGAGTTTTCTAATCTTTTCAGAGTTTTCCCCCTCTAGGCTTGTATAATGTACATCTAAACATGTATCAAGGTCATCTGCAGTGCAGAGCAAGCCATGAAGGACTGGAGTTGAGACCCTCAGTTCATCTCTGTTCTCTCTTCCATAACCTCTAACTCCACAAACACCCTTCTCTTTCCCACTCTCAGAGGCCACTGCACTCTGGTTACAATCATTCCCTTCTGCATCATAGCCAGAGACTGTCTAGGCAATGGATGCATTACAGGACCCATTACCCCTGTCTCCAGTACATTCAAGCTCACTGCTTTTCACTGCATGATGCTCAAAATACTCACAACAGTTGCATCAGATCTTGTGTCAAATTTTGCATATTTCAGAAATAACACTATTTGTTTTTCTAAGGTGCTATTAATTTAGAAAGAAATGGGAAGTTTGCAAATAATTTTTGGGTAAAAGAAGATTTGGGTATCAGGTTAAGAGGAAAGAAAAGGAAGATTTAAGTATAGGACCAGCCAAAAGCTTTCAGTTTGAAAACAGAAAATGTAATTATTCTAGACAAAAGACTGTGCCCTTGAATGACGCTGAATCCTGATCACAGGAACTAGGAATGTGTTAGCTTCTAGGGCAAAAGCGACTTTGCAGATTGACCCAAATGTTGAATCATTGTAGGCTAGTGGGTGGATCCAGCAGAATCACTACGCTCCTTAAAAGAGAAAGGTGGAGGCAGGGAATGTCAGAGACATGGACATAGAAGACAGAGGACTGACCATGTAGATTGCCATTTTGTTACAAGACTAGGAGTTCTTAGAAAGCATATGGGAATGATGGTGGATTCATAGGCTGGAGTGGACCCAGAAACCAAGAACTGGAGGCAATACCAAGAGCCTGGAAAATGCAAACCAAAAACCAAAAACATGTTCCCTTAAGGCTTCCGGAAGGAAAATATCTCTGTTAAAATCTTAAAGTAAGCCCAACCAAGACTTAATTTAGACATTAGAACTTCAGAAATATGTGAGAAGATAATGTTTTTAAAATTATTATTCTCTCATGTATTACATCCTGACAGCAATTTCCCCTCCCTTCTCCCCTCCCAGTCTTTTTATTTTTCCTCCTCCCAGTCTTTATCTCACATCACCCATCTTCCCCAGATCTACTCCTCCTCTGTTTCTTTTCAGAAAATGGCAGGCCTTACAGGGATATCAACCAATTATGGCATATCAAGTTGCAATAAGACTAGGTACAAGCAAGGCTGGATGAGGCAACCTAGTAGAAGGAAAAGGGTCCCCAAAGCAGCCCAAAGAGTCAGAGCCAGGCCCTGCTCCCATGGTTAAGAGTCCCACAAAAGCATCAAGCTAACTCAACCATACCATTTAGGCCGAGGACCTAGGCCAGACATAATACAGATACCCTGATTATTGATTCAGCCTCTGTGAGCCTCTATGAGCTCTGATTAGCTAATTCTGTGGGTTTTCTTGTGGTGCCCTTGATCCCCCTGGCTCCTATAATTCTTCCTCCCCATCTTCTGCAGGATTCCCTGAGCTCTGCTAATGTTTGGCTGTGGGTCTCTGCATCTGCTCCCATTGGGTGCTAGATGATACCTCTCTACAAATGATAATGCTAGGCTCCTGTCTACAAGTACAGCAAAATATCATTAGGTTAAGATTATGCTTTTGAGATTCCTTAGTGACGCTGTTATAGCAGTGATTAGTTGCTAGCACAGCTAGTGTTTAGAAGGGCTTCCTTTAGCTACTGTGTCAGCAAGGTTTCCTTGCACGCTACTGGATGGCATTTACTGTATGAAGAACTAAACTCCAAATGTGTTCCACTTTCTGTTAGCCTCTCTTGATGTACTAAGTTGACTGCAATGAAGGGCAGCTCTTAGCCAGGGGCTTATAGCGACACTGGTAACTGTGATGTCTTCGGTCCTTACCTGCCTCCAGAGAGATGCAGATTACACAAGGGCTAAAAGAAAGAATTGATCTACAGACCTAAGGTTAGATATCACTCACTATTTCCAGCATTAAAACCTTCCTTAAGAAAATTTGTCTCTTCTTCAAACATTTGTATTTAGAAACATGGGTGCGTTGGTTACTTTTTGTTGCTGTGTTAAAACATCAGGACCCGAGGTGACTTACAGAAGAGTTTATTTGGGCCTACAGTTCCAGAGGGAGAGACTCACTTCTGGTGGGGGAAGAATAGGCAGCAAGCAACTGGAGTAGGAAGTTGAAAGGCCACATCTCAACCATACACAGGAAGCAGAGCGTGAACTGAAACAGAGTGAGGCTATCCACTTTCAAAGCCCTCCCCAAAGGGATGTACTTCCTCCAGCTAGGCTTCATGCCAGCCATGAAAGTTCCATAATGTCCACAGACAAAAGCACCAGCCAGGGATTGAGTGTGCTGTTACTTGAACTTGTTGAGGGACAGGCAGCTCTCATTTTAACTACCACAAAAGGCGTTAATATTCAAAATAAGGGACTCCGTATATTTCACATTCTTGGCCTTAGTTTATTTCTAGTTGCTTTGCATCATTTAAAACAACTGAATGTATTTATTCAATTATTTATAATTCAGTTATTGACTTTTTAATCATGATTCCTCAATTCCTTTGTTTCTACCTATGAGTTAGCTTTTCATTACTGCAACTAAACACCCAAGGACAGGAACATAAAGCAAGAGAGATTTCTCTTGGTTCATATCTCCAAAGGTTTCAATTTGTGGTTCTTTGGCCTTTTTGCTTTGGGCTTGAGGTGAGGCGATAAGCAGAAAATACTAAAACTCCTGAGCCTGGAGCTTCTTACCCACCTTTGAGTCCTGGATACCAAGCACATACACACACACACACACACACACACACACACACACACACAGCCTTTATATTTTTAAATATACTTTAGGCAGCACAATAGCTGGGCAGCTGCCTACCCTCCATGCTGTTAGAATCCATTTCTCTATCAATAACATCAAATTCTTACTTACAATTTACTATGTTTCATCTGGGCTGTTCTTAGCTCCAATTGGCCAGCCTACAGGATCACGTTTTCTTTACTCCTACCCCAAGGCAGCTCTCTCTCTTCCTCCTGCACATTCTTCTTCTTCCATGAGGGCTTTGTCTTTTCTCCCCTCCTCATAGTCTCCTTTTCTAGGCTCCACCTATTTCTCTTCTGCCCTGCTTTTGGCTGTTGGCATCTTTCTTCACCAATCACAATTAACTGGGGCAGGGTCACTCAGTGACTTAGGTGCAGAGTCTCTTGTCTTTGGTGCAAACAGTTTTGGGGGCCCCAAAGTAGCATTAGAATACAAGCTGCCTGGGGCCAACCCACTACATGAGACAGAAGAAGAAAGAGAAGGAGGAAGAAAGGGGAGAGAAGAGAGGAGAAAAGGAATGAGGGGGACGAGACAGAGAAAAATAGTGGAAAGAGATAAGGAAAGGAGAAGACAGCAGTGAGGAGATTGGAGGGCTCTTGGACCAGATCTCTCTTTCAATTGTGTGTCCCTGCTGACCTGCTTCCTCCAAGGAGATTTCTCCCCAAGAGCCCATTTGGCTATGACCTCATCCATGGGCTAATCCACAAATCATGAGTCATTATGCAGTCAAGTCTCAGTAGCAGCACCACCTAGGGAGCAAGCTATCAGTACTTGACTCTCTAATGGGCACCAGTGATCCAAATCATAATATTGAAGTTAAGTCATAACCACTCTTTATTGGTGAAAGTTTCGTAATAACACAGATAAGCTGTTTGTATAAAACGCTCAAATACACCCAGGTCCTCTGTAGGGGATCAGCATCTTGGAGATAAGATGCAAAGAACTGAACATCCTCCATCCTCCAGCAGGGCCGGGTGGGAGAAGACCTGTTGGGGGGGGGGGTGGTTGTCTCTTTGAGCACAGACCAGGGAGGAGCTGATTTGCACATGCATTGTGGTAGAGGAGAGCTTTGCTCCTAGCTAAACAGAAGGGCATATTGTTGGGGTAATTACAGCTTACTTGGCCTCTCCATGAGAAATAAGTAAGGCTCCACAGCTTTCCCAGTCTCAGCATTGAGCTGTAAGTTCAGGCCAGGCAAAGTAGAGACAGCAGGCTTCATTTATTTTTTAATTTCTATTTTATTTTTCTTTTCATTTTCTCATCTTTTACCTCCTTTTCTTCTTTGCCTCCGTAAAGCTCTTATTAAACAAGCTAAGACAAGATTTTCAGACAGACTAGATGAGGCAAGATATTGAGCAGCAGAATTAGGTTTAAGGTGTGCTAAGTTAGTTTGCTCAGTTTTATCTTATTTAAAAGATGGAGAAAGCATACTCACCGAAATTATGTCTGTATGCGAGCACAAATCCAATTTCTTCTAAAAATCAGATATTCATTTTTTCTTTATGAACAAATGACAACAAAGAATAGAGCTTCTTTTTCTACATTTTTTTTGCTTCAGTTAATTGTAAAAATTCATTCATATATCTAAGAAAGTTTTCATTTTGACATATATTAAGTATGAAGGGTTTTTGTTTCTCAAAAACACATGTGTGTGCACATGACCCTTTCATGACTTCTTCCCATATCCTAATTTGGAAGATTCTCAAAATAACCAAACTAACAAAATAAATGTTGCTAGTATAGCAGAGTGGCATTGTTGTTGGTGTGTTTGCTATCACTTATCTATCACAAAGCAGGTATCAGGTTTTGCACTATAGAGCTACCAATGAAATTGTGGCGTTGAGGCTGGCGAAAGAGTTTGAAAAATCAGGCTTGCAGAAGCGCTGGGGAAAACCTCCCTCCCTGGAGGGTGCAAACTGATTACGTAAACTGTCAAACAGGTGAGAGAGCTTTGGAGGGGAGCTGCATTCCTGAGAGTTTCCTGCTGGGTGTGTGAGGATTAGGCAAAGAGAGTTCAACTCAGGAAAACCCGGCAGACAGAATTGGTGCATAACTCGGTCATTTGTCAGGTTGTTTCTTAGAGTAATTCTTACTTCTGAATGGAAAACCTGGGTCTTAAGGGTACTTCATCCAGCAAAACAAAATCCAGCCTACAACTTGGGAATGAACGAATGAATGAATAAATAAATAAATGTTATAAAATCAAAGCCATCTATGCCTACATACCTCAATTCCAGTACTGTATCTAGCAAACTAGTTATTGCATATGCACAAAGTGTCTGTGAGGAATTCAGCTACAGCACAGACACACCATACCCTTCACAGAGTTGAAAAATTGGCCAAAGAAAGGTGCGTTAGGGTGGCGTGGTAACATGCAACATTCTCGTCTCAGAGCATGTAAAATTGGGACCTGACTCTGAAGATGTGGTGATTAAAAAGCTTAAGACTAAGATATCTTGGGGTATCCAAGGGCCCAGTATAATCACAAGTGCCCTTTTATATGAGGGAGACAAGAGGCTTGGAATCAGAGATGAAGTGACAATGAAGCTGACATTGGAGGAGAGAGCTGCTGTGTGGTTGGCTTTGAAGATAGTGGAAAGGGTCAGGAGTCTGTGGAAGGGAGTGACCTTCTACAGGGGGAAAGATAAGAAAATAGATCACCCTCTGGAACCCACAGGCAGAGCAGAGATTTGAACCAGGCCACCACTACAACAGGAAAGTCAAAAAAGAACAGATTCCAGGTGGCTCTGTACACGCTCAGCTTTTTAGACTTAGAGAAAGGCAGTCGCGGAAGGATTGTACAAATGGTTGTTTTGTGGAGAATGGGTTTGAGGAAGATGAAGAAGCAGAAGATGCTAGAAGAATCTGATTAGCAGGTGATAATTGTGCAGATGTACACAAGAATGACCAGACAGTGAGAAACAGGTCCAGGTTTCAAGGTAGCACTCACAGAACCCAGTCATTGGTTGCGTGAGTGAAGGCATGATTGCTTTTAATTAATGAAGGGAAGGCACTGCTCAGTGGTAGACCATTTGTCTAGAAAGTATGGGGTACAGCCCTTGATGAAATAAAGGGCTTCTTGGTGTCTATTACAGGATTGTATCATAATGTATATCAGCTCCAGGGCATATCTTGTTTGGGGCTAGCATGAAGAGTCTTGCTATGAGTATTCCTATCGCACTGTCATTATGAACATATAATTTTATTTCTCTTGGATAAATACCTCTGAATGAAATTGCTGGATCCCAGTGGAGGTAGGTATATTTAACTTAAGAAACTTCTATGCTGCTTCCCAAAGTGATGGTTTAATTCAGACTCTCCTTGGTGATGGGCTAGACAATACAGGTGGAAAGACAGTCAGTATATTCCTTTTCCCTTAAACCAAAGAACAACATGCCCACTTTTTTATCCCGCTCCATATTTAGTATGTTAGGATAGACAAGAGGGGAAAGCAGGTTACTGTCCACTGAACAGATTCTCAGATACTTACTGAGAATGGACATACTTATGGACTTAGATACTTTGGGGGGGAATCAAACATTCCCCTAATTGTCACTAACTCTAGGGGATCTTTTTCTTACTTGCTTATATAGATGGTATTTGCCAAATCAACTCCTAAGATGAAAGCAAATACTCATACCTCAGGTGATATTTATCCTCAGACAATTTTAAGGTTGTTTTTAGATTGATTTATGTATTTATGAGTGTTTTTGCCTACCTGTATGTATGTATCTCACATGCATGCCTGGTGTCCACCTAGGACAGAAGAGGGCATCAGAAGTGGAGCTGCAGTTGGTTGTGAGCCAGCATGTAGGTTCTGGGAATTGAACCCTAGTCCTCCACAAGAGCAGCAAGTGCTAGTAATTACAAGCCACGGCCCCAGGCCCTTCTCTTAGACCATCTGATATAATGATGGTGAGGTCTTAAGCTTAACAGATGATTGTTCTTTTCCCAGTCTTTCCAGAAATTTCATCTGAAACCACATGGTACCATAATTCTAAATACTCTCCCTTTCAGGTCTATCCTACCCATGCCTTAGCCTGTAGTGTACAAGTTCAGCCAAGTGTTCCCCTTCTCACCACTAGAGAGAATCCTCCCTGTTATCCCTCAGATCCTCTCTCTAAGAGAGAAAGCATCCTTGTAAGGGAGAAAATATGAAATGGGACTTTGGAAAGCTAGAAACGTGCCAACCAGAAAAGACCCCAGAACCAACAGGCATCATCCAGAACTTTGTCAATCCAGGATGTACAGCCACTGGCTACACAGTTATGTTCACCTACCTAGCAGAGCAAGGAAGGAAAGGCCAGAGCAGTGAATCAGAGCAATACACGGAAAGCTCCAAGGCCAGCGGACATAGGAGGGAGATCGATGGTCCCAAGCAGCTTTGTGACTTTAGCTTTGAAAAACACTGGGTGATGGATATAGGAGGTGTTCCAAATGCCTTGGTGGGTTAAAAAATCACTCCTTTCTTGAGAATTCTTGATTTAGGGGAGAAAGAACTTTCCATGTTTAAGAAAAGGGGGACATGGGCTTAAGGGTAGACCCTTCCAAACACATGTCCACTGGAACTTGTGAGTGTGATTTTGTTTTAAAAAGTAGTGTCTTTGGCTGTAATTAAGCTAAAGGTCTCAGGATGAGATCATCCTTCATTATGTAGGGGAGTTAAAGCCAGTGACAAGTGTCCTTGTAAAAGCCAGGAAAGGAGCAGGAGGCCACAAAAGATGGGGACAGAAACCGGAGTTCTGTAGGCAGAAGTCGAAGAAGCCAGGGCTACCAGAAGCTGGAGCTATTTTTAAAAAGATTCTTCTTAGTTTGGGGAGAAAAAAAGATTCAGTTGAACTTCACTTCAGATTTCTGAGTTCAGAAGAGTGACACTTATCTGTGTTGCCTTGAAGATGCTCCACATAGTGGTATTTATTATACAGC
Organism: Mus pahari; assembly: GCF_900095145.1. Taxonomy (NCBI): domain Eukaryota; kingdom Metazoa; phylum Chordata; class Mammalia; order Rodentia; family Muridae; genus Mus; species Mus pahari. Next base: position 40,658,584 of record NC_034594.1, read on the forward strand.
CTAGAAAACCAATATATATGAGAAAGTATTAATAAACATGGCAGATAAACATTGTTCTTGTTCAATGGGCCTGGAGGTGGGGCCAGAACAGTGGATGTATATATGGATTTAGAAAGATGGTCTGAGCATGAATGGATGACGTTCCAAGCAAGTCCCACAGAGTACAATCCCAAGGGCAGAAAACAAAAAGGCCAAATTGTCTATGGGGCATCATATTGTGGAACTGCTCCTGCGGTGGCCCAAGATGGCATCTACACAGTGCTTCACATCACACACCTACCCCAGTCTGAAACAAGAGCCAGCCAGGGATGGGGAGGCAACTACACTCTCCTCTGTCTCTTGCAGGTACATGTGACTTCTTCCTTTAGTTCAGGCTCATTACCAGTAAGGGAAGACACAGAATTTAGTTCTTTTTAATAATTTTTCTCATTATTTTTCATTCTCTGTTTTAGTTGTCCCATATTTCTTCACTTCTGTCAAACAGCTCCTTGGTTATACATTTTTCTTGTCACTTGCCTTAGAAAAACAGAACTAAACAGCATAATTAGCATTGCTTATATGAAGGATGTGACTTAGGGAGGGAAAGTTGCTATTAATTGCTGACTCACTTGTAAGCCTCTTTGAATCATTTGAGCATACTGCATTTCTGCTCGCCTCGGGGGCCCTTCATGAGGTCCAGGGAAGCTCTGTTCTCAGAACATGGTGACTCAGCCATGACTGTGCCACAGAAATCTAGCTGTGGAGTGTGTCTAAAGCTATGGCCACAGTAGACCAGCGCTCTATAGAAAAACACCTAATGTGTGTTGTAGAGAGGCCAACTCAGTTTATTCTCTAGAACATTCCTACAGGGGTCTGTGCCAGCATTTTAAAGGGGGAACTATTTACTTCTAAGAGACAGTAACTCTATAATATAATAGAGAATCTCTTTATCAACGGATTGCCATGTTCCAGGGAGATTTTCTTCTGTAGAGTCCAAGGATAAAAAAAAGGCTCCTATGCTTGGTTTTTGACTTGCACACCAGGTTTTAGGGGATGAACTTGACAGATTAAGTTCAAGTTTTAATGTGGGAATTGAATTGGACAAGTTGGTACAAAGGGAATGGCGAGACACTGAATTTTTCATGGAGATATTCTGTCTTTATATGTACAAATGATTTCTGGCTTTACCTCTTCATCTAGATGGTAGTAAGGATGTTAGAAGGCTCTTCTGAGAAGGCATGTCGTGTAAGTAGCAGGCATATAGTGACTGCTTACAAAATAGATTATTGCCAACACAATCGGCATGGGATTTTATATACTGAGGGTAAAGTCTACTCTTTCTCCCTTTTAAGTCACTTGTGAACTGTACGGTTTAAGCAAAACCAAGATGAAGTCATGGCCGACCTAAGTTCTTCACTTGAAATCTTCTTGGTCCATGGGAGACACATGACTATGACCATGGTACCAGCCTAGGACTGTGGGACTCTTGCCTGTGATTTGAAGTATGGCAAGTAGTGCCTAGATTTTTCTGATTTGTGTGTAGCTGGCTTCTGAAAGTGTTCCTTCACCCATCCTAGACCCTCCTAGGGCCTGGAATAGTCTAACCTTGCAGATGCTCCAGTCCTGAGGGAAACCTTTAGCAATCCAGTCCTGTGGCTTCCAGGGTCTAGTGGATCAAATGTTATACCTTCTGGGTTCGAATATCTAGCCATCACTTGCTACAAGTATGTTCCTGGAGCTGAGAGGGCCAGATAAAATATTGGATGTTTGGTTGCATTTGAATTTCAAGTAAACAAATAATTTTAATTCAAGTATAATACAGATATGGCATAACAATACCTGGTTGGTTTGTTTTTTCAATAAACATGCAATATGTGAAATACATTTACTAGAGAACTGTCTATTGCTAGATGGTTCAGAAACTCAACTTCAGTAGGAATTCTTTATTTTTATTTGCCATACTGGTGACTCTATTTTGTACTTTTAAACTTTCTGGACCTCAGCTTCTTTATTTGGAAAATGGAAACACACACACACACACACACACATTCTGGATTTATCTCACAGAATTGTTACACAGATCCAAGAGTTTATAAAGTGCTTAAAACAGAACTTGGCAGATAACAAATGAATAAATAACTGTTAAATAAAAAAACAAACCACCTGGTCATATTTTCAAGCTGCCTATACATGCAGTACATTGGCAATTGTAGGTGCTGTTTTGCAAAAGTGCAAGTTTCCAAAGTAAGAGGTTGACTTCTCTCTCTAATACAGTGATTTCAGCTACCTCCTGACTCCCCTTTCTCCAAGCAGCCTCCAAATTACCCTCTACTATTCCCACAGTCATTTCTGCTGTTACTTTAGATAATTACCTATGTGTGCCCCAATCCCACCCCTTCCATTAACTCAATGCTCTTGCAGAATAGCGTTTACTTTAGCAAAGTCTAGATAAAGGGAGTGTAGGACCCCAGCTGCATTCTTCCTTCTCCTGATCAACAGTGATGTCCCACACTTGTCTTTTGGCTAAAACTCAGGTCCCAACCCATCAGTCTCCTTCTGCAAACAAATACACATGCACAGGAAGCTGATATTGGACCAAACGTCCACAGGCCAATTCCTTCATCTCCTCTACATGTTCTTACAAGGAGGTGGTGTGTTATAGTGAGCAGGGAAGTACATGCTCTAGGATGGATGCCTTCTATCTCCTCTCAGGACACTATTCCCCACCCAAATCTCTTCAAGCAAGATGGACACTCAGATTCTCTCTAATCTCATTAGCATGTGTTATACTACAAGATCTTCCGAAGGAGCCCCAAAGTTCCATGGGTCTGAACCATGTTTTAGGTATGGGGGTCATTGGACTTCAGGAATGGACTCTTTCAGTCTTTCCTAAGAGTGGAAATTTGAAACCAAGAAAACATCACACTGAATCAAAAACAAAAGCCAAGAGAGCTGATAGACTGTAAAGCAGGTACTGCACCCTTACTATGTGGCCAAGCTGTGTCATAGGATAGATTACAATAGGGCGCCACCAAGACTAAAGGGTAGTTCAGTGCACAGTAAAGGAGAACAGAGGCAGGCATCTGTCAGCTACCAAGTCCTCAAAAGATGAGAGAAGATACCCAGACTCCCATTCTAGAGAACTCAAAGGAGCAGTGGTTTCACTGACTCTCCTCTGCTTAGCCATGTCTCTCAACTCTCAAAGATTCAGCATCACTACTCAGTTGGAGAAGTAGAGATTTTATCTCATTACTCTGACAAAGTATCTGGCAAAGGCAATTTAAGGGAAGACAGATTTATTTTGACTCACAGTTTCAGAGGGTCTCAGTCCATTGTAGTGGGAAAGTATGGTGGAGTGGGTCTGTCTGTGGTAGAGAGAGGGACAGTGGTGACTGCTCATATGGTAGTAGACCAGAAAACAGAAAATGGAACCAAAAGTGAGTTTAACCTCAAATAATCATCCCTTGTAACCACTTCTACAAGCCAGGTTGTGGAACTCCTAATGGGTTTACAACCTCAAGAACCAGTATCAGTATTATTGAGCACAGTCTCCCTAAGCTATAGATATACTCTATAACTATCTTCTAGTTATTAACTGCTGCATTACAAACACCCCCAAACTTAGGAATTCAGAAAAAAATAACTGTTTCTTTGTAGTGGTATCAGATATGTAGACATCTTCAGGTTTTACTAAAATACAGAGCTGTTTGGAGGACTCAGTCCTCCTCTATTTGAATCTCCGTGTGTGTAGTTCCTGGAAATGCCTCCTTGAGCAGTAGAGTTCCAAAAGTCATATTCCCTCAGTAAGAGTTCCAAGATGTGGGACTAGAAACATTTAGTCCTAACAAGGACTGACCTAGAACCATTACATCAACTTTATCCAATTGGTTACAATAGTTAGAGAGCCAGCTCAGAGCCAACAGGAGAGGGCTTACACAGCTGCCCCAATGCCTGCAGTTCATTAGGAACCAGTAGAATGTAGATGAGAGCCAGTGAGATACACTTGACACCAAAAGACTGGAGACCTAAATGCCATCCCTTAAGCCCATGTGGTAGAAGGAGAAAAACAACACAGATTTTCCTATGTCCTATTGTTCTCCACAACTCATGTTGTGGTACACACATAAACACACACACACACACACACACAC
>NC_034594.1:40663338-40687122 GCF_900095145.1 Mus pahari
TGTGTGTGTGTGTGTGTGTGATTTGGAGGAGGAGGCATTTACATGTGCGAGTGTAGGTGCCCACAGACAGAAGACAATATCAGATCACCTGAATCTGCAGTCACAGGTGATTGTGAACTAAGTGATATGTGTAGACTTAGATTTTTTTCAAACCCTATTTTATTTATAGTTCTTTAATGCTTCAACCTCCCTTCTAGCTCACCACTCACTCAAGGTAGAGGGAAAGAAAGGTTAATAGGAAACAGGGCTTGTGGACTTGTTAAGAAATAGTTCTTTGGGGGCAATTCCAATGTTCATTGTCAGCAGTCTGGTCCACAAGCAAAACACCAAACATGAATCAGCAGAGCAGCTCATTCCAGAAGAAACCTCAGGGCTCTGCCAATTGGCACAAGTCCAAGGAATTAGCAAAATGCAGCCAGAATACCACCAGAAGTTTTTTTGGTGTGTCTCTCTCTATGAAGTCACAACAAGCAAAGATCAGTGAAGAAAGCAAGAAGAACCAATGCAAGAAGAGCATCCTCAGCAAAAACCAGTTAGCAAAGTCCAATGGAAATCAACAAGGAGTTGCAAGGTGAACCAATGCAAGAGATTTGACCACTGTATATTGGGTTATACTTACACTTTTTCCAGACATCACAGGTATCTCAAGCATATACTCCAGCAAAACATCTTATGCCCTTTCACCAGGCAACTTCCAAAAAAAAAAAAAAAAAATCACATGTTTGCTCTTGCAAAACATACTCACATAAAACAGCTTCCAAGAAAACATCAAATGACACAACTGAGTCTCCAACCATACCAGAATTTCCTACTTCAGATGTAATGCTTGGAACTGAACTTGGAACCTTGTAAGGAAAAGCACACCTTCTTTTATTATTTTTTATTAATCATTTTACTTGTTTACATTTCAAATGCCATCCTCCTTTCTGGTCTCCTCCCCCACAACCCCCCTACCTCATCCTTTTCCCCTTTGCCTCTAAGATGGTACTTCTCCACTCACCACCCACCCACCCACTTCTACCTCACCTCTCTAGCAAATCCCTTTGCTGGGGTATCAAAGCCTCCACAGGACCAAGCACCTCCTCTCCCACTAATGCCAGATGAGGCAGTCTTCTGCTATAAATGTAGTGGGAGCCATGGACCATGGACTATGTATACACTTTGGGTGGTGGTTTAGTCCCTGGGAGCTCTGAAGGTCTGATTAGTTGATACTATTCTTCTTATGGGGCTGTAATCCCCTTCTGCTTGTTCAGCTTTTCCCCTAACTCTTCCACTGGGGTCCCCAGGCTCACTCCAATGGGTGGCTGTGAGAATTTGCATCTGTCTTAGTCAGGTGCTAGAAGAGGCTCTCAGAGGACCTGGCTCCTGTCTGCAAGCTCATCTTGGCATCAGCAATAGTGTCAGAGTTTGGTGTTTGTGGATGGAAAGGAGCACATAGTGGGGCAGTCTCCTTCAGCCCTTGCTCCATTTCTGTCCCTGCATTTCCTTTAGACATGGACTATTCTGGGTTAAAATTTTTTAGATGAGTGGGTTGCCCCATCCCTCCACTAGGGGACATGTCTATCTACTGGAGGTGGTCTCTTCAGGTTCTATCTCCCTGATGTTGGGTATTTCAGCTAATGCCATCCCCACTGGACCCTGAAAGCCTCTCACATTTCTGGCATCTGGGTCTTTCTAGTGGTTCCTCAAGTTCCCCACTGCTACTTATTTCTATTCGTTCTCCTGGCCCTCTGGACTTCTTTCCTGTATCTTCCTATACCTGTCCCTGCCTCCCTTTTTCCCCCTCCCTTCCCCTCTCCCTCCCTGGTTCCTCCCTCCCTCTGTCTCCTGTGATTATTTTGATACCCATTCTAAGTGGATTTGAAGCATCCACATGTTGGCCTTCCTTCATGTTAGGCTTGATATGATCTGAGAGTTATATCATGGGTATTGTAAGCTTTTGGGCTAATATCCACTTATCAGTGAGTACATACCTTATATGTCCTTTTAGGTCTGGGTTACCTCACTCAGGATAATATTTTTCTAGTTTCATCCATTTGCCTACAAAATTTGTGAAGTCGTCATTTTTAATAGCTGAGTAGTATTCCATTGTGCAAATATACCATATTTTCTGTATCCATCCTTCAATTGAGGGATATCTGGGTTGTTTCCACCTTCTGGATATTATAAATAAGGCTGATATGAACATAGTAGAGCATGTGTCCTTGTTAGATGTTGGAGCATCTTTAGGGTATATGCTCAGTAGTGGTATAGCTGGGTCTTCAGGTAGAACTATTTCCAATTTTCTGAGGAACTGATAGATTGTTTTCCAAAGTGGTTGTATCAGCTTACAATCCCACTAGCAATGGAGGAGTGTTCCTCTTTCTCCACATTTTCTCCAGCACCTGCTGTCATCTGAGTCATTCTGATTTCTATAAGGTAGAATCTCAGGGTCTTTTAATTTGCATTTCCCTGATTACTAAGGNTGTTGAACTTTTTTTTTTTTTTTAAGGTGCTTCTTGGCCATTCAAGATTCATCAGTTGAGAATTCTTTGTTTAGCTCTGTACCCAATTTTTAAAAATTATTTTATTAGATACTTTCTTCATTTACATTTCAAATGCTATCCCGAATGTCCCCTATACCCTCCCCCCTGCTCCCCTGCCCCCCACTCCCACTTCTTGGCCCTGGCATTCCTCTGTATGGGGCATATAAAGGGGCCTCTCTTCCCAATGATGGCTGACTAGGCCATCTTCTGCTATGTATGCAGCCAGAGACACGAGCTCTGGGGTTACTGATTGGTTCATATTGTTGTTCCACCTATAGGGTTGCAGAACCCTTCAGTTCCTTGGGTAATTTCTTGAGTCTAACTTACTGAGTTCTTTATATATTTTGGATATTAGCCCTCTATAAGATGTAGGGTTGGTAAAGATCTTTTCCCAATATGTAGGCTGCCCTTTTGTTCTATTTACAGTGTCCTTTGCCTTACAGAAGCTTTTCAGTTTCATGACGTCTCATTTGTCAATTGTAGATCTTAGAGCCTGAGCCATTGGAGTTCTGTTCAGGAAATTTCCCCCTGTGCTGATGTGTTCAAAGCTCTTTCCCACTTTTTATTCTATTAGATTCAGCATATCTGGTTTTATGTGGAGGTCCTTGATTCACTTGGACTTGAGCTTTGTACAGGGAGATAAGAATGGATCCATTTGAATTCTTCTACACGCAGACCACCAACTAGAGCAGCACGATTTGTTGAAAATGCTGTCTTTTTTTACACTGGATGGTTTTGGCTTCTTTGCCAAAGATTAAGTGACTATAGGTGTGTAGGTTTATTTATGGATCTTCAATTCTATTCCATTGATCAATCGACCTGTCTCTGTATTAATACCATGCAGTTTGTTTGTTTGTTTGTTTGTTTTTTATCACAATTGCTCTGTAGTACAGCTAGAGGTCAGGGATGGTGATTCCCCCAGAAGTTCTTTTAATGTTGAGAATAGTTTTCGCTATCCTGGATTTTTTGTTATTCCATAGGAAGTTGAAAATTGCTCTTTTTATCTCTGAAAAATTGAGTTGGAATTTTGATGGAGATTGCATTGAATCTATAGATTGCTATTGGTAAGAAAGAGATTTTTACTATGTTAATTTTACCAATCCATGAGCATGGGAGATCTTTCCATCTTCTGAGGTCTTCGATTTCTTTCCTCAGAGACTTGAAATTCTTATCATACTCATCTTTCACTTGCTTGGTTAGAGTTATGCCAAGACATTTTATATTATTTGTGACTACTGAGAAGGGTGTTGTTTCCCTAATTTCCTTCTCAGTCCTTCAGTCCTTTAATCCTTTGTGAAAAGGATGGCTCTGATTTGTTTGAGTTACTTTTATATCCAGCCACTTTGCTGAAATTGCTTATCAGGAGTGGGAGATCTCTAGTAGAATTTTTGGAGTTGCTTACATATACTATTATATCATCTGAAATAGTGTACCTTGACTTCTTCCTTTCTGATTTGTATCCCTTTGGCCTCCTTCTGTTGCCTAATTGCTCTAGCTATAACTTCAAGTACTATATTGAATAAATAGGGAGAGAGTGGGCAGCATCGTCATGTCCCTGGTTTTGGAGGGATTGCTTCAAGTTTTTCTCCATTTAATTTGATGTTGGCTGTTGGTTTGCTCTATATTGCTTTTATTACATTTAGGTACGTGCCTTGAATTCCCTATCTTTCCAATACTTTTAACATGAAGGGGTGTTAAATTTTGTCAAAGTTTTTTTTTTTTTCTTCAGTGTCTAATGAGATCACATGATTTTCTTCCTTGAGTTTGTTTATATAGTGGATTATGTTGATGAATTTACTTATATTGAAACATTCCTGCATCCCTGGAATGAAGCCTACTTGATTGTGGTGAAGGATTGTTTTGATGTGTTCTTGGATTTGGTTTGCAAGAATTTTATTGAGTATTTTTGCATCAATATTTAAGGGAAATGGGTCTGAAGTACTCTTCCTTTATTGGGTCTTTGTGTAGCTTAGGTATCAATATAACTGTGGTTTCATAGAATCAATTACATAGTATTCTTTATGTTTCTATTTTGAAGGTCTGATAGAATTCTGTACTAAAACTACCTGGCCCTGTGCTTTTATTGGTTGAGAGACTTAATAACTGCTTCTATTTCCTTAGGAGTTATGGAACTAATTAGATGGTTTATCTGATCCTGATTTAACTTTGGTATTTGGTGTCTGTCTAGAAAATCATCCATTTAATCTAGATTTTCCATTTTTGTTGAGTATAGTCTTTTGTAGTAGGACCTAATAAGTTTTTGAATTTCCTCAGTTTCTGTTGTTATGTTTCTTTTTCCATTTCTGATTTTGTTAATTTGTACACTGTCTCTGTGCCCTTTAGTTAATTTGGCTAAGGGTTTATCTAGTTTGTTGATTTTTCTGAAAGAACCAGTTTTTGGTTTTGTCGATTTTTGTATAGTTATCTTTGTTTCTAATTGGATGATTCCAGCTCTGAGTTTGATTATTTCGTCTTGGGAGTGTTTACTTATTTTTGTTCTAGAGCTTTCAGATGTCGTTAGGTTACTAGTATAGAATCTCTCCAATTTCTTAATTAAGGTACTCACTGCTAAGAATCTCTTTCCTCTTAGCACTTCTTTCATTGTGTCCCATAAGTTTAGGTATGCTATGCCTTCACTTTCCTTAAAATCTAGAAAGTCTTTAAATTCTATCACTGAGTAAAGAGTTATTCAGTTTCCATGGATATGTGGGCTTTCTGTTGTTTTTGCTGTTATTGAAGACCAGCCTTGGTTTGTGGTGATCTTATAGAATGCATGGGATTATTTCACTATTCTTGCTTCTTTTGAGGCTTATTTTGTTTCAGATTATTTGGTCAATTTTTTTGGAGAAGGTATCATAAGGTGCTGAAAAGAAGGTATATTCTTTTGTTTTAGGGTGAAATGTTCTTTAGGTATGTGTTAAATCCATTTGGTTCATAACTTCTCTTAGTTTTATGGAGTCTCTGTTTAATTTCTGTTTCCAGGATCTGTCCATTGACGAGAATGGGGTGTTGAAGTCTCCCACTATTATTGTGTGAGGTGCAATGTGTGCTTTGAGCTTTAGTATTGTCTCTTTTACAAATATGGTACCTTTGTATTTGGGGCATAGATGTTCAGAATTGAGAGTTCATCTTGGTGGATTTTTCCTTTGATGAGTATGAATTGTCCTTCCCCATCTCTTTTGGTAACTTTTGGTTGAAAGTCTATTTTATTGAATATTAGAATGACTACTCCAGCTTGCTTCTTGGGACCATTTCCTTGGAAAGTTTTTTCCAGCCTTTTAGCCTGAGGTAGTATTTGTCTTTGTCACTGATGTGTTTCCTATATGCAGCAAAATGCTGGGTCTTGTTTATGTATCCAGTGTGTTGGCCTGTGTCTTTTTATTGGGGAATTGAGTCTATTGATGTTGAGAGTTATTAAAGACCAATGATTGTTGGTTCTTGTTATTTTTGTTGTTAAACGGGGAAATATGTTTGTGTGGTTCTTTTCTTTAGGATTTGTTGAAAGATGGTTAATTTCTTGGTTTTTCTTGGTTTCCCTCCTTGTGTTGGAGTGTTCCTGCTATTATCCTCTGTAGGGCTGGATTAGTGGAAAGATATCGTTTAAATTTGTTTTGTTGTTGTTGTTGTAAAATATCTTGGTTTCTCCATCTATAATACTTGAGAGTTTTGCTGGGTATAGTAGCCTGGGCTGGCATTTGAGTTCTCTTAGGGTCTGTATAACATCTATCCAGGATCTTCTAGCTTTTGTAGTCTCTGGTGAGAAGTCTGGTGTAATTCTGATAGGTCTGCCTTTATATGCTACTTGGCCTTTCTCCCTTACCACTGTTAATATTCTCTCTTTGGATGGTGTATTTAGTGTTTTGATTATTATGTGATGGGAGGAATTTCTTTTCTGGTCCAATCTATTTGATGTTCTGTAGGCTTCTTGTATGTTTGTGACCATCTCTTTCTTTAGGTTAGGGAAGTTTTCTACTATGATTTTGTTGAAGATATTTCCTGGTCCTTTGCATTGGGAATCTTCTCTCTTTTCTATTCCTATTATTCTTAGGTTTGGTCTTTTCATTGTGTTCTGAAGTTCCTGGATGTTTTGGGTTAGGAGCTTTTCAATTTTTGTAATTTCTTTGACTGTCGTGTCAATGTTTTCTATAGTATCTTCTGCACCTGAGATTCTCTTTTCTATCTCTTGTATTCTGTTGGTGATGCTTGCATCTGTTACTCCTGATCTCTTTCCTAGGTTTTCCATCTCCAGGGTTGTTGCGATTTCTTTATTGTTTCTATTCCCATTTTTAGATTCCCAAATAGTTTTGATCAATTCCTTCACCTGTTTGATTGTGTTTTCCTGTATTTCTTTAAGAGATTTATGTGTTTCCTTTTTAAGGGCTTCTACCTGTTTGCTTGTGTTCTCTTGCATTTCTTTAAGGGAATTATTTATGTCCTCCTTAAAGTCCTTTATCATCTTCATGAGATGGGATTTTAGGTCAAAATCTTGGAGGTCAGAGCCTGGAGTAACAGAAATAAAGGAGTTGTGACCCGAGGTATGCAGAAAGTCTTTACAACCCAGAAAACCAATACCAGATTCACTCCCAGAGTCCGTAGAAGAAACACACTCCTCTGGATCTATTTTGAACCTGATCTCCAGAGTTGTAAAATAGGAAACCTGTGTTGTTTTTGCCCAGTGACTTTTTGCTAAGTTGTGATTGAAGCAGTAGAAACTAATGCACGGATGTTGGCTTCTACTCCTGCTGATAATCTTAAAGCCAGCAATCATCATGTGTCATTGAGAAACCCTGCTCTCAGCCCTAGGATGCTGTGTCAGGATGTGTGTCATTTGATGATAGTGAGGTGGCTCTGAGTGACAGCTTCAGTCCTGACACCGTAGTTCTTTTTCTTTAGATGTCCAAGCTATACCTCCAGACATCAAAACAATGCAACCTACTTTGCATTTATATTTTATGACTTGTTTTTTAATATTTTCATCAATAATTTACCATGAAGTTATAAGTTTTACTTTAATTATTTATTTTGTAAGGCTCTCAGCATACTTGAATATGACTTTCTCATATGTTGGAGTGTTTTTGTTTTTGTTTTTGTTTTGTTTTGTTTTGAGACAGAGTTTCAGTGTGTAATAACCCTGTCTGCCCTGGAATTCTCTTCGTACAACCAGGCTGACATTAAACCCACAGAGATCCACCTACGTCTGCTGGGATTGAAGGCTTGTGCTGTCATGGCCAGTTTTGTGTTGAGGCCATTTTGAAACTATACTCTCCCATTCTCCCAAAGTTGTAGCAGGTAAAGAGGAGAAGTGTGCAATGTCCCTGAACTGTTACAGCTCATGGATGAAGCATGCTTTGCAGTTTGCATAGTATTTTGTTGGTCTCATCCTACTTTGTTCTAGCAATATCTCTGTGAGCAAAATAGTAGACTTGGGTTCAGATGATTTAGGGAGTGACATAGAAAGTATGTGACAGAGCTGTAATCACACAGGCCTCTGGATTATAGAGTGCAAACCCATCAGAGACACTGTTCCAGGTTTTTTGTTTGTTTGTTTGCTTTTTTTTTCCTACTGCTATAATAAAATGCCCTAAGAAAAAGCAAAATTCTACTTCTGGTACCAATTTCTATTGTGCCTTCATTTCTGATTAAAATACTCTGACACCCTCCCCCAAAAAACAATAACAAAAAGAAACAAGCAAACAAAATAATCAGGAGATAAAAAGCTTTCTCAGTTTGTAATTTCAGGTTACAGTCCATCTTTGCAGGGAAGTCAAGGCAGAAACCCAAGGCAGCTAGTCATGTCACAGCCACAGGCAAGAGTGGAAAGAAATAAACACATGTGTACTTAGCATTCAGCTAGTTTTCTCTACTCCTGTACAGTACAGGGTTCCAAATCACGTGGTGCTAGCTCTCGCTTTCAGGCTGGTTCTTACCATTTCAATTAAGTCAACCAAGATTCTCCCAACTAGCAAACCCACAGGCCAAGCTGATTGACATAATACTTCATGGAAACAGTCTTCACAGGTTATACTAAAATAAACACATGTACACACACTAAAAACAAACAAAAAACCAAAATCAAAAACAAAAACAAAAAAAGAAACCACAAATCAAATGGAAGACTAACTTCAAAACTGCAAGGATGTACCTATTTGGGTAACAAAAAAAAAAATCTCTTTTCTCTTTATTTTGTTTCTTCACTTTCTGCCTATTTGGGACATAAAGATCTAATGTTCTAAGTACAAAAATACATGCAGCATATGCTTCAATTCATCAGTGTAAGTTCACATTTTAGACTTTCCTGCTCCATTAAACTATGTCTATTTTCACAATAGAAACATGTCATTAGTGGTAAATGCTAAGTTAAAACAAATTATCAATAGGAGCTATGTATCTTAAAGTCTCTAGGATGTGAATGAGGAATATGAAGTGAAGGGATATGACTTTACAACCATATAAGGGTCACTTTTCATTTAGTTAGTCCAAACCTGTACAGTGCTTAATATAAACAGTGACCATGGCCTTTCAGCACATTCCTTTAGAAGGGAATCTGCTCTAGTTTGATCTTTTGTTGCTGTGAGAAGCTCCATGATCAAAAGTAGGTTGAGGATGGGAGGGTTTATTTTAGTTTACTCTTCTGGGTCATAGTCCATCTGATGAGAAGTCAGGGCAGGAACTCAAGCAAAAACTGAAACAGAAACCACAGAGGAGATTCTTATTGACTCCCTTTCTGCTCATTTAGCCCAGACCCACCTGTATAGACATGGTTCTGCCTACAGAGAGATGGACCCTACTCCATCAATTAGCAATAAGGCATGCCCCCACAGATACATGTCCAGACCAATCAGATCTAGACAATTCAACTAAAGTATCCTCTTCCCAGGTGAGTTAAGGTTGTATCAAGTTAACAAAAACTAATTGGGGGAGAATCTGAATGGAAAGTGTTTCGTTTGCTTGCTTGCTTGTTTGGGGGATGAAAGAAAATTAATGCTGGTGATATTTGGAAATGTCGATAGCAACATCTGTTATGTCATATCACCTTTGGGAACAATCATGGAAAATTAATTAATAAATGCCTGAAATGAAATGACAAAGAGTTCAAGGAACTCTAAGTAGCCTATCACTAAAACTTAAGAGACTTGAAGACATTGTCACCAAAAGAACTAGGTAGCACTGAAGAGCAGGGCCAATGGCAGCTCACTCATTCCATGATGCTTGCCCCTTAACCCAGTGGAACTCTAGCTTCTGGGTTCTGTGACATCAAATTCTAGCATTCTCAGAGCTAAAATGAGATGCTGAAGAACATCTGAATAAAGTCAGATATCTATCCAGATAGATGAATTAAAAAAAAATCAAAAATTTGTACTCCTAACAGTAAATGAAGATAGGGTACCTACCAGTAAATCCTACAATAATGTGCAGGACCTAAGTCAATATAATTAAAATCTACTGAAGGGCGACCTGAATAAATGGAGGGTTATGACTGTTCCTGGATGGAAGTCATTAAAATGTTAAATTTTGATTCTTCCCAAATTAACCCATAAATTCAGCATGATCCTAATCAAAATTCTACTCATTTTCATGGAATCTGACAAGCATGCTCTAAAATTTATACAAAAGTAGGTAGGGACAAAAATAACTAAGACTTAAGCAAAGAAGAACAAAGAAGTATTGCTTGGACAGATTGAGAGCCATACTATTAATCTATAACAATCAAATGGTGCGATTTTAGCACATAAAATTATTTGTAAAATCCTTGAGACAGCAGGACTACAGAAGTAAAATCACGTATCGATTGAGATTTAGTACATGACAAAGGAGGCATTAAGCCCACTAAGTTGTGGCTAGTTTCTGTAGTAAGTTGCAGTCATTTGAATCAATTAGCAAATATTTTCTTTATATGACAAGAAGTAGAGGAGGGTTCAAGTCCTGGGTTGAGCAAAGTCTTGGCTGATTCATTCTTAATTCTGTCTTAATTTATTCAATGTGGTCATTCTTTAGTATATTCTAACAACTTTCTATATGTAATAAATATATTTAATTTTTATTTAAGTGAAAACAAAATACTAAAAGAAAATGCAAGTTTGTATAGATTTTTTGTTCAACACATTGACACAATAAATAAAGTAGCCAGTTTGTCTTCTCCATCAAAATGAAAGAGAACTAAACAGGGTGAGCGCTAGCAATATTTACTCCATGGAACCAGCGTCATGTCATATGTGTGACATCAATGTAGTCATAAGGAACTTTACGGTTGGTTGAATTTCCTAAAAATCTTAGTCCTTCATCATTAAAAGTTTTATAATTAGAGGCAGTGAAGCCATGGAACAAGTACTTGATCAGAGGAGAGATGTACAATGTACTGTTCCATTTTAATGCAATATTCATAATGCTCTGTTAGCAAACAATGCTGGTGGACTCTTGGTGCAGGAAAGACAGTGAGATTTAAAGCCAGTTGTGTCTAGATCTGAAAGGAAGTATAAAGATAAAACATCCCCAATTCAATTTGTCTTATCAGCAATCTATAAGTGAAGAGAGATGGCAAAATGTTCATATATCAAAGTGTGAAATCAAAGGGCAGCTGAGATTTGTGATAGAGCATTTGCATAGTAGTGTGAGGTCCCATGTTCAATCCCCAATGCCCAAGTCAACCCAAACAAAATTAAACAACTGAGTTAATTTTATATAGGGCTTCTACTCCTTTGGTAAGAATGAAATATATCTGAATATAGAAGCTATGGCATATAAATTGTGTACTCACAATAATTCTACATGTAACATAGGATTGCAAGTATGTCTAGGACCATGCATATGATCAAAAAAGAATTGAGAGGCCCCTCAGCTCCCCCTTTTGGCTAAAGGACTCTCTCACTAATCACTAGCTAACAAGAATCTAACCCCAAGGACTATAAAAATGAACAGAGACCCAGAGATCTATGCCAAAGTATCTCGCATAATCAACCTATTTAAACTCAAAAGAAAAGGAGAACCAAAATGAAGGTAGTCACTCTTCACATGCAAGGGACCTCTAATAAAACTGAGTTTTAAAAATTGGAAACCAGAAAGGTTTCTGAAACAATAGAAAAATCAGACAAAACGTTTTTAAAAATTATTTCTTTTATTTTAAAGATTATACCATAATTACATCATTTTCCCTTCCCTCCCCTCCCCTCCCTTCCCCTCTCATCCTACATAATCTACCACATATCCCTCCTTGCTCATTCGAAAATTCATGGCCTCTTCTTTCATTAATTGTTGTCACAAACATATATGTATATGTAGATACATACATTCCCAAATGCATAAGGGCAGTCTTCTCAGCCTATGTGATGTTACTTGTACATATGTTCTCAGGGCTGACTATTTGGTTATCAGATGACCAATTGGTGTGTTCTCCCCTGGAGAAGACTGTTTCTCCTGCTCTCCGCATTCCTTAGTTGCCTGAAGTTCTTTATGTAGGGTTGAGATCTCATGGTCTTTACCCTGTCCACGTCAGCATGTCTATTGTTGTCCACGTTCAGCTCACGTTTATGCAGTCATGCTGGGGAGAATTTATGACAACCATAGAAGACATGATATCACAGCAAACTCCCTAATCCTCGGGGTCTTACAATCTTTCTGCCCTCTCTTCTGCAGTGATCCCTGAGCCTTAGTTCCAAGAGTTGTTTTGTATATGAATCCATTGGGACTGGACCCCACAAGGCTACATCTTAATTAGCCCGTGGGTTTGGGTAATGGTCTCTGTCTGTTGCAAAGAAGAGTTTCCTTGAGGAGGAATGAGGACTACACTTATCTGTGGGTATAAAGACAACAAGTTGGAATGTAGTTAGGGAACGTGCTGACTTAGTAAAGTGATGATTGTAGATTCTCCTCCGAGATCCATGACTTAACCAGCCGTGGGTGTTTGGCTAGGTTTCTGTCACCAGGCCGTTGGTTACCACCAAGGTCTGTGGATCACTACTGCACCCTTGGGGATATTGTGCCATGCTGGTTATTGCTGTAGTTCATAGGCATTAGAGCTGGGCAAGACCGTCATTTCCCTCATTTGGAAGCTCACATGGTACCTTCTGGTTCCATACAGTCTAGTCCTCAGGGAGAAGGCATTTAGGTTACGTCCAGCTCAGGGGCCTCGGTCTCCTGTGTCTGAAGAACATGGTGATGTCAATAATGGGGATTTACCTTCCACCTCTAGGAGGAACTAAGGGAAATAGAAGTAACCTATAATACCTTGTGAATCTCATGGACAACCCTGATCAACAACTCATAAGATGGTTCTCAAGCCTAGTATTGGGATTTTGTTAGACAGTCTTTAACTCTTGGAAAAAGCGTTGTCTGCCCAGAAGGGAGGTTTACATAAAAAGGCATAAGGAAGCACACTCTTAAATATCTACCTAAAAATACCTACAAAGTATTTAAAAACATTTTTGTTTATTTGGAGTATATTTTGTCTGCATGTATGTTTGTGTACCACATGAATTCAGTGCCCACGGAAGACAGAAGATGTCAGAGATTCTGAAGCTGCAGATACACACGGTTGTTAGCTACCATGTGGGTGGTCAGAATTGAACTTGGGTCCTCTGTGAGAACAATAATGTAATATAGGTCCCAGATTAAACAACAACAACAAGAAAATGAACACAGAATTACCTCATTTTTGTGACTACACACTCATATACCCGTGAAAGAAAATTATACAAACCAATAATTATAAATTTGTGTAGATGGACACAAAACTTATACGTGTGTGTTCTCCATAATAACAGTATGCAATATGTACTATTAAGATTAAGTTGTTCTTAATCCAAACTAAACATTTTACCATTAAAGTGTTAATTGTAGGTCTCTGCATCTGTTTCCATCAGTTGCTGGGTGAAGCCTCTCTGATGACGATTATGCTGGGCTCCTGTGTGCAGCTATAGCAGAGTATCCTTAACTGTCAGGGGTGGGACCCCTCTCATGGTATGGGAATCGGTTGGCCGTTCCCTCAATTTCTGCTCCATCTTTACCCCTGCAGATCTTGTAGGCAGGACAAATTGTAGGTTTTGTGGTGGGTTGATGTCCCAATCTCTCCACTGCAAGTCTTGCCTGGTTATGGGAGATGGGCAGTTCTAGCTCCATGTCCCCCATTGCTTACAGTCTTAGCTAGGGTCACCCTAGATTTTTAGGGCTTGCCATTGCTCTAGGTGTCTAGCTTATCCAAGAGATGGCCCCTCAACCCCAGCATTCCAGTTCTCTCTCCCTCCATCCTCACCCCACCTGATCCCTCCTGTTCCCATCCCCGTCCCTATCCCCCATCCCCATCCCCATCCTCACCCCCATCCCTAACCCCCATCCCCATTCCCCTAATCCCCATCTCTCCACCCACAATATCTATTCTATTTTCCCTTCTCAGTGACATTCACATGTCCCTCCCCAACACGTCCCCTCCCCCAGCCCTCCTTGTTACTTAGGTTCTTTGAGTCTTCATGTGAAACTCCTAAAAGCAGAAAAAGAGGCTGTCTCTAGGTTGCCTGCCTTTGGGACCCTTTTCACCTACTGGGCTGCCTCATTTAGCCTCAACAAGAGAGCACCTAGTCTTACTACAGCTCAGTATGCCAAGGCTGGTTGATAACCCTGGGAGACCTCCATTTTCTGAAGAGAAAGGGAGGAGGAGTGGATAGGGGGGTGGGTCTGGGAGGGGAAACTACAGTTGGGATGTAAAGGAAATTCATTAATTGATTAAAAGATGCTAGTTGTAGCTCTAAAGGCAACTACTAAAAAAAAAATCCAAAAATATATAGCAAAAAAAAAAAAAAAAGACAAGAAAATTTAAATGATACAAAGATAATATCCACTTAACACAGAAGAAAACTATGGAGGAACAGAGGAACAAAAAGACATGATATACATGGTGAACAGTTGGAAATGGTCGGTATAAGCCTTATCTTACCATTAATAGTGTGTGTAAACGCATAATTGTTTCAATCAAAAAGCAATGATCATTAGAAAGCGTTTTAAAAATAGCATGATTTAACTATGTGCTATCTACTAGAAATAGATTTTAGATCATGACATATGAAAAGTTAAACATAAATGAATGAAAAAACATGCCAGACAGCATTAGTATAAAGCCTTAGGATGGTCATGGTCCCACCAGACTGCATTGGAAGTAAGTAGTAAGTAAATAAATAAGTAAAATGACAAGAAAATAGTTTACACTGATAAAATTGTAAAAGAACCACTTAATGAAGACTATATAATAATTAAAACAGTACAGATGTAATATGTGCCAAAAAATATATAAAACAAAACCTAACAGAACTGAAGGGAAGACATACACAATTCAGCAATGATAACAGAAGATTTCAATACTCCACTTCTGATAATGGATGGGGCAACTTGACAAATAACAAGAAAATAGAATACTTGACTAAACTTATAACAGCCCTTCCTAACAAGGACTATAGAACAACTGACACAGAAGTAGTGTCACTCTCAAGTGCTTGTGGAACAATCTTCATAACAGAGCATATAGGCACCCACAGAACAAGCATCGGTGAACTTTACAGAGAATGTTCCTCGGTCGCCATGGAATGAAAGCAGGAACAAACATAGAAACTGGAGCAAATTTGTGGCGCACGCCTTTAATCCCAGCACTCGGAAGGTAGAGGCAGGCAGATTTCTAAGTTCGAGGCCAGCCTGGTCTACAGAGTGAGTTCCAGGACAGCCAGAGCTACACAGAGAAACCCTGTCTCGAAAAACCAAAAGGAAAAAAAAAAAAAAAGAAAAGAAAAAGAAAAATTCACAAATATATGGGTATCATTATTATGTTCTACAAAAGGAACAGATCAAAGAGAAAAAAAAAACATAAGGAAAATTAGAAAATAGTTTGAGATTAACAATAAAGAAAATGTACCCAGATTTTTGGGATGTGGCAAAGGTCTTGGAAACCTTTGTTTACTTGGGTTGTTTGAAACTTCAAGAATGCATCAAGAAATAAATTTGGGGACAAAAATCCACTTTTTTCCTTTTGAAATTAGAGCCCGACAGTGTTGGCACATGCCTTTAATCCCAGCACTTGGGAGGCAGAGGCAGGTGGATCTCTGAGTTCAAGGCCAGCATGGTCTACAGAGTGAGTTCTAGGACAGCCAGGGCTAACAGAGAAACCCTGTCTCAAAAAAAGATTAGAAAAATATTATTTGTACATGTATGCCAATATGTGGAAATGTGCATGTGAGTGCAGGTTCCAGTATTGGCCAATAGAGGGCCTGAAATCTCCAGGAATGGGAGTTACATGGAGTTCTTATCTGCCCTATGTGGGTGCTAGAAACCAAACTCTGGTCTTAAGCAATATGTGTTCTTAATCTCAGAGCCACTTCTCCAGCCCGTCTAATATTCTTCTTAATTCCTTCATGAAACTCAGAAGTCCTCAAAAGCTGAGAAAATCTCCCAGTCATATAAGTAACCAGTAGGGACTCAACAAAGCCCACATCCAAATCCCTGTATTGTGAGACACATCAAATATTTCTTAAAACAACAACAAATAAACAAAACCCCTCACATTTCTCAGCAAACAATGTTTCTTTACTGCCAAGCTACAGTGGCAGATTTATTTTCTCAAAGCCACCAGAACGCTAGCTCATAAAGTGTGAGGACTTTTTCTTAGCTCTCAGGAAGCTTTGCCGTGGTGCTTTGAATCGCTAATTAGGAAAACACATTAGGCATCCGTTACATTAAAGGCATCAGGCAGTAGAGATAAATGACAAACAAGGCATTTTCTCTTCCACTGAGGAGGCGTGTCACAGTCTAATAGATGCTCAATAAATTCTTCACGCTTAAGTAAATGGATTGTGAAACCGGGGTAGTCTGTCTAGCTAACAGCACTGCAAAGATTCACTTAAATACTTTAAAAGTCATATTTAAAATTGTGACCTGTAGTGAAAGCTAGTGAGACACCAACATTTCCAGCTATATATAGAAATCACTGATGACCACTGCCAAAAGTACATTTGTTTTTTTTAAAAAGCAAATATTCAGAAATCACATGAAATACAACTTTAAACCCCGGCCCCTGCCAATTTTCTACTGACGAATGAGATCAAGTGTTTTCAAGTTCATGGAAACATGAATTTAAATGAGTTTGTGGTGGTCTGGATAGGTTTGGTCCCCATAGATTCCTGTGTTTGAATGCTTGGCCCATAGGGAGTGGCACTATTAGGAATCGCTTAGTTGGAGTGGGTGTGGCTTTGTTGGAGGAAGTGTGTCACTGTGTAGGCAGGCTTCAAGGATGTTCAAGCTGTGCCCAGCATAGCATGTCATGCTTGTCATCATGATGACAATGGATTAAACCTCTGAAACCGTAAGCCAGACACAATTAAAAGTCGTTCTTTATAAGAGTTGCCTTATTAACACTGTCTGTTCACAGCAATGAAACCCTAAGCCAGGGTTTATTTTCTTACATATTGATAACAGCAGCAAGAAAACACTTCCATAGTTTGCAGGGAAATTTTAATGATGGATGTATACACATGCAGGAAGAAATTTATAGAAAACAAATAACTCTGTAGGGGAGATAAATCAAGTCCACATCTTTTCAAACTTCAGTGGGAGCTAGAGCTTTTCTATCTCCGTACACACATGCACTCGTGCGCACGTACACACACTCACATGTGCACACACACACACACAAACTCAAACACACACACACACACACACACACACACTTCTTGCAGAAGGAGTTGTGTATTGCATAGCTGGGAAACAAATGCTTTTGCTTCTCTGTGGTTTGTGACTAGGATGCTGCAGTGACAAGCAGCTTTGAGAAGACCCAGTACATCAGCTATCTATGTCTCTAGAGATGCTTCATGGACCCCTCTGTTTAAAAAATAGGAAAAACTCAGAGGCAAAAACTGAAGGTTGGAGAAAAGGGTCCAAAAATCAATGCTTCATATGGACAAGGCCTCAAGCCACTGAATTCAGATTTTTTTCCAAGTCTTTTTTGTTAAAGTTTTACTTATATTTATTTTACGTGCGTAAGTGTTTTCCTGTATGAATGTGTGTGCACCACATGTGTGCAGTACCCACAGAGGACAGAAGAGAACAATGAGTCCCCCAGAGCTGGAGTTAGAGGCAGTTGTAAGCATTCATGTAGATGATGGGATCCAAAAACCCAGGGCCTCTGCAAGAACAGCATATGCTCTTCTTAACTCAGTCACCTCTCAAGTCCCATCAAATCTTGAGCTTGTTCACGTGACTGTGCTGAACAGGTTTTTACGTCAGCCCAGCACTCTAAAGTCATCTGAAAGCAGGGAGTCTCAATTAAGACAGTGCCTCCGTAAGATCTGGCAATGTGGAAGTCTCTGTAAGGCATGTTCTTAATTAGTGATTGATGGGGGAGGCCTGGCCATTGTGAGTGGTGCCATCCCTGGGCTGGTGGTCCTGGGTTCTCTAAGAAAGCAGGCTGAGCAAGTTGTGAGAAACAAGCCAGTAAGCATCACTCTTCTATGGCCTCTGCCTCAGCTCCTGCCTCTGGGCTCCAGCCTTGTGTGAGCTCCTTCCCTGACTTCTTTTGATGATGAACAATGATATTGAAGTATAAACCAAATAAACTATTTCCTCCACAAGTTGCTTTTTGGTCATGGTGTTACATCACAGCAATAGAAACGCTAACAAAGACATTGTTTTAATTATAATATTGCTACGTTAAAAAATAAAAATAAAAACTCCAAATATTTTAGAATGTTACTATAGCAAAGATGCTGTTTTCATTTATGAAATGTATCCAAGGTTGGCACAAACCACTGCTCTCTGTGTGGTCACTCAGAGTTCCAGCTTGTGGAATGTCTGCTGACACTGGGTCAAGTTCTGCTGGTCCCATGCTAGAGGAAAGAATGTTCTAGGGCAGTGATTCTCAGTCTGTGGGCTGAGACCCCTTTGGGTGTGAACAATGGTTTCACGGGAGTCAAAAGACAGATATCCTGCATATCATATATTTACATTATAATTCACAACAGTGGTAAAATTACAGTTATGAAGTAGCAACAAAAAAGAATGTTAGATGGTTGGGGTTCACCGCAGCATGAGGAACCGTATTCAAGGGTCACTCATTTAGAAGGCTGAGAACCACGGGTCTGGGTGATCATGCTCTTGGAATTCCATGACCCAAGCCAAGGTGATCAGATCAGTTCTGATCACAACTTACTGAACAGAACTAGTCCTGTGACCCAGTGACTTCAAGGTCGGGAAGAGCCATCCTCTTGTGAGCTAGGGAGGCAGACATCGTCCGTGAACGACAAGGATACCCTTGGCGATAAGCAAGGTGAAAGCCCAGGCAGGACAGAAATCCCTGTAGCTTTGGTGGATCTCTGCCTCAGCGCCTTCAAAGCTGCGGCAGTTTAACCCCTGCTATGTGCCCAGACCCGAATGAATCACCGTGCCGCAGATACTGATCCCATCATTTTGTGATTTTTGCTTGGTCCTGTCAATGCAGTCCATTATTTCTCTATCAGGAGGCAGTTCAGAATCCTGGCTGTGGGCTCCGCTGATTGCAGAGCCTACCATGCAGATGAGCTGGGGCTGAATAATCAGCTCAAGTGCAAACTGCGGGAGCAGTCATTTACGAATAGACCTTCTACAGTGGAATATGGCGTTTAATGTGATTTGAAGTTTAATGCGTGCAAAACGGGGTTGCAATCTTGAGCGGGGGGTTAGATAGGTAGCAGAATTGCCTGAAGAGGCCAGCTGTAAGCCAGCGTGCCCTGGGTGCAAAGTTGAACTCAGAACATGGCCCCCACTGGTGGACTATCTCCTCTGGATTGTAATGTAAAATCTTGGTTTTGAATTTTCGTCCCCGCCCACCTCCACCTCCCCCCCAAAGAGAAAAATAACATTTTCAGAAATTATGTCACAAACTTAAAATTACACCTTATGAACCAAATAAAGCGTTTCCATAAAGCAAAGTTCAGCCCACAGGCTACCAATTTGCACCCTCTGCTGAAAAGGTTTGAGTTATTAACATAGCTCCCACGGGGCTGATTATTCCTGCCAAGCGCAGTACTCACGCTTCAGGTAGCTGCCACAGGGTTAACGACGAAGGTGCATGCGAAGCTACAAGCTGTGAGCGAGGATGCTCTGCTGCTCTTGGATTACCGAAATAGATGAAAGCAGAGTGTAAAGCTTGCCTCCGTGAACAAACACCTTCCAGAGAAACCTCACTCACAAACTGAAAGGCGCTTTACTCTAACATCTAGTATCTCCCTCTAAACACCAGACTGAGAGGAAAGGTACAGACAGGTATCACTCATCACCAAATCTCAGCTCTGTAGACCGCAGAGTCATGGTTTTGTCTCAGTCAAGGGACTCCTTCATGGTTTCCTTTCAGCAACACGTGAATGAATATAGCCCAGCGGTTTCAGAATACGGACTTTCAGGGTCAAATCCATAGGTTATCGTTCCAATCTAAAATGTCTCCTACGGGCTCATTTTGAACCTTTGTTCTCCATCTGGTTGACCTTATTTGGGGAGGTGGTGGGACTCCGGGAGGTGGAGCCTGAAACCCTGGAACCAGTAGAAGTAGGTCCCTACAGCAAGGGCTTGGAGGCTTACAGCCTGGCTCTTGGTCCAGCTTGATGTGAACAGTCTCTGTCCCTTGCTCCCACTGCTATGCATGTGACAGTGCCCTGTGCAGTACATCACTATGACAGTCTGAAACCTCCAAACCACGAGCCAAACTAAAACGTTTCTTACGTTCTTTCGCCCAGATATTTTTGGGCATGGTGATGCAAATCTAACAAATATACACCTTTCCACTAGCTATGTGACCACAGGCAAGTTACCCTGTTTCTCTCCGGTTCCATTTCTTTAAGGAAAAAATTAACAAGGTAGCATTTTTAATTAATTAGCTAATTAATTAATTTCATGGGTGTGGGGGGAAAGGCACTCACATGCCACCACATGCCTGTGGAGGTTGGAGGACAACCTAGGGGGAGTCTATTCTTTGCTTTGCTCATGTGGAACGAAGGGATGGACCGCAAGTCATCAGCACTGGTTGCCAGGAGCCTTAGCCACAGAGCCATCTCACCTACACATTCACAGGATGGTGTCCCTAAGTTTGCCCGGAGGATGAAAGGCGCCAATCATATGAGTGGACAGCACTGCGCGGTGACTGGCAGGACGCAAACATTCAGTAGAAGTATTTTAAATTGTTCCCTAACACTTTCTTATGAACTCGGAGAACTCCTGCAGTGTTTATTCTTCCGCGGAGAGAAAACATTTTTCGCGCTCTCCCCAGCAGATTCTGCCCCCTGACAGCTATTCTCTGGGAATCGCTCCATGCCTTTTGAAGCAGAGGAATGTCCTTCGGCTGCAGATGTACTTTGACAGGATAGCTCGTTCTTCCATTGCTTGGAACTTCTACTTCTATTTTACACCACAGTTCTAGCCAGTCCTTGGGGCACCCAGATTTTCCCACATCTCACTCCTCAGGAGTCACCTAAAAATGACGAGTCATTGAGCACAGCAAACAGCAATTCCTTTTCAGGGGCCTCTGGGGACCTGTGGCCTTTTGACCATCTGCAGTCATGGAAACGGACAGAAGAGCAGGGGCCGTAGGAATGCTTTTAACTTGGGCTTCCAGAAGCTGTGACTGCTAATTGCTTCTCACTAGGTCTTTCCCCAGTCTTTTGAGAGAAAGTTTGAGCTGAGCACTTTCCCTTGCTGTATGTGCCTTTCAGGAAGGTGGGTACCAATTGCTCCGACCTCTCCTCCATCATAATATTTTGTTGGAGGTACGGTGGCTGGAGCTTCAGTGGCTATTTTGGCCTATGAGACATATAGGAGCAATTCTGAACGTCTAGGCTGAGAAAACTGAGTCTTCCTCAGAAAACTCACAGGATTCCCCCCTTTCCAATCACATACGAATTCTTTATGAATCCTTTAAGCTTCCATATATTTGAACCAAGCAACAAATGCAACAGGGTATATTTAGTAGCAGATAGAATAATCAAATCCTTTTCTATTAAACCAGATGGCTGTTGGTAAAAATGTAAAATAGTGTTACTCATCTCAATAATTTTTTATTTAGTAAAATATAATAAATCTATTATTGTTTCCATGCAATGGGTGTAAATTATTTTTAAATGAATTAAACAAAGATGCAAAAAATTCTGTTTCCATTTCTAATGTGTAAACTACATAAGGGAATGTTCTTTATTGGATAGGCTTGGTAATTTTTAAGGTGTGTGGGGGAGCGTAAAGTGAACCTGAGATTAAAAATAATAATAATAAAATAAAATGAAAACTTGAAAAGTGGCCTTGTCCCATACTCTAGAAACAAAGAGTTGGGGTACAGGGAACAAAAGGGTCCGGTTAACCTCAACTGTCTTTCTTCGTGAAAATTCTAAACTTTTATACACAAGCCAGCACCCTTAGGGTGTTCTGTAATATTAAACTAGATTGCCCCTTTTAACAGATACTTTCCTGCCTTCTCTGAATTGAAATGAGGTCACCGGCTAAGAACAAACAAAAACAATTAGAAGTTGGAGCTCTTTCCTGAACCTCCCTCTGCTGAGGGCACCAATTTACACTGAAGTGCCTTCCCTGGGCCTTTTATGTCTGGACTGTCACAGAGGTCTCAAGAGAGGCCTTGCTGAGACCACAGCCAGTTAGCACTTCCTGACTCCACACCTAGGTGTCCAGGTACAGTGAGTGTACAGGATTTCAGTGAGCTGTTCTGGTGCAGCCAGGGTAGGAGTGGGAGGTTCTTGTGTTTCTGAGAATCAGGCCCGGGTCACTTGGCTACCAGGAGCCTCTTGGCAGAGTGCCCAAATGGAGCTGTGGGCAGTGGGTGGGTAGGGGCCATGCCATGGGAAAGCCGGCCTCAGTCTCCTAGGCACTGCCTGTGTTTCCTGCATCACAAAAGATGCACCAGGATCCCAGTGGCTGATCACTGCCAGGAAGTAAGGGACAGATTCTAAGGCCGTGGGAAAGGCAGGGGGCAGCCAATGGAACCCCTTCAATTCTCACCGCGAAGCGAACTGAGGGAGGACTCGAAGATAGTAGCAAGAGCTTCCTGTGAGATGAAACCCACTTTCTGTCCTCGCAATGGGAAACCATGGGAAGCCATAGAAAGCACACACAGCAGAGCAGAAAAAGCCATCCTGGGCACCATGCTTCCTGGCAGGGGAGGAACCTGCCAAGTCTAAAATCCAGTTTGCTTCTGAATCTAAACCTGTTTTTGTACTACTTGCTCAACAAAGGTAATATGTGTATGTCCCAATCTCCAAGACTATTTTAAACGAACCTCGCTTTCAGGTACAAGCCTTCTGAGAACAATGACTGTGTGTTCCCTTTTAAGACTCACCGTAAAATACATCATGTGACCACTGGCCTCCAGGGAAGTTTTCCTCTTTATATTTCTGTAAAATAGTAACTGCCTCTATACTTCATGGCCACACCTTCAAAACCATCCCACTCTCATACTGGGATGGGACAGAAGTGTCCTTGCTACTGGAGTCTCTCCAACCTTGTTTTGTCAAAGGAGAGAATTTTGTTCAGAAATGCAAGCAACTTGAGCAGAAGTTTCTTTATCCACGCAAAGCACGTATTCCTAAGAGAGATTGATCTGTTGGGTTCTGGATTATAGATGTGAAAGATGATTTTTGTAGTTATTTATGAGGTGAGTGGCATGTTTGTGGGGTCAGGTAATACTTTTCCTGTCCAAAATCATACTACCCCTGTGCAAGCCAGCCTGTGTCATAGAAGGTAGCTGAGCAAGCCACGAGGAACACACCAGTAAGCAGCATTCTCCATTCTCTGCTTCAGTTCCTGCCTCCAGGTTCCTGTCTTGAGTTTTTGCCTTTGCTTTCCTTGGTGATACAGTGAGCTGTAAGATAAAAGAAACCTTGTCCTTCCTCAAGTAACTTTTGATCATGTTTTTTTTTGTTTGTTTGTTTTTTTAATTGGGGTGGGGGAGGAAACCAGTGAAGTAAAGTAAGAAACACCTAATAATGAATGAATCCCTCCTGCAGGTCCTAAGGTGTCTAGGACACAGGTGGCAAATATCAAGACAAAGTGTGTGTGTGTGTGTGTGTGTGTGTGTGTCAACAAGGGAGGAGGGGAATGGCAACCTTCAGCAAGGGGTAGGGAGTTGCATGAGTTGTTTTACAAGTTCTATAAGTTCTTCATTGATCTCATCTTTTATATCTACATATGAGTCTTCCCTTTTTCAAAAGAAAGGAAGGAAGTAAAGAGAGAGAGAGAGAGAGAGAGAGAGAGAGAGAGAGAGAGA
>NC_034594.1:40687427-40718202 GCF_900095145.1 Mus pahari
AAAAAAAAAAAAAAAAAAAAAAAAAAAAAAAAAAAAAAAAAAAAGAGAGAGAGAGAGAGTACTCCCAAGCTACTGCTTGCTGAACCCTGACCTCCTGCTGTCCCCAGCAGGACGGGTTCTTGGCCCTTCTGTATGAGAAGGCACTTTCACAAGCCACTCCTTTTACTGCTCGACTCTCAGATATGCGCACAGTTAAATGTGTGGATCTCAGTGGTTGTAGTTGAACCTGGCAGATATTAGTAGTCATTCTTCAGGCAAGGA
The DNA here is from genome assembly GCF_900095145.1 of Mus pahari. Taxonomy (NCBI): domain Eukaryota; kingdom Metazoa; phylum Chordata; class Mammalia; order Rodentia; family Muridae; genus Mus; species Mus pahari. Next base: position 40,687,689 of record NC_034594.1, read on the forward strand.
GGTAAAAGTTGATGCTAAACCAGAGTAGCCATTGGAGCAAAGGTGCCTCTGCCACCAGACTGGCAGAGAACCTCCCCACTGTGCATTAATCACCGTCAGGCATAGTGGCTGGTGTTCCTAGAAATGCTACTAAAGAAGGATAATGAGCCCAGTTTCTAAAATAAATGTATGCATAAATATGCAAACGTGAGCAGTTGATGATTCTTGGAATTTATAAATAATTGTAAATAGATATAGATAGATACAGATGATATAGATAATATATAGAGAGATGATATAGGTATAAGGATAGAGATAAACAGGGTAGAAGTATGAAAAAAATGCATAATTTATAAATTTTGATAATAAAAAAGATGTTCTATTTTCTCAAGCTATTTTTTTTCTAGCAAAATTGTACAACTTACTGCAGTTGCATCATCAACTAGTATAGTTTGTAGCTTTGTAGAATTTTTTAGTTATCAGCTGTTAATATAGACAAAGAGTCCAGTGTGATTCAGAATTGATTTCTATTGAAATATGATGAATTTGAATATTAGCCCTTGACCTCAGAAGGACTGTGATGAAGCTAGGCTGTGACTGTTACAAGGAGGGTGACATGGCAGCTGCCCTGACATTAGTGTCTGCAGTGCTGACATGTACGCCAGCCTGTTGTCAGCTGCCTATTTTCTCACTCTCCTTGTTGGTGAGCCCCCAGGACTGAGCACTGGCTCAGCTTGCTCCCAAGCACCTCGGGACCACGGCAGCTGTGCCTAAGAGAACCAGGGTGGGCAACACAAGGTGACCAGAGCCAAGGCCCAAAGGGGTACAAGAATAAGAGGAAAACTAAAGCAGTGTTCTCTTCAACTAGTCATTGGAGCGAGGATAGAAGGGCAGGATTCAAAAGGCTACAGGCCATCCAGGATGCTGGAGAAAGGTGTGGCACACTCAGGAGGTGGCAACTAGAGAGATAACTCAATGAAAGGTTGCCACGTCCTATGGTACTATTAAGGGAATCCATTGCCATCCCTGGGGTGAAGAGCACCAAACAGAGGGGTTGCCTCTAGAACCCCCAAGAAAGTATCTCTAGCTTGAGGTAGAAGCTGAAGCTGTATGGATATGACAGGTGACCCAACAGGTGACTGACTCTCCTCCATATGCTTTCTGCTTGTTGAGCCTAAGGTCAAGATGGAGACCGAAGTGTACAACTGATGGGTTCCAGGCACAGGCAGAAATGGTGAGCATGAAAAATGGTACTCAGATGTGCTGGGCGATGCACTAGAAACAGGAGTAGGAAAGGGAGCTGAAGAAGTATCCACCATAGGAAAGCAAAGGGCAAAGCAGGCAGAGGAAAGCGCACAGGCCAAGACAGAAAACAGTCTCACAGTGCGGAAGTGCTGAATGCATGTGTGTGCTCCCCCACCCTTAGATTTTAGTTTCTTGGAGGCAGCAATGAGGTTGGACTCCTCTTGGCACAAGGGAAAGTATTCTGGTAAAATATATAATGTTATGTATTTAATGACTGATTCAAAGACAGGCTAAGAACTGCATTTGTATTCTTTTATCAGAGAAACTTAGCCCTATTAGAACTAGGTGTGACTATAGGAAAAAGAGATCCAAAGATCAATTACAAAAGTGTGTGTGTGTATGTGCGTGTGTGTGTGTTTGTGTGTGTGTGTGGCTTTGTGAACCTATGTGTACACATGTGGAGGCCAGACCATCAAATATCTTCCTATATCTTTTTTTTCCTCCCATTGTCTTGAGACAATAGGATGTGTCAGGAAACAGGAAGGTCTCCATTTTAGCTGGGCTGGCTGCCTAGCAAGCTCTTGGGTTCTACCCTTCTCTATCCCTCATTGCTAAGTTACAGGCACTAGCAGCCATGCCTGCTTTTTATGTGCATGCTGGGGATTTGAACTTGAGTCCCCATGCTGGCAGAGCAAGTGGTCTTTACCAATGAACCAATTCCATGGCCTCAAATAAAGGTACAAGCAGTGATCTCAAATCTGCTCTGTGTGGATCTTTGGTGGTTGTAGAACGTCTTTAAGGAGTTAACATATTAATAGCTTTGATATGCACTAATTAAGTAATGACAAAAAGTTATTCTGAATTTACATATATTTATAATTTATTAATGAAAGCATCTGCATTCATTCAAAATAGTTGTATGTATTACACAGTAATCATTGGGTGCTTGTAGTCCATATGAATCTCAGAACTCTTTACAATAATTCCATAGTTAAGAGGCTCCAATTAATTATAAATGACAGATACTCTAGTGGGATTAGCATGAGCAGAGAGAGAGAAAGAGAGAGAGAGAGAGAGAGAGAGAGAGAGAGAGAGAATTAATTAATTAAGCTCAAGAGGTGACACTGGTTTAAAATAAGGACCGAACCACCAGCCATTCAGATGGTGTCACCAGGTCCATACATTTTGCTTTCTCCACTGCCTGCTGTCCCTCCAGGAGTTTCTCCTGTAGGTAGGAGAGATGGTTCCCAGTAACTGTGGAGAAGCTGCATCCTCACAACTACTGATCCAGGAAAAAGAGCAACCTCTTCCTGCTCAGCATCGACATGTCTCCTGCCTCAGGTTCGCAATGGCCATAATCCAGTCCAAAGTTCATCCCCAAGTAGTAATTAGGGAGGAAAACACTTGGTTGGTCAATGAGGATCATGTGATGACTATATGAGGAGGAGTAGAGGTGAGGTGTATAATTAGGAATGGACAATCCAAAAAAGGCAAGATGCTGGCCAGGTTAACAAGCTAGTGGGTCCTGTTGCGATCCAGAGACTGCAAACAACATTCTTCCTTCCCCTTCTTTTTCCTTGAGTCATCATATGTATTTCTTGAGTTGCAGCAAACAGAACTATAAAGCCTTCCTAAGTCTTACAATCTTTTATGTTTGCAGTGATCACATAGCCCTTCAAAAATAATAGACACTTATAACCAATGCTTTGCCTGCCCAGCATACATCATTCAGTAAATATTTAGATGATTATGAATATGAGCCCTTAAGTGATTTTTGTTTTTATTTGGCAATATCTAAGATTTAATTCTAAAACAATGAATAATATTTGCAATAACTAAAAAAGAAACAACCATGCCTACAATTATCTGTTGATGTTACTGCTGCTGCTGACAAAATAACTCAATTTATATATAGGAATAAGGTGATAACTTTATGATTTTAAAAGAATTCTTAATTGTTCGTAAAATATTGAAGAGATTATTTTTAGTCTTTAATAATTGTGCTGCACTTTTACCACAGTCATGAGGAATTTTTAAAAACAAGGTGATTCCTTACAACTATGGACTGAATATTTTGTTCATAAGTTATAGTATTTGAATTTTAATGCCTTAATATATTTTTTGAATTTATAGAAGAGACTGTGCTGCTGACCTTTTTAATATTCTGTTTTCTCATTGGCTACCAGCCCCAACCTTTCTTCTAGATTCCTAGCAATTGTTTGAGGAGGAGGGAGACTGGAAATGCCAGCCAGTCAGAAACCAGAATATTGAAAAGGTTAACGTCCTACAGTTTTCAGCTATAATTCATAAAGACATTAAACCTCCAATATTTCATCTCAGAACCAAGATTGTAATGAGAGCAGAAAATGGCACAACACTAATTCATCTTCATGACAAATATTCTAATGAGAAAGGAAATACAGAAACTACAAACATTTGGTTACTGTTTTAAAACTATCTTATATCTGTTATAACACAATGAGAGTAAATTTATACTTCCTAAAGTTGTGTCCACGCAGTAAATATTTATTGCCTTTTAAGTTAATAGAGTTCTTTTGGGAGCATCCTGAAATTAGGACTAATCCAGAGAACTACTAATATCATCAGGTTTAGTAAATAAATATAAAATATTTTTATTACAGAAATATGAATGAGCTGAAACTTTATTTTGGGTAGTGCTTCACTGGCACTAAAGAAGTTGATCTGGCTACAATTTTCTTGCTAAATGTTAAAGTGAATTATTGCATGGTGACTTTGATGTCAGTGGTAGCCCTCAAATAAAGTGTGGTTCTTCTCTGATGTTCTTCCATGTGATGGCACTGCCATTGTACCAGTATTAGAAGCAGAAATGAGGACTCAGGGACTCAGATGTGGAGTACTCTCAGGCGATGAACCTAATACCAAGCAGGCGAATAGTAAGAGACAAGGTTAGAAAAACAAACAAACAAACAAACCGAACAACAATAACAAAAACAAAAACAAAAATTCTAGCTGCATCTTGGCACCCATGTCTCCTGGCAGTCAGAACAAACTTTTATGGTTAAACATTCCTGAAACTGCAGTCAGGTTTTTCCCAATATATTATAAAGGAAGGTACAGGGAATTCTACACACACACACACACACACACACACACACACACACACACACACACGTACTTATGAAGGGTCTGCAACCTTAAAAGAGGTACGACAAGATTTAAGAGTAATAAAAGTGTCATCAAAAGTGTCACCTTAGTCCATGAATAGCCTACCCACCTCACAAATATTCATAGAACTTCTTAACCATCCTTAAGGAAGCCTAGCATAATGGTACTTGCCTTTAATGTCAGCACTCAGGAGGCAGAGGCAGGCAGATCTTTATCAATCTGAGGTCAGCCTGATCTATGTGGAGAGTTCTAGAACACAGTTAAATGAGACCTTGTCTCAAAAAATAACTAAATGAAAATAAAAACCTGGACTCAGGGAGCATAGACTGCTCAGTGGGTAAAGCAGCTTGCTGCACAAGACTGACAACCCTTCAAATCTGGAGCTCACATAAAGGTAAAAGGAGAGAACCACTCCACAGGTTTGTCCACTGCCCTCCCCTTAATAATTAATAGTAATAATAGTAAATGCAAGCAATACATATACATAATTGACAACACAGAATGCTCTCGGCTGTTCCCTGTCTTGGGGTGCCCATTCCAGCCTCTCTTTGGAGTATTCACTTTGTTAAATAGACTTTTGCTCTCACTGTCTATGCATCTTGACTAAATATTTTCCTTCCAGAAGATAACAAAGAGCCACCTAAACGAATCCATTTCAATCAGGTAAAAAACCTCACGGGCACTCAACATAATTATATATTTTCATTTTTGCTACTTTTTGCATGTGCCTGTGGGAAGTGGGATGCAGGAAAACCAGAGTCTTACTGAGATGTCAGCACCAGCTGCGATGGTTTGATGGCAGAGAGAATGTGTAGAAGTGTCAACAGAAAGAGAAAGAAAGTACGGCCAGAGTCCAGCAAGAGCAGAAATTCACTATATCCTCCAGGCAGAAGGGCAAAGAGATTTAAGCTGCCACCAGGGCCAGGAGAGCTGGGGCCCTGGCTGAGGAGCAGACAGTAGGAGTCACAGTCAGATAGAGGTAAAGCTGCAGCAGAAGCATTGTGAGCTGGGAAGGAATTAGGTATCACACTCACTCTGTCTACCAAGGAAGCCTGGTGAGTCAGGCACCAAGTCAACTTCCTCAGCCCAGAGCAGAATCAAGAAGGGAATGGAAGGGCAGGTTTCCTGATGAATGATAAGAAACCCAGATGCAAGTGGCTTGAAGGAGTGATGCTGGAGGCCATATTTAAAGACTCTAACCATAGAAAGAGGTAAGAACAGGTGGAGCAGGAATTGGAGGTGGAGTTGGAGATGGTTGAAAAGATTAAACAATGTAGCCTGGGACATTGTAGAATTCTGACAAAGCCTTTCTCTTAGCAAATCATTAGGATACTGTCCTTAGACAATGTTACAAAAGTAATAAACCTCATAAGCCCATCGGAGAACAGACTGTATAGAGAATCTTCTAGAATGTGGGAGGTGATGCTGACAGACCTACCACCTACCCCCAACACCCATTCTTTTTCTCAAAGCAACAACAACGACCCCCTATCAACTATATCATTTCATGTTCTTTGCTTTTCAACCAGATCTTGGTACAGAGGGATCTACCTAGGATGTTGAGTGACTTGTTAACAAGAGTGTGATCACTGCGTGCCTTTCCCCATAGCTTATTTACTACTAACACATATCATCTCATGATGCTAATGAGTGCCTCGCACCCACTGGATCTTAGAGTGCTTTATGAACTAGGAATGCAGGAGTAGCTGAAACAGAGCTCTCTCTGGGGTGGAATAAGACAGCTGTTCGCCTTGCAGAAATGCTGTACAACAGCATGAGTGGAAACCAGGGAAGGGTACTCAATCTAATTGAAACTGCAAGAAGAATTTAAGTTGATGGACTAATTGCTGAGACTGGCATGTATTTAAAGCAGGGCTTTTTCTACTCCTTCCTGGCAGTGAGTGGCACATCAGCTTAGTTCCAATGAATAGATTCTGTTGCTTCCATTTAAGAGATGAAGAATCTGAACTCAGGGGAACAAAATGTACTTAAGGAATGGGATTGCATTGCTTGCCTTTTGAGTTTCTGGTTGCTATTTATCCTTTGAATCAGTCACATGGCAGTCAGAACTGCCAGCTACAAAGCCTTGTGGGAGAAAGGGCACACCCATGGTGTGCATGTATTTTGCAGAAATTGGGCTACCCTGGGAAGGTCGCCATGTGATCGTGACTCAACTTGACTCTCCCTAGTTTGGGAACTCAGTCAAGTTACAAGAGCTGGTGGTGACAGAGATGCACCACCTTTCCATGCCTTTAAGAAGCAGTGGATCCAGAGTCAATGAAACTTAAACTGATTAGTTTGCAGCAGGTTCCTCTTGCCTAACACTTTCATGTTGGAATGTCACATTAATTGGTTCTTAATAGAACAATGTGCTTCCAATCTTCAAAACCCGGCAGTGTATGAAACAAAAGATGCCAGACTCTTGCTCGGTGGAATAGGAAGTCATATGGGCAGAGACAAAGCGCTGAAAGATTAAACTCTTACTCGGCATAGAAGCCGACACAAACATGCACAGGGTCTTGTATGGCGCGGCTCTTGAATTTTCAGATTTACATTGAAGGCAGATTAACACCACATGTTTAGAGGACAACACGAGTCTGAAGCAAGAGACAATGAAAGCTTCCCCAGCTCCTTGACTTCTGAAATTGCTAAATGTGGCTGTGTTTTGTATATGGTTAATTATCCATTCCCTCTTCAAATACACAACCCGATCTTAATTTATGTCCTTCAAACAAGACACCTTAGATGGCAGTTGGCTGAGTCCTAGACAGGAAAGTTCCTTTTTTTCTGCAATTAAATATAGGCCAAAGGGTCTACTTTCCACATAAAATTAAAAACCTGTTTGTTCTTGTTCTCCTTCTTTCTCTCTCTGGAAAAGTTCCATGTACAGGCAAGTTCATTTGTCTGTTTTGATGAAATCTTAAGTAGGGTCTGCATTCTGAATTCACATCTGCAAGTCAGAGATAGAAGGAAAGATGGTTTCTTGCAACATAAAGAACATGTCAAGTTTCTGAGCTCCCACTCACCTTGTGGTATTTGTGATGGACAGAGGTAAGTGAATTTCTTTACATCAGCATACTGAAAGCTTGATGTCTATTTTCCTTCAGATATATCTGTACCATGCTTGCTCATCTTACAAGTGGAAGATAGGCTTTTTTAATTGCGTGCTCAAACACGGAGCATTCATCAAAGTTGAGCTGTTTCTTCCTCTTGCATCAGATGTGGAAATTACAGTCTGTCTCCTCCTTGCATAATAAAATATGGTCCCATGTAGCACTTAGTAATTGATATAGCAATAGAAGGATAGTTACTGCTGTTTCTTCCAGGGATGACCTGATCCCATGGTTACTATAAAAGTAGATAGGAAAGAAGAGAAAAATCTGTGAGGCATGCCATTTTAACCACAGAATCTCTGATTATACAGCAAAGCATGATGGAAGTATCATATTTTGGATTATAATGCATTGGGATTGTGATAAAATACCCTTTATATCAACATTAAATCAGAACTTAATTGCTTCTCATTAATAAAAAGTCTTTGTGGAATTACCTCTTTTGAAGACAGATTCTGGAATAAAGGTCAACCAGAGGAGTGGGTAAGAAAAACATGGGGCTGTCAAGCTAGGAACCTCTGGCAAATCCCAGCTGTGAAGGTCTCTGGCTCTCAATCCTTGTGACATGTTACCATGCTGACACACTGATCACATGTCTTCAAGCTAATTATTCACATTCCCTCAGCATCTATCCTTTCTGCTTTAACAAGACCTCCTTAAACATCCCTGGGACTGAACCTGGCATCAGAGCAAGCATGGCAGCAATACTTCCAAAAAAGATAAATGTTTCCCTGGGTATAAACTCAATAATAAGCGAAACATTTGACAAAGAGGAATGCCTTTGGCAGCCCTGCTCAATCTCTCTAAGAAATTGACACTGTAGAATACAGGAACAAAGTCTGGGTAATGACAGCTACGAAAAGCTCTTGTAAGCAAAGTAATCAGGCCTGGGTCAGCTGGTCTCTTCTTTCATGGTCTCTCACCTGGACAGTTGGCAAAACCTGGTCCATAAGATATTTTCAACATCAGTGACAAATAGTCACTAGCACAAAGTACTGCTCAGTGGGAATGGCTAAAGACAGGATGAAAAGGTGAGACATAGTCTCCACTTTGAGGGACTATTCATGGCATAAAGAATAGTAAAACATTCAGGACCTTTGGCATAGTTGCTCATCCAGAAAGAATTTCATCACTATTTAATGCAAGTGGCTTCGCTCAGCTTAAACCATGGCGTTTGTATCTGGGTTGCTTTAGGGGAATGAAGAGGATCCAAAGATCCCCATTTGGGTGACTTTTTCCATGCCCTGATGTTACACTTGTAAGACAGAGGCACACAACACCAGGTAAAAATTGTTATTATTCAATCTAGTAATCTACTCAATCCAGTCATTAATTTAGAAATCCTTCTCGTGCCTTCATTGGCCACACTCTGTCTTGGCTGCCTCAAGGGGCTATCACTGTGCTCTCCCCAATGACCATGTCACATACATGTCACTTGTTGCAAGGAGGACAATGAATTGGACAAAATTAGAACAAAGAATGAAGGCTCTCTTCAGAGGACTACAGCACTAGTGACAGAAAATGAGAGGAAGTAAACGGGAGCCAGTGGCATTGGAGCCAGACCTGAGGTGGGGGATATTTGAACCTGAGAAGATGAAGTATTTATAATGCACATTGGAGAGGGAGCTTGATGAGATGTTTGGAGGGCTTGGGCCACAGTGCATATTTCTGTACATGGATGGGAGGGTTGTTAACTGTCCAGCTTTAACATTTACGAAGAGTTTAGGAGAACTAAAGGCCTAGATTGATAGTCTAGTCCCATCACTCATCAGCTGCGTAACCTTGGGGGAAATACTCAAACCCTGCATCTCAGTTATTTCTGCTAAAAAAAGGAGGGGTGTTAATAATAGTACCTACTGCAGAAATGAGTGAAAAGGATTCAATAAATTCATTTACTACTACATAGAATAGGGCCTAGAATATACTTGGTGCCCAATGAGTATATTTCTATTACCATTCTCACAGAATGCTATGCAGGCAAGAGTTCATATGCTTCCGAAACTATGCCAGAGCCTGGCAAAGTTAACAGTCACAGCAAGTCCCCTGCCTCAATATGTAACTTCAATACCTTGTGTTTCATCCACAGAACAATGGTTCTCAAATAAGGAGGATGTCACACACACACACCTTTGCTTAAAGACTTTTTAGTTATTATTTGGGTTGTGAACTGTCAGCTGGTAAGTAAAGGTCAATTATGTTGCTTGATGTTTTTTTCTAGTGCTGCGGAAAGCCCCCTCACCCCCACCCCCACAAACAAAGAAACACTTAGCCCAGAATCTCAAGGGTGCTGAGGCTGGGACCCTTGGTACAGGGCTGTCTCTTGAAGGGCTATTCGTGTTTAAATTCTTCAAAAAAGATTCCTTTCTGAACACAACACTTTACGGAAAACAGTGGAAACTAAGCAAAGGCAGGGAAGGAGAGGGAGGGGTTGAAAGCTGTTGAGCTTTCTCCTCCTGAAGAGAACGCCCATGTACATGAAAAGTAAAGCACATTCTGATATACAGAGGAAAGAGGAGTCAGCCTGAAGCGCCAGCAGCGAACATTCTCAAAAGTAGCTTAGCACAGGCAAAACAAAACAAAACAAAGCAAACAAAACCCAAAACAGCAATAAAACCTCACCCACTAGGAATGAGTGATTAGATCAATCACTAAGTAGCACATATTTGTCACCTATCAGTTGTGTCCAGTCTTTTCATATGACGTAGTGCAGACTTGAGAATAGCACAATACATTCTTTAAAGTCAAAAAATAACTTTAGGCAAGAAACAATTTTGTGTTAGGCCACATTCATAACTGCCCTTGGCTGCACATGACCCAAGGGTCACAGATTAGGTACCTGTAGAACTCTAACTCTCTCTCTCTCTCTCTCTCTCTCTCTCTCTCTCTCTCTCTCTCTCTCTTTCTCTCCTCTACCCTCCCCCAAGAGACAAGAAGAAGGAAACTTATCTACCTAACTATTGGATGTGCTTGGTCAAATGTGTCCCTCTTCACTACTTAGCCATCATTCAACCTTTAAATATTACTTATCCCATCGATTGTGCTGGGATAATGTTTGTTTGTTCTCTTTACATGGCCATTAAAATCAGGTACAAAGACCCATTAGTTTCTATTATAAATAATCAGGGGCATTAAATACTTCCTTGTTTAAATTAGTCACTGTAGTCTACCCCGGTGAAATCTAGTCAAAGTGGTGGTTTTATGGCTTCTGTGGGCCACTCTCATCTCCCACAGTCTCAGTGCTATAACTCAGTTTCCAAGCACATTAAGTCTGGTGTGAAGTCAAGGCCTTCACAGTGCCATCTTGGTGAGTGGATAGACCTTGTTGATGTTTTATAAATGTGAAGGCATCTAATAAAAGCTTCCACTCACAGTCCAGCATTTCTGGTGCTCTGAGTCATAGCAGGCAGTTCGGAAACGCATCTTGCTATTTGTCTTAGTCAGGGTTTCTATTCCTGCACAAACATCATGACCAAGAAGCAGTTGCGGAAGAAACGGTTTATTCAGCTTACACTTCCATAGTGCTGTTCATCACCAAGGAAGTCAGGACTGGAACTCAAGCAGGTCATGAAGCAGGAGCTGAAGCAGACGCCATGGAGGGATGTTACTTACTGGCTTGCCTCCTCTGGCTTGCTCAGTCTGCTCTCTTATAGAACCCAAGACTACCAGCCCAGGGATGGTCCCACCCACAAGGGGCCTTTCCCCCTTGATCACTAATTGAGAAAATGCCCTACAGCTGGATCTCATGGAGGCATTTCCCCAACCGAAGCTCCTTTCTCTGTGATAACTCCAGCCTGTGTCGAGTTGACACAAAACTAGCCAGTACACTGTTCATCTCCAACCACCAGTCCTGTCTCTCCTGCTGGAAATGCACCATGGCTGGATACTAATAACAATAAGAGCTATAAAATCAGCATGGGTGTAATGCTTTCCCAGGTAGGAAACACATTTAACTACATTACCTTACTATGTCCCCATATACATACATCCCCCTTCTCAGAAGGCAAACTGGGTTTGGGTCTTGATTTACAGTTGTCTTCAAAGACAAAGTTATAGGCCTCTATATCCGATTTGGTTCACCTATTACTTAAGATTCTTAATCAGCTAGCAATTTTTAAGCATGGTAATTGTAACCTTCAATTTTAACTAAAAATGAACCTTCCAAGCTGTCCTGGTGAAAGCAAGTCAAGGACTTTCTGGAGTCAAATAAAAGCTGTCCCCCAAACCCACCCCCACTACACACGCACACACACACACACACACACACACACACACACACACACAGAGCATCTTTCTCCAGTTAGCTACATCCCTTTCGTCCAGCATCTTTCTTCATTCCAGTCATCCCCTGCTTCTCCAGATGTCTTAGTCAGTTCTCTTTGTTGTGAAGAAATACCATGCCAACAGCCACTTTTATAAAGAAAAACATTTAATTGGGGCTGGTTTACAGTTTTTAATGTTTAGTTCAGTATTATCATGGTGGAAAGCATGGTACCACATGGGCAGACATGGTGCTGGACAGGTAGCTGAGAGTTCTACATCTTGATCTGCAGGAAGAGACAATGCCACACTGGGCCTGGCTTGAACATCAGAGACCTCAAAGTCCACCCCCTAGTGACATACTTCCTCCCACAAAGCCACACACACTCCATCAAGGCCACACCACCTAATAGTGCCATTTCCCATGGGTCGGGCACTCAAACACATGAGTCTATGGGGGCCATTCATATTCCAACCACCTCACTAGGCTTTTGAATTTATGATATATGATCTATAGCACACTAGAGAAGGAAGAAAAGATTCGTAGAGATTGTTGCCTTTAACTGCCATCCTCTGTCAATACTCCTGAAATTGTACTACCTAGTATGTCATTATTCTTAGTGCTTTCCCAACCTTTCACCTACACAAGACAGTAAGACTTTTTAAGAGGACCTTGTATAAAGAAAGGCCCTGATAGCTACATAAACTCACATTTATTCTTCAAAAAAAATTGTCCTGGGTAGTATCTGAACTTTAAATCCTCTAAAAGAAGAAGAAACTCTGTATTTGAAATAGAAAATGCTAGAATAAAGAACTGGGAAAACATTTAGATAATCTCATCTGGGTGTGTGATAAGTATAGCAAGATCCATCTTTCCATTATCTCCAAGTTGGGAGCCACCTGTTCATCTTGACTGTCTGATGGTTGGAATGAGAAGCTGTGTTTAATTAACTTACACGTGTGGGAGGAAGATGCTTTGCAGCAGCAGTTAGATTATTAATGGACTCCTATATTGAAGTGTTCACGTTTTTGAAAGGCTAATTACAATATAATTTTAGTTTTAAAATACTGCTTTGCCAAGGGTGGGAGTTATGTCATGTATTATTAACTGCTAGTCTTTCCTTTCCAATCTTGAGGGAAATGCTAGTTTGGTTATGATGCTTGTTAATATGAAGTTGTTTTCCTCATTTTCATATTCGATATGTTGAACTCTCGGAGAAGAAAAATATGCCTCACAATTGTGAAATGCAAAAAAGCTATGGTGAAATGTCCTTGCAGTTTCCTGAAATTTTCTAGGAAGAAAGATGAATGGTGTATATAGTTTTGGTAAGCCAGGGTTCACGAATTTCTATGCTGCTTGAGGTCCTATGCTCTTGTCAGCATCTAATTTCAATTATTTCCAGGGGAAAAAATTAAACATTCTAGTGAGTTAATTCTGGAATCCATTCTACACTTGCACATAACTGGGTTGCTAGTTGGTTGGAATGAGAATCACATGGTTTTTAGATTCAACAACCTCATTTAGAATTCGTGTGTCCAAAGCTTGTGTTTACTGCATATTCCAAGCTGAAATCAACACACATGCCTTCTATTCACAGGGCTTCCAGTGAAGTATCATGGTCATTTCGTGACATTTCAGTTTTGCCAAAGCAAAAAGAATGAAACTACAGGAAAGAAAATGAATACTGGGTGATTAGCACTTTCTCTGCACTGCAGAGGGTCTCAAAGCGAGTTGTTACCAGGGATACTCCTGTAGCTGCGACCTGCAAGAGCTGTCATCTACCTCAGAGCTACCCAGGAGCACAGCAACTCTATGTGCCTCCCCACCCCCCTAGGCCAGTACTGCAGTAGCTGTCTGCACACCATCCAATGATACAAATCTCCATTCCCTACCCTTAAGTGGTGCTGTACTTGATTATCTAAACCATTCTGCCTTAAGGAAGTACTAGAATAAGAAATAAAGACTTTGAATGCCTAGAATAACGGTTCTCAACCTGTGAGTCACAACCATAAGAAACCACATTTCCAAATGTCTTGGGAACCCCCAAGCATAAATGTATTTTTGGCACTACTTCATAAGTGTGATTTTTCTATTTAGCATTGTCTCAGTTCACCCAACCGCTGAAAATATGTGTTTTTCAATGGTCATGATCCATAGGTTGAGGACTGCCGGACCAGATGATGACCGGTTTCCCAAGCTAATTATCTCATTTGCCTAAAGTCTCACTTTGTCCTGCCACCTGAGTAGGGAAATTGACATGTACAGTGCCTAGCAATGAGCTCAAATCCTGCCATTTTGTGTGGTCAGTCCTACCAAGTCCTGTCACTGGGATATAATGATCCTATGAGCCCCATAGGATCCCAAAGAACAGGAGGCAATCTCCTATCTTGCTCAAGGCTAAGGGAGTTTCTGTGTGTCTCTGAACCTGTGGCAGAGGACCATTCTGTTCTCTCCTCATCCCTAACATGTTCAGATGGTACAGCTCATCAGTTCCTACACCATCAAGAGTGAGTGAATACTACTTCATGGCACATCTTTCCTACAAGCTGACCCCGGATTTTGGCTATAAGCCTCAGAGGTACAATCTTGAATACCACCACAGTCTCAAACATTGAGGTCCCGAAAAAGCCAATCTCCGGAAGTCTACAATTGCAAAGGATTCCTGAAAGTATAACTCCAGGGGGGAAAAATCATTTAAAAAATCTTTAAAAGGCAAGTGAATGGTTGCATGTTGCCTGCCTGCTGTAGTTTTGGCATAGAACCACAGTAAGAGAAGCAGTCTTTTTTCTCTCATTCCTCTTGTGAGATTGTTTTGATCTTCAGCTACATTTTCAGCTTTGTGAGAAACTTTCTCATCAAAGAAGGTGCCTAGCACTGTTACAAATAAGACAGAGCCTCAAATCCCCATGTATTCATTGGCAACCTCAACACTCTTGTGGTCAAGATGTCTGATGCGGAGGCCATTTATCTAAGTATGGCAAAATTGTGAATTGTGCTATGCATAACGGTTTTGGCTTCACCTGGCATGTTAACAAAGGAAATGTCTGGGCTGCTGTAACTGGAGAAGTTGGCAGAATGATTGCTGGCCAGGTTTTAATTACGAATCTGGCTTCAGAGCAAAAGTGAACCCAGAGAAAGCAGGTAGGAAATATATGTAGTGGAGACCTACACAATGCCTAGGTTAGTACCAGAACACCCTTCTCTCTTCCCTCTACTCAGGTCCTCTTTTGATTGGATTATGACGTTTGTGGTGGTTTGAATAGGAATGACCCCACAGACTAATGTACTTGAATGCTTGGCCCATATGGAGGGGCACCATTAGGAGGTGTGGCCTTGTTGGAGTGGGTGTGGCCTTGTTGGCAGAAGTGTGACACTGTGATGCAGGGATAATGAAAATGTGGTATATATGCACAGAGGAAGTTTATTCATCTGTGAAGGAAAATGAAATTATAAAATTTGTAGGTGAATGCATGAAAAATGGAAAAAAAAACTATATGGAATGAGGTAACTGAAGCACAGCAAAAGATGTCTTGTGTCCTACTTCAAGCATGGGTCTTAACTTGGAATATCTAGTTTTATGTGTTCAACTTGGAATCCCAGTTGAAGCCAGAAGAGTAGGAAATGACCTTTGGGGCATCCCAATACTTTAAGGGAGGGAGAGAGCAGAAGGCAGATGACATCAAGGTGGAGAAGAGAAAATCTGGAGCAGGAAGCAAAGGGGAGGTAGGACAGACCGAGAGGTGAGGTGCTAACCACAGTAAGAAGCATATGAAAAGGTAAATCTACTACTATGTGGCAGAAGCTCAAAATATAATTTCTACTTAAAAAAAAAAAAGATATTGAAGGGAGCTGCCCTGCACCATTGGAAACGCTGCATGCAGAATACTTGGGTTATCAAACAAAACTCAGGTGCTTGAGAGATTTTTCAGTGGTTATGGTTACTGGCTGGTTTGCAAAGGGACCTAGATTTGATTCCCAGCACCGACACGGTGCCTTATAACCATGTATACCTTCAGCTCCGGGGAACCTGGTGCTCTCTTCTGGGTTCTGTGGGCACCAACCGTGCACACAGTCCACAGACAGACACACATACAGATACTTATGAACAGAAAATAATAAAAAATTAAATATTAAACATCAAAAGGAAAACCCTTGGTGGGGTGCCTTCCTGGGGGTTTGCTCTGCCCTGTGTGTGCTTGGCCCTCCTGAGATTTGGGGTTCTACTTCTCTAACCCAGCTGCTATTTCCTCTTCCATTTTTCTTCTATTTTTTCTTACTAAAAATTGCAGGTTTGGGGATTTCAACATTTGAAATGTTATTTGTTTGCTTATTTAGATTTATCTATTTATTTTTACTCTGTCAAAATAGGGTCTCCCTATGTAGTTCTGGCTGTCCTGGAACTGACTCTGTAGACCAGGTGGGCCTTGAGCTCAGATATGGGCCTGTCCCTGCCTCCTGAGTACTAGGAATAAAGGCGTGCACCACCCCCTTCGAGCTTTAACATTTAAATTTCTAATCTTTAGAAATTTTGAACTTGGGAATTGTAGACTTTATAATTTTTGGTCTTCTGAAACTTCAGCATTTGGAATTTTGTCTTTTTGGTTTATTGTCAGTACCATATTGTCCCAACCAAAACCTCTCGCCATTCTCTACCTCATGGCTGTAAAAGAGCGTCTTGCCCTTGCTTTTTGTCTATCTCTTTCACTGGTCATAACTGGGAATCTGAGTCTCTAAGGCCACCAATTGAAGTTGCTTCATTGCTGAGAGTAAAAAAGGAATACTCCAAGAGTGTACATCCTACCTGCAGCATTAAAAGATCTAAGGAGAACAGAGAAAGGGAAAGGTCCATGTGGAGCTCCGAAGAATTCCCCAAGCAGACAATGAGCCTCTGCTCTGGTTCTAGTCGGCCTTAAGAAGGTCTACAGTCAGCTAGAGTAAAGGTGGGTATTTGAAAGACAGGTGGTTCAGAGAGAGATGGAAGTCAGGATCTTGTATACCAGAGGTTATAGATAGAAAGCTTAGCTGCTGACGTGAGCCAGGTCACTTGACTCTCTTTGGTTGAAGATGCCTGTGAGTTAATGAAGTGAGGAAGCTTGAGATGAAGGCCTCTTTGGAATTTTAGAGTTGCAGATTTTTGAGCAGTGGCTCTCAACCTTCCTGATGTTGTGACCCCTTAATACAGTTACTAATGCTATGGCGACTCCCAACCACCAAATTATTTTCTTGCTACTTTATAACTGTAATTTTGCTATTGGTAGGAATTGTAATATAAATATATGATATGGCAGATATATGATATGCAACATTCAGAGGGGTAACAATCTACAGGTTAAGAACTGCTGGTTTGGAGGAACAGAAAGGGGGTAAGATTAAAAAGTCTTCGAAAGGCACCCTAGTTCTCAGTGTGCCTCATTTTAACTCAGGCTGCAAATTCTTTAAAATTAAGTTCTACAATGGCAAGAACAAACCTGATAGTTGAGGTTCCCACAGACAACTTGCCCCTGTACTTCAGGGTCGGAGAGCATTTCATAAACATCCCTACCCAAAGCCTTTGTTCTGAGGACAAGCATGTGTGTGACCAGCTTGAAGCCTTGTAAAAGCTGTGGATCCCTCTGCTACAGAAGTGGGTGATCTGCTTCCTCCTCCGTCTCTCAAACTGAAGATGAATTGAAGACATCATTGGTCCTGCCTCTTCTTCATTCCCAATTCCACTCCTATCTGGTACAGTTTAGAGCCCTGCTTGACCTGCCTTGAGGAACTGTGGTTCATTAACTTATCTCTGGGAATGGCCAAGGGTATAGAGGAGCTTCTGGCTATCAGCTTGCATATCAGAATGATATGTTCATCTTCTGGCTAGTTTCTTGGTATAATCTGTGCCTGATGGTGATAGCACAAAATCTATCTTCCCCGAGGCTATACTTGGCTGTCACAGAATATGTGGAGTTGCTAGGTGATGTCCTTCAACATGTAGAATGCATGAGGAAGCCATGACCGTCCTCATTTGGCACAGCTCTGAATTAGTATTGGGCCAGGTGATTCAGGTCAGAAGATAAGAGCCCTAGCTCCGGGTGCAGAGGTGTGGATGTTTGGCTGAGTGTAAAAGAGATGAGGTTAAAGAGATAGGAGCTATATATCAGTTACACATCACTGTGCCCTCTGGAACACCTGCCTGCTCAGGAGACACTTCTGTGAGCTCAGATTACCCTTTCAGTGCTACTGGGCCTTTTGTGATTAATTTCCCTGTAGGCTCCCACTTTGCCTGCCCCCCCTCTTAACTGGAGGCTTCTGTACTTTTTAAAATTCTACCCATTTCTCATTAAATCTTTCCCCATTGTGCTTTTAAAACCATTGTGCTTTTCTTTCTGTTTGTATCCTCCAGCTGACACATTTATTTATTTATTTACCTACTTACTTGTAGGCAGGGCTTCATATAGCATGAGTTGGCTTTGAACTTGTCATATAGCCAAAGATGGCCTTGAACTCCTGATTCTCTTGTCTCTGTTTCTTGAAGGCTGGGATTATAGATATGCACTACCATGACCAGTTGCCAATTTAAACGTGAACCCATGTATTGAATTATTACATACACACCACAAATATGTGCAATTACTATGTATACAGACTGTGTGTGTGTGTGTGTGTGTGTGTGTGTGTGTGTGTGTGTGTGTTTCCAAGTTCAGGTGATTCACAGGGTTTCCCTGTCCTTCAGATGCTTGGCCATCTCTTCTTCCCAGAATCCTTACCACCCTTAAAAATTTTAATGCTCAGATATACTCATTGTTTTACTGAAAAATTCTAAATTTTATTTGTATACAAATTCATACAGAGTATACTTCAGTTTTTCAAGACATTGACTTTCCTCTAGTTCAAATATTTTTGTGTGCTTGGATGAAATAAATCATTAAATAAAATTCCACTATCACAATATGCCCACAATATTGTTCTAAGAACAAACAAACAAACAAAAACCAAAATAAAACAAAGAAACAAGCCGTCAGAACTTTAGCCAAAAAAAAAAAAATGTATTTGAAGAATCAAACAGCTGACAGTTTCAAAACCAGCATTTGTGGATGAGACACACAGTAAGCTGTACCTTGTCTTCTGATAGCCATCTAGTTTGGGCACACATTAGGACCCCTAGCTTTAAGAAACAACTGCCCTTTGTGATGATAGCTAGCCACATTGTCACGTCCTACTCCTCTCTTTTCTGTATCCACGATGTGTACTTGCATGAAGTGTAGTGCATTCCCCCAGAGCACTGCTAATGCAGAACCATGTGTATGTGTTAGAGTTCAGATAAATACATCCTCCCCTCTTCACTATTTACTGTTTGTTTCCCCAAGTTCCCGCTGACCGGCTGGCACATATGCAGCCTCCAAGGATTCTGCAGCTTGATTTAGTTTGCAGGCTCTTATTTGTATGCACGACATCACTACTGTATATTATAGGGGCAGGGCTATGGCTTCTATAAATTATGAAATCGCCTGCAAAGCCTGATTGCCTGTTAGTGAATGTGAGCTCCCTCAACATTAATCCACACCAGGCTGCAGTCAACAAAGTCCTGGCGCAGAGCCAGGCACCAGCACTGGCTCACTTCCGCCTGCAAGTCAGGTTCGCTGAGTTCGACAAGTATGGAAGATGGATCACAGAGCAGGGGACACAGCTCTGGTGGGGTGTATAAGACAGGGCAGACTTTAGTCTGAAGAAAGACTCAGCAGAGGTATCTTCAAGTGGATTCTGACAAATGAGAAGCAGAAACAAAGGCCAGACCTTTCTGGCTGGCATGGAGCAATGGGAGAGAGTGGAGAGACGCCATGAGAGGGGAGGCAAGAGGTAAAGCATTTCCAGGCCTAGGAAGCATAGGATTCTGGGAGATCGAAACTGGTTGATTAAGGACAGTGTGGTGTGTGCATCAGACCTAAGAGTGGTGTGTGGTCCCATGCATATTCATGCACATGCATGGATGAACAGACAGCACCTATCTGGAAAGAGGCCAGCCTCTGTCCACAGTTAACCCATTTGTCAGGGGTGGCATCACTTTTGCAGCCCTTTATAAATCTTAGGACTATATTTTAAGTTTGCTATAGACGTAGTGCCTGGCTTTTGTTTAAATTAAGTATAATAGTACTGAAGTACATAAAGACATTAATGATGCATGGTCCACGTGCCCATCTCCCCAACTCTATCCTTTCCATGGAGCCACTGAAAAAGAAATGACCAGTAGAGTTTTCTTGGACCATCTTTGAAGCATTCCTCAAAGACCTTTTTGTTCTCTTCTTCCAACAAAAATGGTGTGAGTTAGGGCAGGAGCTGTATTTACTTACCAGGATCCCAAACTGTTCTTCCTATAGCACAACTCCTATTCAAAAGAGCCCCAGTGACTCCCCCGTGTGTGCAGCATGCAGTCTAGACTTTCACCCTTCATCCTCCACCATATTCCATACTGATACTTCCATGCAGGAAGCCTGCTACCGACAATCATCTCAACCACTCACTCTTGGCTCAGCCCAGAATATTGCCCTGTCTGGCCTACCATGCTGTGCCTCAGGAACCAGTCCCTCTTCTAGTCCTTTCACACTCTGATGCCCACCTCTTCACCTGCATCATTGGGAAACATCTATACGTCCTAACCCAGTAGCACTCTCCTACTCCAGATGAACAGGGAGCCGCGTGATTTATCACTTCGTATTTTCTTAATTCTTTTGTTCATCGTACCCCTTTCCATGAGAGGAAAACCTCTCCAGCCGGAAGGGCTTGTTTTGAGGACTATTTGGCCCCATAGAAAGCAGCATTGGGCTGAATACTATGGGGAAGGAAAAACTTTGTGAATAAATGCACAGAACGTGGTCAGACACATAGAAACTTCACTTTTACTTAAGTACTTTACTCACCACTATCTGTTATATAGGGCTGATTCTTTTTTGGGGGGTTGTTTTATCATCCTATAATCATTTCCTTTTATGTGGTCATTAAAATAGAGATGGAATTACCTCCAGGGCAAGGTAACTAACAGTCCTGGCAGATTAACTACACCTTTCCTTTCAAATATAAGATTTTTCTTTTAAATGTGGCTTGGGAATTTGGAGAGATACTCTCACCCTTAATTTTTTTTTTTTAATTTAAAAAAAAAAAAAAAAAAAAAACCAGCCCCGGGAGGCATAGCAGGTAATTAAATCCTACCTAAGATTTGAGGTCCCCTTGATTTTAACCTTAAACATTTAGCCCAGATGCCATTTTAACAAATCATGAAATGCACTCTTTTTCTCATTTTAGGGTAGAAAAAAAGCCAAGAAAAGGGTAAATCTACTGGTGTATAGCAGATGGAGGTCAGGCTCTTACATAGATTTTCAACATTAAGACAGAACAAATGGCCTGCAAGATTACAAAGAAAACAAATTCAGAGCAGTAACCTTTTGAGAACTGCCAAATTGCTGGAGAGATGAAAATGGGGTTGCATTTGAGAAATTATGCAGTGTTGTGCGTCTTGGAGAAATGTACAGCACAGAGGGGTCTATGTGTTTTCTCTCCAAACTCTATTTTTAATATTCACAGTGACACCAACTGAAACAAATCAGACTATATGTAGAACATCCAGTAAATGGTAAACGGTAGTGGTGCCGACGAGGTTGGGGAGGGAGGGGATGATGGAAATAGAGGCTCTGGTGAACCAAGTATATTTTTGAAATATCAAACAGACACATTCAGTCTGGGTGCTGAAGATCACTAAGCGGGGTGAGAAGAAAATGGAAAATTTGCCCAGAAAAAGTCTGAGAGAAATCACAGCAAATGGCAGGCTGAGTTCTCAGTAGTGTAAAAGAAGGGAATATATCAAAGAAAATGTCTTTCTGCATATCACAAAAACAGCAACATTTCCAGCATATGCCGCTCTTTCACTTTTTCATTTGGCGGGCCATTTGTGGCTGGCTGTGGGTGGGGCTGCTTTCTCTGTGCCTCTCAGCCAAGTTTGCTGCGTGCTCAGGCTATTTTTCCTGACCTTCTGTGCATTTACTTTCCTTTCCTTCTTCGGGCATCTTGGCCTGGTGTTTGCTGTCAGATGGTGTCCCCAGGCAGCTCCACACAGGGTCATGCTGGAGACGTAGCACATAGTTCCATTTAGAAGGAACATCCATTTCCGAAATGCTTTCCCTTGTTTCTTTCCTTTGTTTTGTCATATACACGAGAGCAAGCTGACGACAAACTAACAAAGAAGCAAACAGTGCACCAGGAAAGTCTCAATTCTAACATCTATAAGTTTTCTAGGCTTGGAAACACACACACATACACACACATGAACACACAGACATGCACATACACACGCATGTACACACATATATACCACATACACACATGGACACACATATGTATATACACATGCACATACACACATGCAAACACACACACAGGCATGCACACACATGCACATACACATATGTATACCACACACATACATAGACACACATGGGCACATAATGTACACATACACACACATACCCCCTCACACACATACACATGCACACATAGACACACACACACACACACACACACACACACACACACACACACTTCCTCCCTAAGGTTTCTATAAGGGTTTATATTATTTTAGAGGCTTATTTTATTTTCAGAATCATTTTTCCTCATTCATATATATATCTTCATGCAGATAACACTCCAGACTTATTTGATGTTCTGTGTTTTAGCAGACCATAGCTTATTTAGCTGCTTTCCTTTTGTATTACAGTTATTATCAATTTTCCATTACTATCTCCATCAGCTGTTCTCAACCTGTGTGTTGCAACCCTTTGGGGGGTCAAACAACCCTTTCACAGGGTTGCCTAAATCCACTAGAAAACATAGATATTTACATCAGGATCCATAACAATAACAAAATTACAGTTATGAAGTAACAATAAAAATAATTTTATGGTGGGGGAGGCACCACAGCATGAGGAACTGTAATAAAGGATGGCAGCATTAGCAAGGTTGAGACCCACTGTTCACTACCAATGACATAAACCTGCTAATGTTATCTACTTCTTTCTTCTTTGGGTCAGAAGCTTTCAAGTCCTACTTCCACAGCCTTTCAGAAGCAGATGCTTATTAGGGAGTTAATGTGTGTGAGCTGAAGCTAAGTGCAGCAGTGCACACCTTTAATCATAGCACTGGGAGGTGGAGGCAGCTGGATCTTTGTGTATTGTAGAACAGCCTGGTCTACATAGTGAGTCTCAGGAAAGTCAGGGCTATGTAGAGAGACCTTGTCTCAAAAATAGATAGATAGATAGATAGATAGATAGATAGATAGATAGATAGATAGATAGATAAACAAAAACCTGTGAGTACGTTGTTCAATCATTAATCATTATATGACTTAATTTTCTCCTTTGTACTTTCTCCTAGGTGACAATAGCTGTGTCAATGTCACTGAGTTGCTATGAGAAGTAAATGTCTCACAGTCAAGTGCTTAAAACTGGTTGGCACTTAGTAAATCTGGGTATTTGTTTATCATTTGGGTATTAGTTTCAATTTTACAACTAATTTCCCATTCTGTGACTTTCTCTTTGTTATTTAACTTATTGGCATGTGTTAGATATGGAGTGGAAACTTCAAGGGTTCTTTGTAAAGTCAGTTGTGTGGGATGGTGTTTTGCTAAGGCAAACACACGAAGGTGTGTTTTCCTGAAGCAGACACATGTAAAATGGTGTTTTGCTAAAGCAGGCATGTGAAAGGACACGCGATGAAGGATTCTTTGCTAAGGACAGGAATTGGTTCACCTACCATTGTGTAGTTGAACTCCTTTTGTTGGGATTCAATACAGAAAAACACACCAAAAATCTGGTGATGTGTCTTAAGCTCTTGCCACATTTTTGGACTTCAGCTGATTGGCAGAGTGATGTCAGCGGATACAGAAGCACATGCTGAAGCAAGACATGTGGAGGACAGGTGTTTGTAGGGTATAAATAAGATTCGACAGGCAGGACAGATGGGAGGCTGAGCTTGGCTTGCTTGTAGAGCTAGCCGTGCAAGGCTTGTTGGTATTGAGACTTTGCTGATCTTCACTTTATAGCGAGAGGCACAGCCAAGAACTTTTCCTGGCATCCCTTCTGGCCTCTCCTTCTGACTGGCTGAGGCTGGGGCCTGGCTGTCTCTTCTAGCTAGTACCACTATGGCTGATTCATGTTTGCTATCCCGTCTCTATGGAGTTGGACTGATGGTGTATCTGTAAAGTGTTTGCGAGTGGATCGAGCTGCCGCTGCTAACCGGTGGACTGAACTGCGGATTTCCAGACAACACAGATGAGAGTTCCTCCAAAGAATCTTTCTAGACAGGCTCACTTCCCTCAGTATCCTTTAACAATTGCTTTGCAAATAATTAAAATATTTAGTAGTTTGAAAGGATCAAAGAATCAGAACAAGGCCCTCACTAATATGGACAAATCAGAACTTAGAAGCCACCAATAAGTACACATCGACTAGCATCAAGGAAATGCATATTAAAGCTACATTGAGATTATACCTAATCCCTGTCAGAATGGCTATCATTAAAATGACCTAAGACTCTTAGATATACACCCAAGGGGTTTTAAGTGAACATACCACAAAGATGCCTGCATATCCCTGTTTATTGTGGTGTTATTTACCATAGCCAAATTATATAATCAGCTTAGTGTTTGTCAGTAATTGAATGGGCTGGGGAACTGGCTCACCAGGCAAGAGTGCTTGCTCTGGAGGCATGTGTATCTGAGTTCTGATCTCCAGCATCCACATGATAGGTATGTACTGTATACTGAGAGCAGTCTGGCTGGCCTGCCTAACTGAAACAGTGGTCAAACAACATACATGCACACACACACACACACACACACACACACACACACACACNGCCTAACTGAAACAGTGGTCAAACAACATACATGCACACACACACACACACACACACACACACACACACACACACGAGAGAGAGAGAGAGAGAGAGAGAGAGAGAGAGAGAGAGAGAATGTGATACACAATGAACTTTTATTCATTCAGTAATAAAAAAGGATGAGATGATTTCATTTTCTAAGAAAGTAGCATAACTGGAGCTCATTGCATTAAGTAAAATAAGCCAACCTTGGAAAGATAAATGTTACAATTATTTTCTTCTAATTTGTAATCCTAGAAATTTTTTTGATCTATAAAACCATTAATGTACATAAGGGACATGGAGATAGAAGGAGACTGGAGAAAGGAATGAAGGAGAAGGGGAGAATACAGTGAATGTGTGTGATAGACTTGAGGAAATTGTCCTTCTGAAACACAACACGTCGTGCAATGAACATATATCAGCAAAGAAATTTAGAAATGAACAATAATTGAACTGAAGAAATGCTCAAAGGATCGTATGGAGGAACTAGATCTTTTAGACACTGTGGGTGGGAAAATAAATCAGTGAAGATCCCTCAAAAAATAAAAGCAAAACCTAAAACTGATCAATCATTCGATCCAGCTGTATCACTCCTGGATATATGCACAGAGCACTCTGTCAGCACACCATAGAGAGACATCTTATTGATGTTTACTGCAGCACTGCTTATAATAACTATGGTTGAGAAGCACATAGATATGCATTAGCAGATTAACAAACAGATAAAGGGAATGCAGCATATATATTGAACGGAATTTTATTTGAACATAAGGAAGAATAAAATCATGTTATTTCTAGGAAAACGAATCAGATTGGAGATCTCTGTATGAAGCAAATTAAGTTAAATGCAGAAAGACAATGGTGTATGTTTTATTTCATATGTGAAAACCAGAGTGCACACACACACACACACACACACACACACGCACATGCTCATAGAGAGGACATGAAAATAGATAGACTACTGGGAAAGAAGAAAGAGACTAGAGGAGAAGGGAGAGAGGTTCAGGAGACTACTGGTGATTGAATAAGGTCAAAGTACATGATATGCTTGAATAGAAATGTCACTACAAACTCCACTGCTTTGAACAATGAATACACACTAGTACTATCCACTGTCACTCTTGGGTTTGTACTGACAATGATAATGACAAAGTTATGCCAGAAATAAGCAAAGTTAAGGTTGTTGTAGAGATTTCAAATTGAGTGATTAATTGTAGAAACCACAAAATACCAATTCAAACAGGAGCTTTACACTATGAACTGCTTTTGTGAAAATATGAAGAAATCAGTGACCCCCCGCCCACACACACACATACACATTACAATAAATATTGAGATGTTGGGATATCCCTCAATGCTTGGGAGAACTGGCATTGTCTAGGCACAGCTGCAGCTTCATGGTATCAGCAGAGCATTCATGAATGAAAAGAACTGATCCTCCCACTGCTATTAACAGAATTCCATCACAGCAAGTACCCATTCCATGGAATTGTTTCTCTCAGAGTAATGAAGGAATAATTTCAAGTCATCTCTTTAGTCACGTCTTCATTATTCTTCTACCTCCTAACTAGTCGCATACAAATTTTCAATTGTATAGCCTGAGCTGAGGTGGCTCAGTGGGTAAGAGTGCCTGTTCCTAAACCTGGTGACCTGCTCTCTGTCCCCAGGATCTGCACAGTAGTGAGAAAGAGTGGCCTCCTGATCTCCTCCCACGTGTACACAAAATAAGTGAGATGGCAGTTACTGCTTCTTACTAGTTATGTGCCACTCATCCTGAAGCTCGGAAAATAAACAATAAGTGAGGCACTTGTATAAGTCAAATTAGCATAATCCAGAGATAAATAATGTAAAGAATGGTGTGACTTTCATTTATTAATCACAGCTTCCCTATTATGCCTCATGCTTTGTGACTGTTAAACATTGTGTGTATAATTGTGAGGTATGTAGGGAGAAGTGGGCATGAATGCCCTGATGCGCAGGTGGAGGTAATTTGTGGAATTTGTTCTCTCCTTTCACCTTTATCTGGATTCTAGTGATCTAACTCAGGTTTTCCAGGCTTGTGTGGCAGCCTTCACCTACTGTACTGTCTCACTGGCCATGTGTACTATGTGAAAACCAGAGGAAGACTTTGAATTCCACAGGACTGGAGTCACAGGTCATTGTGAGGTGCCAGATGGACACTGGAATCCAAACCTGGGGTCCTCTGCAGGAGCAGCAAGCACTCTTAACCACAGAGCCATCTCTACAACCCTGGAGTTAACATATGCAAAGAGAGGCATATGCTAGCATTATGGGATCCTCAGCCTATGTCAAGAAAAAGAAATCTAGGAAAGGAATGTGAGAAGCAGTGTTTTGGAGTCCCTGTTAGCCATGTGGGAGGAGTGTCCCACTAATTAGTGCAAGCATATCATCCTTTGGTAGCAGGCCGGATATATAAAAGCAGGGGCAGCCTGTTCCAGCACCGGCATTACCATGCACTGGTAAATTCGGGAAATCACACAACCACTTTGGCCTTGTTTACTCAC
Source organism: Mus pahari (assembly GCF_900095145.1). Lineage (NCBI taxonomy): Eukaryota > Metazoa > Chordata > Mammalia > Rodentia > Muridae > Mus > Mus pahari. The sequence goes on from NC_034594.1 coordinate 40,714,859, forward strand.
ATATAAAATGAGATACAGAAAAATGTCATTGACCTCATAGATAACAAAATTAAGTGAATTCATACAAATGTTTAGAACCAACTGGCTCACACACAAAGACTCCAGGAGAGGAAAAAAAGAAAAGCTGGTAGGGCACGATGAACACATAGTAAGTACTCAGCTAACGCTAGTGATGCCTTCTTGGTGGTATTAACCCTAAAACGCATCTGCTCTGATGAGAAAGTGGTGAGCATGCCCTTCTGATTAGAAAGCATCCTCCTTTGTAGATTTGCCTAGTGGAACAAGACACGTGATCTAAGGGAGTGGCAATTCAGTTCAAGAAGGTGCTTTGATTCTCACAAACAAATAAACAAATAAACAAACAAACAAAACCATCATCTGGTGTGTGCATCATGGTTTGAGCTTGATTAGTGAGTGTGGTTCTTCCTGAGGAAACAGGGAACTCTGCGCTACAGAATTACAGGCCTGGAATGCTGGCTTTGGGCAAGGGCGGGTCCAACAAGATGCATTGTCCATGTACAGGTTTCGCAGCAGATGGTAGATAACTAGGAGCAAGTAGCAAACGTGTCCTGGAGGAACTGACTCATGAAATGAAACCTGTTGAGCTTGCATGAGGAAATCTTTACGGAGGCAAAAGGAGGTGAGCTGATTACTTAGTATCTGAACCCTGTAGGTTCTAACACTCAAAAGACTGGCAAAAGGCTGAGGCCACACAATACTTACTGTCTTTCAAGCTGAGAACCACACTGATAAACACAGTGATGCACAGACAAGGGGCCTTCCTATTGGCATTAGCTGCAGCCTAAGGGAACTGCTTATTCTAGTAAATATATTGTACTCACAAAAACGTACATTTCTTTTTGCTCTATTAATACTATTTAAATAATTTAGTTTGTGCATTATCCATTATGTTCAATGAGTTGCAATAATTTGGCAAGCATGGCGGTATGAATATACAGCAAGCACCCCACGGGTTGCCAGGGCCCACCAAAAGGCCCCGAGTCTGCTGGAGACCCGCTGGGAACCGTGAGGGATCTATCTCAGAGACTCTTGTCAAGAATCCCCGCTGAGCAGATAGGTTTCTGATGGTCTTATTAGTTTAAAATTTAATAATATTTTACAATTCATTGCTTTTACAGGAAGCTTCCATTAAAAAAGTTCCTCTTTCTCTGTTATAATTCTACTCTCCTTTCTCCTCTTTCTCCTCTTTCTCCTTCTCCTCCTCCTCCTCTTCTTCCTTCACAGAATGCTATGAAACTGCATTAAAGCAGCCAGCCAGACTCCAGCAAAGTGTTGAGTATCAATCCTGCTCTTCGAACACTGAACCTGGGCCCAATTGTAGGTAATCAAAATCAGCTCAAGGAGCTGAGGACACACCATAATCCAAGGAGTCAAGGTGCTGTTCTTATCACATGTAAAGCAAGACCTGGCATTCTTCCAATCCTTCAAAGACACCTGGCAGATATCCCATGAGTAGTTCTCCCTCCAAGCTAAACATCAGTAAGTCAATTATCCTTTAAGGAGATGGTTTTTAGGTTCTATCTGGGTTTTGGTAAGATATAGCTAGAAGACTCTCGGAGAGGGATTAGTTTTAATCTCCAAATATGGCTACTGTGTTTTAAGTTATCTTGAGTCTGTCCAAGATCATACAAGTACTAATGTGGATTCTTAAACCAGCACTGGACACTACAATCTTCAATATAGAGTAATCAACCATAGGGTCCACCAAAATGCCTGTATAGGTACCCAGAGTAACCAAAAGGTTCTTAGAAAAGGATCCATGCATGTGTGCAATATGCACAAATCAATTTTCCCCAGGGACCTGTCATTCTGTGAATATAGCAATGTCTAGGGAGCGCTTGTTAAAGCTGTCAGAATACAAGAGTTAAATTTGGAGGGTCATAAAAATAAGAAAACATAATTGACAACACCTTTTTCCCTTTCAGAGCACATATAGCAAAATTCTGTTCATTCTTACTGAAAAAGAAGGATGTCAGACATAGGGCATAAGTAAATAAGAATCAGGGCATGTTAACTGAAGGAATTATTATAATTGAAGTTTTGAGTACAAAATTGCATCATTCTTAATTTTACACTTAAATGAAGTGCATTCCTGTCTATGCTTGGAAGGACATAGAATTTTCCTCATGTCGGACACATCAGATATAATTGTCAAATACCAATAACATTGTTGGCAACAACAAAGAAGAAGGCTGGATGAGTCTGAAAGCTGTTTTATCATCATGAGCATGAAGACTTGGCAAATACATTGTCGCTTCATTATGTAGGCACCTAGGTGTGGGAGAAATGATCAACATCCCTTAAAGTGCTACTGGAGGCAACAACCAGAAAAAGAAACACATGAATTCTCAGAAAGGTAAACATCCATGACTCATGGTTAAGATTTATGATCTAAAGAATCTTACCTTATAAAACAAGCATTAGCTTAGTGAACCCAGGCATAGCTTGACAAAATTCACTATGGTGTATGCATTGTGACACATACACACAATATAGAACGCTATGATGACATTTTTTTTATTTAAAAGGGTGTGTGTGTAATCATCTTTGCATCTTTCTTTAAAAGTCATCTGTATATTTAATAATTTTAAATATTAGTGCAAATTAATTTAGTAAGAAAAATAACACCAGAATGGAAAACCCAGAATTCTCTGATGTCACAGGCATGACTGTATTGAGTGCGTGCAGTGTGCAGTTCCCATTGGTCCCTGTTGCTTCTTCATAACAGAATAAATAGCCATTCTCAGCCACCTCTACAGTCTTACTCAGTTTCTCCTGTGACAAATGGCTCCTCGAAGTTTTAATTTCAAGTGTGGTTATCAAAAATTGTAGCAAAGATGTGCAGCGGTTACTGTGTTACCCTAAACCGTCTCTAAGTCAGTGTCCTTCAAAGTACTGCTCTAGGCTACTTTTATCAGTTATTTTGTTGTTTCGTTTTTGCTTTTCCAGACAGCAGTTTTCTATGTAGCCTTGGCTGTCTTGGAACTCACTCTGTAGAATAGGCTTGTTAGCAACAGAATACTCCAAGGCCCGGCCTAACCATGTGATCCTTGATCTGCATTGCCAGGACAACTACCCTCAATCCCACAACCCACTTGGCTCAGTTCCCACCCTCACTAGTGTGACGTCATTTTCAATATAAATTAGGGGATCACCCCCTCCTCGCTCTCTTCTCTTCCCCCTTCTCTCTTCTCCTCTCTTCCTCTTTTTCTTCTTCTCTCTTCTCCTCTCTCTCTCTCTCTCTCTCTCTCTCTCTCTCTTCTCTTCTGTGTGTGTGTGTGTGTGTGCACATTCCTGCATAATAACCTCTCCCAGGTGGAGTC
>NC_034594.1:40718213-40760798 GCF_900095145.1 Mus pahari
CACACACACACACACACACACACACGCACATGCTCATAGAGAGGACATGAAAATAGATAGACTACTGGGAAAGAAGAAAGAGACTAGAGGAGAAGGGAGAGAGGTTCAGGAGACTACTGGTGATTGAATAAGGTCAAAGTACATGATATGCTTGAATAGAAATGTCACTACAAACTCCACTGCTTTGAACAATGAATACACACTAGTACTATCCACTGTCACTCTTGGGTTTGTACTGACAATGATAATGACAAAGTTATGCCAGAAATAAGCAAAGTTAAGGTTGTTGTAGAGATTTCAAATTGAGTGATTAATTGTAGAAACCACAAAATACCAATTCAAACAGGAGCTTTACACTATGAACTGCTTTTGTGAAAATATGAAGAAATCAGTGACCCCCCGCCCACACACACACATACACATTACAATAAATATTGAGATGTTGGGATATCCCTCAATGCTTGGGAGAACTGGCATTGTCTAGGCACAGCTGCAGCTTCATGGTATCAGCAGAGCATTCATGAATGAAAAGAACTGATCCTCCCACTGCTATTAACAGAATTCCATCACAGCAAGTACCCATTCCATGGAATTGTTTCTCTCAGAGTAATGAAGGAATAATTTCAAGTCATCTCTTTAGTCACGTCTTCATTATTCTTCTACCTCCTAACTAGTCGCATACAAATTTTCAATTGTATAGCCTGAGCTGAGGTGGCTCAGTGGGTAAGAGTGCCTGTTCCTAAACCTGGTGACCTGCTCTCTGTCCCCAGGATCTGCACAGTAGTGAGAAAGAGTGGCCTCCTGATCTCCTCCCACGTGTACACAAAATAAGTGAGATGGCAGTTACTGCTTCTTACTAGTTATGTGCCACTCATCCTGAAGCTCGGAAAATAAACAATAAGTGAGGCACTTGTATAAGTCAAATTAGCATAATCCAGAGATAAATAATGTAAAGAATGGTGTGACTTTCATTTATTAATCACAGCTTCCCTATTATGCCTCATGCTTTGTGACTGTTAAACATTGTGTGTATAATTGTGAGGTATGTAGGGAGAAGTGGGCATGAATGCCCTGATGCGCAGGTGGAGGTAATTTGTGGAATTTGTTCTCTCCTTTCACCTTTATCTGGATTCTAGTGATCTAACTCAGGTTTTCCAGGCTTGTGTGGCAGCCTTCACCTACTGTACTGTCTCACTGGCCATGTGTACTATGTGAAAACCAGAGGAAGACTTTGAATTCCACAGGACTGGAGTCACAGGTCATTGTGAGGTGCCAGATGGACACTGGAATCCAAACCTGGGGTCCTCTGCAGGAGCAGCAAGCACTCTTAACCACAGAGCCATCTCTACAACCCTGGAGTTAACATATGCAAAGAGAGGCATATGCTAGCATTATGGGATCCTCAGCCTATGTCAAGAAAAAGAAATCTAGGAAAGGAATGTGAGAAGCAGTGTTTTGGAGTCCCTGTTAGCCATGTGGGAGGAGTGTCCCACTAATTAGTGCAAGCATATCATCCTTTGGTAGCAGGCCGGATATATAAAAGCAGGGGCAGCCTGTTCCAGCACCGGCATTACCATGCACTGGTAAATTCGGGAAATCACACAACCACTTTGGCCTTGTTTACTCACATATAAAATGAGATACAGAAAAATGTCATTGACCTCATAGATAACAAAATTAAGTGAATTCATACAAATGTTTAGAACCAACTGGCTCACACACAAAGACTCCAGGAGAGGAAAAAAAGAAAAGCTGGTAGGGCACGATGAACACATAGTAAGTACTCAGCTAACGCTAGTGATGCCTTCTTGGTGGTATTAACCCTAAAACGCATCTGCTCTGATGAGAAAGTGGTGAGCATGCCCTTCTGATTAGAAAGCATCCTCCTTTGTAGATTTGCCTAGTGGAACAAGACACGTGATCTAAGGGAGTGGCAATTCAGTTCAAGAAGGTGCTTTGATTCTCACAAACAAATAAACAAATAAACAAACAAACAAAACCATCATCTGGTGTGTGCATCATGGTTTGAGCTTGATTAGTGAGTGTGGTTCTTCCTGAGGAAACAGGGAACTCTGCGCTACAGAATTACAGGCCTGGAATGCTGGCTTTGGGCAAGGGCGGGTCCAACAAGATGCATTGTCCATGTACAGGTTTCGCAGCAGATGGTAGATAACTAGGAGCAAGTAGCAAACGTGTCCTGGAGGAACTGACTCATGAAATGAAACCTGTTGAGCTTGCATGAGGAAATCTTTACGGAGGCAAAAGGAGGTGAGCTGATTACTTAGTATCTGAACCCTGTAGGTTCTAACACTCAAAAGACTGGCAAAAGGCTGAGGCCACACAATACTTACTGTCTTTCAAGCTGAGAACCACACTGATAAACACAGTGATGCACAGACAAGGGGCCTTCCTATTGGCATTAGCTGCAGCCTAAGGGAACTGCTTATTCTAGTAAATATATTGTACTCACAAAAACGTACATTTCTTTTTGCTCTATTAATACTATTTAAATAATTTAGTTTGTGCATTATCCATTATGTTCAATGAGTTGCAATAATTTGGCAAGCATGGCGGTATGAATATACAGCAAGCACCCCACGGGTTGCCAGGGCCCACCAAAAGGCCCCGAGTCTGCTGGAGACCCGCTGGGAACCGTGAGGGATCTATCTCAGAGACTCTTGTCAAGAATCCCCGCTGAGCAGATAGGTTTCTGATGGTCTTATTAGTTTAAAATTTAATAATATTTTACAATTCATTGCTTTTACAGGAAGCTTCCATTAAAAAAGTTCCTCTTTCTCTGTTATAATTCTACTCTCCTTTCTCCTCTTTCTCCTCTTTCTCCTTCTCCTCCTCCTCCTCTTCTTCCTTCACAGAATGCTATGAAACTGCATTAAAGCAGCCAGCCAGACTCCAGCAAAGTGTTGAGTATCAATCCTGCTCTTCGAACACTGAACCTGGGCCCAATTGTAGGTAATCAAAATCAGCTCAAGGAGCTGAGGACACACCATAATCCAAGGAGTCAAGGTGCTGTTCTTATCACATGTAAAGCAAGACCTGGCATTCTTCCAATCCTTCAAAGACACCTGGCAGATATCCCATGAGTAGTTCTCCCTCCAAGCTAAACATCAGTAAGTCAATTATCCTTTAAGGAGATGGTTTTTAGGTTCTATCTGGGTTTTGGTAAGATATAGCTAGAAGACTCTCGGAGAGGGATTAGTTTTAATCTCCAAATATGGCTACTGTGTTTTAAGTTATCTTGAGTCTGTCCAAGATCATACAAGTACTAATGTGGATTCTTAAACCAGCACTGGACACTACAATCTTCAATATAGAGTAATCAACCATAGGGTCCACCAAAATGCCTGTATAGGTACCCAGAGTAACCAAAAGGTTCTTAGAAAAGGATCCATGCATGTGTGCAATATGCACAAATCAATTTTCCCCAGGGACCTGTCATTCTGTGAATATAGCAATGTCTAGGGAGCGCTTGTTAAAGCTGTCAGAATACAAGAGTTAAATTTGGAGGGTCATAAAAATAAGAAAACATAATTGACAACACCTTTTTCCCTTTCAGAGCACATATAGCAAAATTCTGTTCATTCTTACTGAAAAAGAAGGATGTCAGACATAGGGCATAAGTAAATAAGAATCAGGGCATGTTAACTGAAGGAATTATTATAATTGAAGTTTTGAGTACAAAATTGCATCATTCTTAATTTTACACTTAAATGAAGTGCATTCCTGTCTATGCTTGGAAGGACATAGAATTTTCCTCATGTCGGACACATCAGATATAATTGTCAAATACCAATAACATTGTTGGCAACAACAAAGAAGAAGGCTGGATGAGTCTGAAAGCTGTTTTATCATCATGAGCATGAAGACTTGGCAAATACATTGTCGCTTCATTATGTAGGCACCTAGGTGTGGGAGAAATGATCAACATCCCTTAAAGTGCTACTGGAGGCAACAACCAGAAAAAGAAACACATGAATTCTCAGAAAGGTAAACATCCATGACTCATGGTTAAGATTTATGATCTAAAGAATCTTACCTTATAAAACAAGCATTAGCTTAGTGAACCCAGGCATAGCTTGACAAAATTCACTATGGTGTATGCATTGTGACACATACACACAATATAGAACGCTATGATGACATTTTTTTTATTTAAAAGGGTGTGTGTGTAATCATCTTTGCATCTTTCTTTAAAAGTCATCTGTATATTTAATAATTTTAAATATTAGTGCAAATTAATTTAGTAAGAAAAATAACACCAGAATGGAAAACCCAGAATTCTCTGATGTCACAGGCATGACTGTATTGAGTGCGTGCAGTGTGCAGTTCCCATTGGTCCCTGTTGCTTCTTCATAACAGAATAAATAGCCATTCTCAGCCACCTCTACAGTCTTACTCAGTTTCTCCTGTGACAAATGGCTCCTCGAAGTTTTAATTTCAAGTGTGGTTATCAAAAATTGTAGCAAAGATGTGCAGCGGTTACTGTGTTACCCTAAACCGTCTCTAAGTCAGTGTCCTTCAAAGTACTGCTCTAGGCTACTTTTATCAGTTATTTTGTTGTTTCGTTTTTGCTTTTCCAGACAGCAGTTTTCTATGTAGCCTTGGCTGTCTTGGAACTCACTCTGTAGAATAGGCTTGTTAGCAACAGAATACTCCAAGGCCCGGCCTAACCATGTGATCCTTGATCTGCATTGCCAGGACAACTACCCTCAATCCCACAACCCACTTGGCTCAGTTCCCACCCTCACTAGTGTGACGTCATTTTCAATATAAATTAGGGGATCACCCCCTCCTCGCTCTCTTCTCTTCCCCCTTCTCTCTTCTCCTCTCTTCCTCTCTCTCTCTCTCTCTCTCTCTCTCTCTCTCTCTCTCTCTCTCTCTCTCTCTCTCTCCCCTTCTACCCCCCTTTGCCGCCCTCCCCATTCCTGCATAATAACCTCTCCCAGGTGGAGTCACCTTGGCATGGTCTGCTATTAGGTTTATCCGCTCAAAATATAAAAAGACTGTCCTTGAACTTAAAGAGATCCACCTTCCCCTGCCTCCCAAGTGCTGGAATCAAAGTTGTGTGGCACCACCATCCAGCTTACATCAGAGTTCTTAAAGCCTTTACAAAACTCTAATGAAATCAGGTGACTCCCATTTGAGAATGGGATCTGAGCAGACCTTCTCAAAGAGTCTTCTAAGTGTTAGTTTTGCATACTGTATATACACATGTATACAGTGTAGTTTGGTTGTATCTTCCCCCTCTCTTTCCTTTCAACTTTTCTTGGATCTCACCATCACCACATTCATCTTCCAACTCCATTTCTCTTCCTCCTTCCCTCTTCTTCTTCATCTTCCTCTTCTTTCCTTTCTTCCTCTTTCTGTTTTTGGTTGTTTTTGTTGTTTATAAAATACTGAATCCAGTTAGTGTTGCCTATGTGTGAATGGGTGTAGGGCCATCCACTGGAGCATAGGCAACCTTTGAAGACTCATGCCCTTAAAGAAAATTCTTCCTCCCCGAGAAGCCATCAGCCACCAAGAGCTCCTTGGCTAAGGGTGAAACTTTGTGAGTCCCTCTCACAACAGTCCTCCCAATGATCAATTGTTTTACACTAAACCATATAGGAATTCACCTTGAGAGGAGTCTGAGAGCCATTTGAGACCTGAACTGGTATAATGCAAATCTCTTCTGGCTTCCCAATCAGAATGATTTGGCAGAACTTTAAAGCCCCCAAAATTATGTCTAAACAACCCCTCTGAGCCCAATTTTGTTAACTTAAATTAAGGTCCATGTAGCACTAATTTTCTAATGTTCCCATGTTATGCTAATCAATAAGTAGTAGGATAGATGTTCGGAGAAACATCCATCAAGTATATTATCTAAAGATGGAAACAACTCCAAGCACATAAATAAATAAATGGATGAGCAATGCACATCCAATAATGCAGATATTAGAATATTAATTCAACCACAAAAAGGGATGAAATTTTAATGTAGGCTACAGTATGAATGAACTTTAAAATACTATGTTAAGTGAAATAAGCCATATATAAAAGGAGGAAAACTGTGGTTTCACTTACATAAAGTATCTATAGCTACCAAATTGATAGGATACTGCCAGAGCCAGAAATGGGGAGATGTAGAATTAGTGTTGAATGGCTACCAAGTGTCTTGTTTGGGTGGAAAAGTTTTGGAAATATGTGATGATGGTGGTTCCAGAACACTTGAATGTCCTTAATGTCACTGAGTTGGACACTGAACATTAATTACATTTATTGACTCTATGCTATGCATATTTTTCCTCAAATCTGTATTTAAAGGGGTCTGGGAAGATGACTCTGTGTCTAAGAGTGCATGCAGCTCTTGCATAGGGCTAGAGTTTGGCTCCCAACAGCTACAGCGAGTAGTTCATAACCATCCATTATTCTAGTTCCGGGAAATCTGATGTCTCTAATTTCTGCAGACACCTGCACTCCTCCACCTCTACACAACACACACAGGCATAATTAAACATATAGATTAATCTTTAAAATACATATCTTTAGGAAAGACAGTTATCATTGGCTCAGGCAGTTCCTTCTCCTATCACCTCCTGCCATAACTTCAAATAAAGTGACACCCGATTCCCTGAACACATCCTTTAGATCCATACACCCAGGTTTTTTCCCACATGCTGTTCTTCCTTTCTGCAAAGTAGTCTCCCTTGACAAGGATGCTTGCCAAGATCCATCTCATCCTTAGAGGCTGGGGTGTCAAGCCTGCTTGTGCAGTAGAGTTGCCTGAGGAGACTTTAAGAACTCAACATGTGGCAACTTCCTAGACCACTGAAGTTAGACTTTCTTTGAGGTGAGAACATGGCAACCACCATCTTTTTAGTGGCTGCATGGTTGTAATGATGTGAATGCGTGTGCTTGAGAATAACACCTTTACTTGTTGCTTGAGTGGTCAGTTGGCCCACAATCATGTTATCATCCTGGAACTTAGATACCCCAAGTCTAGGGACTCACTTCCTACTGCATTGGTTACCAAACCAGTAGGTAATTAGTTTGTTCAGAAGAATTGAAAGCACTCTTAAGCCTCCTCCCAGGATCCTCTCTGAGCCACAGTCATCAGAAGAATGTTTTTGCATTAAAACAAATCTCTGTGGCTGGAGTTAAGGCTTGGCTAGTAACAAAGTTGAATTGCAAATGCTGCACCCATCACTCCTCCTTCCTTTTATGGTTCCACCTTCCTCTCCCCTGGTAACTTACCTTAGCCATCAACATCAACGGAAGTGCACCGTCACCCTTTGTCATATTGATTGAAAGTGTTTTCTCTTCTAGAATTCCCTTTCATTTCCTTGTACAGTCTTCTACAGGAACTTAAGAGTTTTGGTCATCCTTGACTGATAGGTCTTGAAGTAGGATGTGGGTTAAAAGGTAACTTGAAAGTTTAAAAATAGTATATTTTGCCAGGTATGATGACACGCCCTATAATTCTCTCACTCAGGGGGACCAGAGGTAGGGGTGTCTCTGTATGTCCAAGGCTAGCACAGTCTACAGAGCAGCTTCCAGGACAGCCAGGGTTACAGAGATAATACTGTCTCAAAACAAACAAACAAAGGTTATTTTGATTTTGTTCCTCTTTGGATTTGTTTTGTAGGAAACAGTTTTTATATTGAAATCAAGTGTTCTTGTTGGACAGTTGGTACATAATTGTAAACTTTGTCCTTTGTCCTGAAAAAAGAATGGAACACAGCTCTGAGCTCAGACCTCCCTTTTTGTCTCTGTGTAGGGAAACCACAGGGATCTAAGGAGCACCTTTCTTCCTGTCACCTGGAGTCTCTGTATAGTTGTTCGTGTTTTCTAAAACTATAGCAACGTATATGTCCAGTTCACAAGTATACAATTTTCCTTTGAAAGTTCTTCTTCTTCTTCTTCTTCTTCTTCTTCTTCTTCTTCTTCTTCTTCTTCTTCTTCTTCTTCTTCTTCTTCTTCTTCTTTTTTAAATATACAACATGTCAAAACTTCTTAAGGATAAACAGTGGTAACATTAACCTAACCAAAATGTCAAGACTGAAAAAAACCCCAAATTTAATATAAAACAATAATTCCTTTACTGAACTAGAATTTGAACAGAAAAGAAATAACCCTGTGATACATAGCCTGGTACACACAAGCAAAGATTACCACAATATTTTATGATAGCACTGTGAAGCCAAACAGAATAAAATGGCTTCATGGTTGTGCATCCACGACATCAAAATAACAAACTGGCTATGATAATTCTACCCCGAGCAGTAAGAGAGGTGCTGCGAAGTGTTCCCTTTCAGGTGTCCCATCAGCAGCCCTTCTCCCTCACAACCACATCCCACTGTGAAGAGCTGGTCTTCATGGTTTCGGAAATCACTTGCTGAATGTGTCTAGAACATTCTTCACTGAGCTCCACAAATTCCTCAGGCTCATGTGTTCTTGTTATGGCTGCCAAGTCCTCCTGGCAGGCATATTAAAAACCTCACCACATGCATCTCCTTTAGAAGCAAGTATATGTGCTTGTTGGCCTCACACTGGATAAAGTAGGTTTCCTCTCCTGCCCGTCTTTCCCCTTCCACTCCAGTTTCAAATAGAGAGGATGTAAACTGGGACTATAGCAGCCAGGACTCTCTGCACAGTAGAGCAGGTTATACACTATGTAAGAGCATTGCATCCCAAGGGAACACCATTCCTATTTTAGCTATTGGAGTTTGTATGCTCATTTTGACATTTTTCCAGCAGTAATGAGTCTTGCTGCTCTGAACTCAATATATTGTGACACTGTTCTGACTGATAGAATCAAAGTACATTGAGGAAAGAAAGCTACATCTAAGTGACATCTATGGGCCACATAGGCCATCATTGGCCCTGAAGGCAACCTGTTTGATGACAAGCATGAGGGGAGTTTAAGCAATGCTACTTTGCAGGGAGAAGGATGAAGAAGCCATGCAGTGTAAGGAAAAGCCCACACACCCACAGTAGTGGTATCACCCGTGGTGAGATTCTCACTTCAGTCTTTACCTGCAGAGACCTGACCAGGAACATGTTCTAAGACTTGATAGTAAAATTCTTGTAGATCACGGTGAGAGAATTCTGTAACTTAGAATCATCTGAAAGATCTGTTCAATTGTTAATATTTTTTCCTGAATGACCAGCTGGATAAAGCTGGTCAATGAGAAGCTATTCTCAGGTCCTTGAAAGATGGCTCAGCCAGTGGAGTGCTTTCTGTGACAGTGTAGAGAACTGGGTTCAAATCCCCTGTACCACTATAAGAATTTGGCTGGGCCCAGCAGCACACTCATAACACCAGGGCTGATGGATGAGACAGGAGGATCCTGGAACTTGCTAGTCTGCTAATCTCAATGAATTGATGAGCTCCAGGCTCACTGGGAGACCCTGTCTAAAGAAAACATAAGGTAGAGAAATAGTGCAGAAGACACCCAGCATAGGTCCCTGCTTCCACATGCATACCCACATACAGTTGTACTTACAGGCATAAATGTGTGCATACACACATGAGCATGTACACACACATATACCCCACCCCCAAACGTAAAGTTATTCTTAGCATGTCAGTCTATACAGACAAAGTCTCTGAAGAAAGGGGGGGCTTATATAAACCGTAGCTAGGCAGAAAACATTGCCAATCAGATTTACTGAAGGCTAATAAGAGTGTGAGTGGTGAGAATTAGAGAAAAGTCCCCTTTGGAGTTCTATGAATAGATATTACTAAATCTTAGTATCTAACAAATTATGCAAGAGAACAGCCTGATGGGGTAAGGATGTTGTTACTGGTAAAGAGATTAAAAATGAGCATGAGATTTGTTTATCTCTCTCTTTAAATGGGCATATAATGCTATCCTTGAGATAGCAAAATAAAGGAAATCTCCAATTAAATCTCTGATAAGAAACTGCACAGCACTGTGTGCTTCAAGTTCTTTTTTATAATTATAAGTCTCGGAGCTTTCCAAGACATATTGTTTGTGCTCAGCTGCATGTAATAACCAGAGTTTACCAGGTGAATGCAATTCAGTTGTGGCATTGCAAGCTTCCTGCGCTGTAATAGTTCTAATAATAATAACTGCATATTTGTAGAGGGCTTTGCTTGAAAAAATCAAGTTCAGAGAATTCTCTCGTTGTTCTTACTATTTGTGAGATAAGTGCGGTGCCAATGTTGTGCATGGGAAAACAAAATTTTTCTAATGCATTCCAAAGGCAAACCTCTTCCAACCTTTACTTACCAATACTATACACTCCCTGGCAGAGCCAAGTGAGCTCTGCAACTCTTGGCATCATTGAAAAGCTTATTTTAAAATGCCATATGTTGCTATGATTCATGCTGTGTTTTTAATGATTATTGCACATGCAAGCAAAATGCTATATTAGTTTTATATTCATGTAATTCCTGATTATCACAAACACATGTGATGAGAGACAGGAACAATATTAGGGTGCCAGAGATGCAAAGAATAGCAAAAAGGCTCACTAATCTGGAGTCTCATCTTTACACCCAATTGAACTTATGTCATTCAAGACAAATGGTAGCATTTACCTTTTAATTTAATAAGTATTAGGTGGGGGCTCCTAGATGGACCTGCTCTGCAATGAATAAAACCCAAGAGCCCACCTCTGACCCATCTTTAAAGAATTTATGGTGGGTTTTCATAGAGCTGTGGGATAAATAAGAAATAATCGATGACATATAAGAATTGTGGGTGTTTTAAAGTGGCATCCAAGATTTGTTCTCAAATTTAGCATACATTGGAATTTCTAGGAGGTCTTGTCAAAACACAGGTTCCTGGGGTTTGCCTGGTTTCTCATCCAAAAGTCTAATGTGAAGTCCAAGAACGTTCAGTTTCCACAACATCCTGGGTGATGATCATTGCTCTTGGTTCCCAGGACATGCTGAGAACTGCTTTAATGAAAGGTAAGGATTAAATACATAAGTTCTGGAATGCAAGTGCTGGGCCCGGATCATGTCTTTGTTCCTTGTTGGCTGTTAAACCTTGAACAAGACAACTTCTCCTATTGTCTCAGCCTATTCACTTATAAACAGGAAGCAGTATCGGGATTTATCTGTGTGCTATTGTGTGAATCAAGTGAGATAATGCTTGTACAGCAATGGTACAGTGTCTGGCACACAGGACGAGTTAAACAATCATGATGCTTCCTATTACTAGTTCCCAAATACCAGTACTGAACCAGAAGTAGTGCCACAAAAATCACACACACACACACACACATACACACACATACACAAGTACTCATACAAATGTGACCACATCTATTACATATAAGAGTTATATATAATGGGAACAAGTTTGCTTTACCATGAGAGAATATTCTCCCAGATTTTGTTGCTGAAATACCCTGAGGTCTCTAAGAACCATGGTAATTGGGCTGGACAATCATTTACTTGCGTGATCAGCAGAACCATAATTATTACCTTCTTCTACTAGTATTTGGAGGTGAAAAGGTGTGTGTGAGCAGAAGTGAGTTAGGATCGGGGCTTTAAGATCACCTGGGGTATGGGCAGTCTAGTACTGGGAACACTGTGGATCTCAGGAGGGAGTAAGGAGCCCAGTAAGTGTGTAACTCACGTGTGGGAAGTGCTGCCACTCTGGTAAGGGGTAACTAGGACCACACAAAAGAATGAAGCACAGCTGCATTCGACTTAATACAGAGAAATAAGAAGCACCTGTACCCCTTGCTCTCCCCTCATGGATGGGTAGATGCTGTATTATCACCACCCACACTGCTATTACAACCACCAGGCACATTATCTTTGGACCCAATCTGAGAATTTGGGGATGAACCAACCCCTATCCTGATCACTTGACTGATTCTTGTTTTATAAATACAAGTTTCAAGATGAGTCAGAATGTAAAGCTCAAAACCCATCTTGCTCTGACAGGGCAGGAAATGTAGACTGTCCTCCAGGCTTTGGGGATGGGTCCTGGGTAGCATTCCTATATTCTTCTCTTCACAACATCAGGTCATGTCACCAGGTTCATGTATATTTCTCAAAGATAAAACTGAATATTCCTGTGAGTAGTTTGGCATGGTTTTGGTTAGCCTTAAGCATTCACTTTCTCATGTTATTAAAGTAGAAAAATAATGACGAACATTTTGAAAAAGCATCTTAGGGACTATTCAAACACATTTGAGTTGGGGTCAGGAATCCGGACATTAAGACAATGGTGCAATTCGGGAGCAAAATTGTAGCTAGAAAAATCCTGGCATTCACCAATAGGTATTAGCTACCTGTTTTGATAATTCAGCACTGCTGTGTTGAGCACAAACAGAAATGGTGACCCAAATAAACCACAGAAGTACCTTCCTCAAGATCAACATACTTTCAGTAATTAATGGTCAAAGGCCTTGTCTTTCTGAAGGGCATCTTGGGAGGAGAACCTGGCTATGCATCATTTATTTGGGATGGGACCCTAGAAAGCAGTGACAATATGATGTGAGAAGGGGAAGCCAATACAAGAGGATTGCAGCAATAGATCACTGGTACCCAGTCCTTCTCAGATTACATACGCTGTGAGGAACACAGCTCAGAAATGCCCTCTCATAGATCTTAGATTTCCATCTACATGGGATAAGAAGAGGCCAGAAGAGTATGCATCACAGAAGCAAATGTCAGGCTTGACGGCCAGCCACCAGAACTCACAGCAAGATTTGGGCTAGCCCCACACCTCTGTTATACTTCTCCCTGACAATGATTGACTGAGTCAAAGATACTAAGGCAGACTTCCACTTGGAGATAAGGGACTGGTTGACCCATGAAGGTGAACCATAGCCTCTGTGACACACCCAACCAAATTCCTTTTTCTTTGCTTCCCTGAAGTGAGTCTTGCCTTGTGTCTGAAGGCCCTCCTCACTTTCTTAACCTCTGACTTCTTTCCTTGAGTACAATTCCCCCTTGTCCCTATTTAATACCCATCTTGTGTGTGCTTCTCAGAGAACCCCAACTAACACATCCATTGCCATCTATTACTTCTTGATGGATGATACTCATTGGGTATAATCCCCCTGGAACACCAGTGTGACCCATAGGCTAGTGCTATAGGCTTCCAGGAATACCACCAGATGGAGAAAAGCTGGGGCTTCTTTGAGGAAACTATTCTTTGGTGGCTCCTGATGACCATACAAAGAAAGTGGTGATAGTGACAATGTCTATGACTTTGACTCAAGCGTATAAACAGACTGTTGAGCTCTATGACTATGTTGTGGAGTACGGAAGGGCTCTGGACAATGATGCTCTCAAGCCTCTGGCAGGAAAGGTAAGCATTTTATATTGGAAGAGTTGCTTTGATATTTTCCTTTCCTAATGATCTGAATAAAGAAAATGATCTTATTTACTTTCTCATCACACCCTAATTTGATTGGTTCCTATGGATTAAGAGGAGAACCATTTCATGTTCAGAGCATGTACATATTTCAGCAACATAAAGATGTGAAAAGATTCCCTGAATAGAGGCTCTGAGTACTGAGTCCTCTAACAGCCATCTGATCGTGTTATCTCCCTTTCTACTCAGCACCCTGAGGACAAAGCACCATATGTATAATAGGTGAGGTGCTGGCAGTTGGATCACTTATGTGCTCATAAACATGACCAGGATGATATAATTATGTGAAAGCATCACTTTAAACTATAGAGGGCAAAATGGGGTTAAAACCTGAGTTCTTTGCAACCTGGTATTCTCTGGTTCACATGGGCCATGGGTCAAGGTAAATACTCAGATGCAGGAAACCTGGGAAGAAGAAAAGCTCCCTAGGCTCTGCTTAGTATATAGCAGTGTACGTCTTCTGAATGTATGCCCCCATGCTATTTAGCTTACTTTAAATACAATTTAAAGCTTCTATGATATTAAGATGAAGAAAGCAATCCTTACCTATTGAGAAAACATTCTATTCCATATGTTAGTTGATACACCATTTGTTGTGATTCCAGCATTCCTGAATGTGCTACATGTATTTGTAATTTAATAAAGTCAGTCTTCTGCCTGTGGGATATTATAGCACAATTTTCAAGTGTACCATTAAGAATACAGCCGATCTATTCGACAGCTGACTTAGCTGCAAATGCAGAGAAATTATTGATGCTGCATGATAAAAATGAAGAAACGTGAAACCTTAAGAAAAATGGAGAATGTAATTTAAAAGAATGGAAAAGGCAGAGATAAAATCAGGACAGTGAGGGATCCAGCGGCATGCACTAATATATCTTTTGTACTTTCTCTTCCTAAACTGAATAATAGAGGTAGGTCAGAATTTGCATCCGTGTGAATCACAAAGATGAAGGGATAAGAAGAAGGAGACACATATATTATCTGGTCAATTTTAACAGATACAGTTCAATTGCTCAGTGGTTCATCTGTCTTTTCTGGGCTAGAGTTGAACAAAGGTGACCCTCAGAACTCCTTACAAGGTCTTGTTATTTCAGGAACATTGTGTGTGTGTGTGTGTGTGTGTGTGTGTGTGTGTGTGTGTGTATTTTCTTGAGACAGTCTCAAAGATTAATGTCTAAAATAAACTCAGCTGTT
The DNA here is from genome assembly GCF_900095145.1 of Mus pahari. NCBI lineage: Eukaryota > Metazoa > Chordata > Mammalia > Rodentia > Muridae > Mus > Mus pahari. Next base: position 40,732,778 of record NC_034594.1, read on the forward strand.
GAAAAATTGTTAAGATACCATCAGAAAAGTAATTCAACATGTCCTCGATGCTTTTAGCTCATGTGTTGAAATTCTAATCGGCAACACACTTGAGAGGGAGCAACAATGCCTAGGTTTCCAGAGGATGTGTTGTAGTAAACAATTTTAAATTCATTTTCATCTTAGGAAATTAAATTAGTCTTTACAAGAATTCAGCAAGCATCTTCCTTCTCCTCTAATTATCCCAAGGAATATACTTGAAACAAATAAAAATATTTTAAATATCACAGGTCTCTTAGAACAATACAGTATTAGCAAAGCAAAAAAAAAAAGGTGTGTGTGTGTGTGTGTGTGTGAGAGAGAGAGAGAGAGAGAGAGAGAGAGAGAGAGAGAGAGAGAGAGAATGTGCACATACATGTGTGCATGCATGTAAACTTTTGACTACCCTGGGGGTTCTAAGAGACTATGTTTGGGTACACTACCCTTCATTTATTTATCTCATCTGTCTTATCACCGAAATCCTTTGTTCTTTTACTGAAAACAATTCCTAGCACATGGTAGGGACTCAATAAAATCTGTTGACTGAATGAATAATCACATATTAATAAACATAAATCTTTCTCTTTACTCTTGTGTATATTCGCCTAGGATTTATTTGCTGGCTGAGGGCAATAATCTGTCTAGCTGATGGCTTGACTGTGGATATGCAAAACTGCTTCCCACCCCAGGAAATAGTATGAAAACAAGAAGTGAAGGTATGCCTGGGTGTTCGGGTACTGGAACTTTTCTTTGTACACACAATACATTTCAGGGACAGGTGGTAAAAAAAAACAAAGTTATTGTGTGCTTCCATAGTTCTGAGATTTGAATACTTACTACAGAGTGTAAATATATAACCCTTCAAAATTCAGAGAACTAATTCAGTCCACTGAATTCATCAAATATTTAGAGTAGTATAATGCTTCCTTTAAAAAAGACAGCTTAGGTGCTAAGTTGTGAATATTTAATTAGACATATTGTTGTAGCATCAGAATGTTGTAGTAAGCCACCATGTGCTCTTTTGGAATAATACATTGATAATGGGATTGAGTACCCCGATGGAATTTCAAAATTTTGTAGATGTCTATGGAAACTGTCAACTTAGGCTCCCAAAATGAAAACCGAAGCTTTGTTTCCTCAGATCATATATTCTAGCTTAAAAACAGATGTACTGGCCACGTATGTGCCAAGTTGAAATAGGTGGGCATATTCGGGGGACTTGTACATTGCAAGAACTTTTGTTTTGAATATGAACGAGAAAGCTTCACACAAGGTGTTAGGAGATGATGAAAAGGGGGACAGGAGGCATTCTACCTCCACCTAGGGCTGTGAAAATGCTCCCCAGGACTTTTTAAGTGTAGATGCATTACACTGTGCATTTGACAAAACACCGAGAACTGCAGAAACCGAGGAATATACCCTAAAACAGACCATGCACTCCAGTTAATAATCATGTAGTATTATGGGCTCAGCAATTATAGTAGATTTTCTAGATGAAGAAAAAAAAAAACATTGGCAATAGAGGAAACTGAAGGAGCGAGTAGGAAAATATGTACAATATTGTTATTGTGTGTACACATGTATAAGCTGTAATAGTTGTTAAATCCTCTCAACATGCACAGATGCTTCAAGTATAGTCTTCTAATGAAGCAAAAATAAAAACAAACTCAGAAATCTGTAAGCTGACTATAGGTAAAATGTCTCATCATTGTTGTACCTGACAGTGCTGGTGGAGGAAGCTGGTTTTACTGTTTTATTTTGTTATTGTATTTAATTTTGTTTGTAGAGAGACAGGGCCTCGATTGTACAGCTCAGGTTGACCTGAGACTCAAGATCCTCCTGCCATACAGGTGTGTCTGCTACACCTGGATATAGTACTGTGACATAAACAGTGCTTTGTAGGCTGGCAAGATGGCTCAGCAATTAAACGCACTCCCCACACAAGCCTGGCAACTTGAGTTTGATTCCCAGAGCCTAGAGTGAAGAGAACTGACTTCTCAAAGTTGTCCTCTGACTTTCACATATGTGAAGTGGAATATACTGTGCCTGCGTGCGCGCGCACACACACACACACACACACACACACACACACTCCTGCATGCTCTCTTTCTCGCTCTCTCTCTCTCCCACACACAAACTAACTCTCTTTCACACACACACACATACAGACACACACACACACTCTCACATATACAAACATGCACATACCATACACACACAATGATAACAACAACAACAACAATAATAATAATAAAATATTTTCCTCCTTCCAGACCCTTGTTATAGAAGGTGGATTCAGAATGCTTAAACTGACTCATGCTAGCTTCAGAAAGAGGTCTACTCATTTTGTACCTTAGTTTTTCTAATAACCAAATTATGAAAGCCATGTGCTCACATTCTAAGTCATATGACATGATTCCCTGGGAGGTTAAACAGTAAGCCACAGGTCATCATACTGCACCAAAATTTAGGAGTCTATGACATTTAGAAGAAAGCACGGTGATAATCCAGACCAGCCCCCTTTTCTTCACTGAGAAAACCTAAGGCTCACACATCCAGCTTTGGTGCCATGAAAAGCCCCGTGGAAGCACTAGCCCTTGGTCAAGTTAAAGACATTCTTGAGCTGTTTCCTGAGCAACTGATTAATATTTAACTTGTGAATACTGTGTAGTTCATAGGGAATTACTTTTCTCTCTTTTATTTGGCTGCAAGGAAACTCAGTACCTAAGTTGTAGCCCACTTCCAGGAAGTTTCTAGGTGACCTTTACTCCTGAATAATCTTGCTCTCTTCCTGAGCCATGCGGGTGTTTAACTCATTGCTTACTGTATCACATGTAGGGCAGATCACTTTAAACAGTCCGGCTCCCAGTTCACCCTCTAACTTCTCTCCAATCAAGTGGGCAGAAATATGTGATTTTTGGTAAAGTATTGAAGGAAAAAGGGTTATAATGGAGATGCTGCAGAATGATGCTTTGTACAAATCCTAAAGAACCCAGAGATGCCTGCTTTTCTCCATCAAATCAAGACCGCTGTTACAGTATTTCAGGGAACAAGATCAGAATGGTATAGCCTACCTGAAAAAAATAGGCACTCCTTTCAAAATTAAATGCACTTTCTCTTGGGTAGGAGAGAAGATAATCTATGGTACAGGAAGGGAGAGGTCTCCCGCTTTTATTTTTCTTGTAATTTGCATTTAAGTCCTGGTAACAATGTAATATGAAGATGACCATGGCGGCTCCATTTATTCAATCTATCAATACTTTGTTGTCACAGGAGGAGCCATGAGGACTTGAGTGCAGAGGAGGAATCCCACAAAGCAGTCTTCACTCTTATCATAGCTTCCATGTGCCCTTCTTATTCAGCAGCTCTCATTAAAGGAACACTATCTTTAGCACAGGGATTCTACTTGACATTGACAAGGACAGGCTCAGTAGCAAATGGGCCAAAACTATGAATAGGCGATTCACAGCAGAGTAAAATCCAATGGCAGCAGACATAAAAAGAAGCTCAAAATGACAAACAAGTCAGTCAAACGCAAATTCAAGTAACAATGAAAAATGGGGCATTGGTTGGACACATACACAAGCAAACAAACACAAACAAAACAAAAGATTCATTACACCTGGGGCTAAAGAGTACTCTTATGTATTGCAAAGTGGAAATAAGACCTCCAGGCAAAATGTGATTGAATAGGGTCCTATTCATAAGCCAACACCAGAGCCCCTTTGTGCATGGGAATATGTTTAGTACGCATGTGTCTAAGTGTATGTGAGCATGGAAAGACACATGGAGGATGAACAGCTAACACGGGTAACCATTGAAGTCAGGGGAACTAAAGAAGGTACAGGAGGCAGGAGCGTGGGGATCTAAAACCTGAGCAAAAATCTATCACACTAAAAAGGGCAAGTGCCACCTGAACACATTTTGAAATTATGTATAATTCTATATAAATAAACAAAAGTGAAATACACACATTTCAGCAGGTTCATTGTCTGTGCAGTCTGAGAAATGACTAGGGCAGAGAAACCATTTCTTAGTCGATTAATCTTAAGCAGATATGTGTCCCAGAAAATGGAGGAAACTTCACCCCGTGCAAGGGTAATGGTGCAGGGCCTTCACTTGAATTACACATAAGCCACATGAAAAGCGGTAAGTCCCTCTAGGATCAAGTTGAGAACAAGAGCAAAGGACATGACTAACCCAGGCCACTAGGATAAAACTTCCCAGCACCAACACGCCCAAATGGCTTCTCCTGCCAGTGACCTGAAATTATAAATAACCTCCAGGCCAGGTAACCAAATCTCTGCTACTCAGAACTTTCTGAATGTTAGCATTGAGTCCTCTTTGGACCACCCAGGACTTCCTTTTGACCAATCATAATTGTGTTCCATGAAGCCAAGCAGTTCTTCCCTGAAAGAGCCAAGGTAGAAAATCTGTCTTCACTCCTCTTTCCTTCTGTGAACCGAAGCTCCCCAGATCTGCAAATGCTGCTTCCTCAGCATGGTTTCCAGCCTCTACCAATGCCGGTTATTGCCCTAGAAGTGCTCTAGTGGGGAACGACCTTCTCAACTCAGGACCTCCAAAAGAAAACCGGGCTCTCCACTATACTGATCTCTCCAGATAGCACAATGAGAACTGTGCCTCTGTTTCCATGAATAGAGCCCACCTAAGAGAGCAGAGTACACAGTATTGATCTTCCTTCTCCTCAGAAGCACACTGTTAGTTTGGTTTGAAGTTGTGATCAATTCCTGTTATTTCTGAATTAACTGTCTCATATTAGGAATTGAACTTGTGCAAAAGCTTTTAGCTGTTTAGAACAGTAACTGCCTTAAATTTTTTTTTCCTATTGATTTTGATGTAGGATTCCAGAGTGTTATGATCATTTCATACGTCAATTGTATTTTTATGTGACCAGTGAGCTGCCATGTGGCTGCAGAAGAAATTACCCCAAATCTTAACAGCTTAAATTGACATTTAATGTGTCACACAGTTATAAGGAATTTGTCATCAACCCAGGTAGGTGGTTCTGATTCAGCTTCTTTTACAAGGTCATGACCAAGACATTATTTAAAAGGTTAATCTTGCTACAGTTGCTCTGGGATGGGATATGTGCCTCCCAGATTACTTAGTCATGATAGTTAATTTGGTGCTGGTTGCTGTCGGAGACATCAGGTCTTGTGGATCTCTTCTGGAGTTCCACTGAGATCCCCACACACCAGGGGTGGCTTTCAGCTGGTGCTGAGCCAAGAAGAGCATAGGAGAAACAGCCATGCATCAGTTCCTCAGGAGTATGGGAGGGATGGGAACTGCCTCTATCTGTTGTAGGAAGAGATGTTAAAAAAACGATGAGCATATTTTAAAAATCACAATAGCTGATTTAGATACATGGTAAAAATAGAAGTCAAATTGTCACAGAACAGGCAGGGGTTTGAATTCTACCTCTGCTGCTTACTGACTTTGTAATTTTGTATTATTTTTCAATCTTCCTGAGTCTCTTTGTTAAACTGAGAAATGGTGATATGAAGAATGTTTCCCTTGTGAGGTCATTGTGGCAGTTAAATTGGGTGGGATATTAGGGTAATAGGTGCTCATTAAACTGGTATATTCATTCTTTCTTTTTCATTTTTATTAGATATTTTCTTTATTTACATTTCAAATGTTATCCCCTTTCCTCATTTCCCCTCCAAAACCCCCACTATTCCATCACCCCTCCCCCTGCTCAATAACCCACCCATTCTCACTTCCTTGTCCTGGCATTCCCCTACACTGGGGCATCAGGCCTTCATAAAACCAAAGGCTTCTCTTCTCATTGATGTCCCACAAGGCCATTATCTGCTACATATGTGGCTGGAGCCATGGGTCCCTTCATGTGTACTCTTCGGTTGGTGGTTTAGTCCCTGGGAGCTCTGAGAGTACTGGTTGGTTCATATTGTTGTTCCTCCTAGGGGGCTGCAAACCCCTTCAGCTCCTTGGGTCCTTTCTCTAGTTGCTCCATTGGGGACCCTTTGCTCAGTCCAATGGATGGCTGTGAGCATCCACTTCTGTATTTGTCAGGCACTGGCAGAGCCTCTCAGGAGACACCTATATCAGATTCCTGTCAGCAAGCACTTTTTGGCATTTGCAATAGTGTCTGGGTTTGGTAATTGTATATGGGATGGATCCCCAGGTGGGACAGTCTCTGGATGGCCTTTCCTTCAATTTCTGCTCCACACTTTATCCCATCTCCTCCCATGGGTATTTTTGAACCCCCTTCTGAGAAGGACCAAAGTAACTACACTTTGGTCTTCCTTCTTCTTGAGCTTCATGTAGTCTGTGAATTGTTTCTTGGGTATTCTGAATTTCTGGGCTAACATCTACTTATCAGTGAGTGCATACCATGTGTGTTCTTTTGTGATTGGGTTACCTCACTCAGGATGATATTTTCTAGTTCCATCCATTTGCCTAAGAATTTCATGAATTCATTGTTTTTAATAGCTGAATACTCCATTGTGTAAATGTACCACATTTTCTGTATCCATTCCTCTGTTGGGGGACATCTGGGTTATTTCCAGCTTTTGGCTATTATACATAAGGCTGTTATGAACATAGTGGAGCATGTGTCTTTATTACATGTTGGGGCATCTTCTGGGTATATCCCCAGGAGTGGTATAGCTGGGTCCTCAGGTCTGAGGAACCACCAAACTGATTTCCAGAGTGGTTGTACCAGCTTGCAATCCCACCAGCAATAGAGGAGTGTTCCTCTTTCTCCACATCCTTGCCAGCATCTACTGTCACCTGAGTTTTTGATCTTAGCAATTCTGACTGGTGTGAGATGGAATCTCAAGGTTGTTTTGATTTGCATTTCCCTGGTGACTATGGATGTTGAATATTTCTTTAGGTGCTTTTCAGCCATTTGGTATTCCTCAGTTGAGAATTCTCTGTTTATCTCTGTACCCCATGTTTTAACAGGGTTATTTGGTTATCTGGAGTCTAACTTCTTGAGTGCTTTGTATATATTGGATATTAGCCCTCTATCAGATGTAGGATTGGTAAAGATGTTTTCCCAATCTGTTTGTTGCTGTTTTGTCCTACTGACAGTGTCCTTTGCCTTACGGAAGCTTTGCAATTTTATGAGGTCCCATTTGTCCATTCTTGATCTTATAGCACAAGCTATTGGTGTTCTGTTCAGGAAAATTTCCCCTGTGTCCATGTGCTCAAGGCTCTTCCCCACTTTCTTTTCTATTAGTTTCAGTGTATCTGGTTTTATGTGGAGGTCCTTGATCCACTTGGACTTGAGCTATATTTTCACTCAATTGACTGATATAGAGAGATGCTGTAAAAACAAAACTCTGTACTTTATACCAAACAACACCTTATCATGGAAAGCCATTGGCAGAAAAACCAATGCAACTTTGTCTGTCTATGGTTGAAGAACAGGAATAAACAAACCAGACACCTAGTTATCAACACCAAAGGAATCAAAAATCAGACAACATGCACACGCTGAACTTATATACCAAACAAAGTTTATATATATTAAGTAATTTATGTTTAGACTTAAGTATTCTTTAAGTTTTCTCACTGGAAATTATCTTCAAAAGAATATTAAAAACACACCCATGTTCTTTACACACGTCAGGAGTATATTAAGGTGAATTTTTATAGAAATGTTGTTACCTTGTCTTAGGAATTCTCTGAAGCACACAAATGATGCTCTGGTCTTCTGGTTACCTGAAGCATTGGGCACATTAACTTTAGAGTATTTTTTAATGTGGATAAATATAAAGAAAGGCATCAAATGAAATAAGTTTATAATTGAATTTTGTTGTCAAAATGAAGAAGGGGGAAGAGCTATGCTATAGCTTGTTTTTCTAACTCCCATCCAGTGCTTGGGATTTTTATTTTTAGTCTCCCTTTGAGTAGGAGCTAATCCTTACACAAACACTGTCTCTAGCTCCATTTTACAGAAGGAGAAGCTGAGCCACAAAAACCAAGTATGTTTCAATTGTTCGAGAAGTTAGAATTTCGAGCCTCATTGGAAATGGATGTTTTCTACTGCTATGTTAACTGGGAGACTATGATAAAGGCAGACACTGTGTACTAATTTTGTGTTTTTCTAGGTACTTCACAAATAAAAATGATGGCAATAACTCTCATATGCTCTGCAATATCCAACCTTACAGGCCATTACCTCACAGTTTAATAGGAAAAAAACAGGGTTCTATCATGAGATTTATGGAGGTTTTCTTAAGTCTATGAAAAGACATCTTGTGTTCCAACCTTCCTGAAAGTGCACTTACTTTCTTCTATGCAAGACTGATTTTAAGAGTGTCCCAAACATCTTGGGAGTTTGAGGGAGGCCTGTTAGCCACCATCCCAGCATCCTACACTCTCTTTTATGTATTTCTGGCTCAGCATTTACTGTGGTAACAGATCATCAGGTACTCATGACAATATTTGGCACCTCACAGTTCACGGCAGCAATGCTCTCTGAGTGATGGGGTTTACGTTATCTGCATGGTTATGATTATAAAACTGTGCATGGCCAAGCAGAGAAAATAACCCAGCAGATTATAATTCAGTGCACCCATTAGAGGATCAGCATGAGATGCCATCAGTAGCAGAGGAATTCATCAACTTCATAGGCACCCAAGCAGCGTTAAAAGCTTTAACTTTACCAGAAATGTAAGAAGTAATAAAAACAGACAAGACTTGAAATGGTCTAATGGACACAGTACAAATGTGGCAGAAGATTAACAGTGCTAAATTCTCCAGCACAGAAACATCCCCCAACATTCAGTAAGCAGTTCCTTCAAAGTTGGGGCCTGCAAGTGCAAATATTTGTGTCAGCATAAATACGTTTCTGGGTTGGACACATTCAAACACACTTTGGTCTATGAAGTCAGCCTGAGTTCATAGTCTTCAAAAGTGTGTTTGAGTTCCAACCTAGTGCAGTTTCTTTGATACTCTGCAGCAATCCTTCTAAATTTGTTAAGTCTCTACCATCTACTGATGAAAATACTTTCTTCTTTTTGTAGCCACGCTTGAATTTAGCAGTGCCTATCTTGGTCTTCTAGAATATTAACTTTTTTTTTAATTTTATCATAATGAATTTGAGATATACAAAAACATGAAAATGGCATGAGATTCTATTTTCTTCACTAACATATTCAGTATGTTTGAAGTCTGTGTCGGCTTTTTCTCAAGTGCAATTTAGCTTCAACAATAATTTCTCTGCTGGGTCATTTTTTTTTTTTTCGTTCTTAATGTTCATCTAAGTGTGTAGAGAATGATGGGGGGCACTGGTGCATATATTCACTATGTCTTTGTGTTAAATGTCTATCTCCATAAAACATATAGTATTATTTGCATATTTTAAATCTTTATATGACTAGAATCACTTACAAGTATGAAACACCACTTCCTGCATGTGTCTGATTTGTATCTGTTGGTATGTATGTGGGTACACACTCATGTAAAAGCTTGGAGAATTTTCCTCACTCTCTACTCACTGAGGCAGGATCTCTCAGTTGAGCTCAGGGTTTACTGATGTGCCCAGTCTAGATACTTATCTAGCTCTGGAGAGTCCCTGTCTCTATCTTCCAAGCACTAGCATTATACTATACCCAGATAGCATTTAAGGTTCACTGGATCAGAACTCTAATCCTCAGACTTGCATGGCAAGTGATTTGCCAACATTTTTCAAGGACTCAAAAGTTACTTTTACAACAGTTTCTGCCTACACAATTGTTTTCATTATATACAAACTGTAAGCAATTTTAAGAGTTTTTCTATGTGTATATTAAAACTGTTGAGACAAGGGAGCATGTGTGTATTTATAGCAAGTATTTGCTCATGAAAGAGTCATATATATATATATATATATATATATATATATATATACACATACATATATATATATATACATATATATATGCAGATGGAATTATCACTGTAAGCACATGTTATTAAAATGTAACCACACGTAGTAGTTTGATTCATTGTCTTACTGCTCCATAAAAGTAATATACATGTCAAAATTAGTGGCTGTCACTGCCTTGTTCTTATATGTGTTCTTAGCAGCAGATTTGTTGCCTCATTGTACACATGAACATTCACAAGTGTTTTTCAGGTAAAAATAGAATTAAAGCATTGTTAGACACATTTCCAACAACATAGCTCTGGAAGGGGAGACGTGCTCTCCACGACATATACCTTAACAGAGAAAATAACATGAAATATAACAGAAGAATAAACAAAGTACTGTGAAGGAGAGACAAAAAAGGACTATGAGTCAAGTTACATTTGCAGGCTGACTATACTTTACTCGTATATGTCAATCATTGGCAATTGTGTGTGTGTGTGTTTTTAATGCTTTAATATAAAAACTGACAAGACTATTGTAATATGCCTTTGCTTAGGTATTTGAAAGTTAAGACAGCAGTTTTGCAAGTGGCAAAGGAATAGTTGTACATAAAAAATGTTTAGGCAGAGACAGTGAATAATCATAATTCTAATTCATAGTAATAACTTAAACAAGCACAATACAGTTGAAGCATAGCTCTATAGACATCAATGATTCTTCCTCAACAAGTTACTCACTTAAAATAAAATGCTTTTTTAAATCAATAGATGAAGTGCATATTGTCTCACAATGCCTCTGGGAACACAAAGAAAGAAATTTGAAAGCAAGGATGGGCAACCCACGGTATCTACACTGCTTCTTCTTGCTGCACTTATTTCCTATATTTTTTTCTCATTAAAGTTGTGTTCTACTACATGTAAAACAATTTTATTACAAAAGTAACACGTGAACATTTTGAAAACTTGAGCAACACATACAAAATTACAAAGAAATAAAATTTCACTACTAATCTTATTTCTCACATATAACTGCTATTGATGTTTTAGCAGACAAACAATTTCTTATCGGTGTACATAGATTCAATTTCAACAAAGCAACATATATTGGAGATTTTGTGACCTTCACTGCATTTTATATATTTTCCACAGTATAATTTTCCTTTATTCTGATTTTTAATGACTCCATACAATTACGTCATGTAGGTCTGCCATAATTTATTCACCATGATATCAGGTTAAAACTTTGTTTCTAGTTTTTTGAAAGGTTATCAGCAATGTCATAGTAAGCATTATGATTGATAAAATTTATTTGTATCCATAATGATTTATTCTGGCCACATAATTTTCCCATAGTTAGATGCTACACATATGTATAATGCTTTTGTGTGCTACCAAGATGTTTTTCAAAGATATTCTACTCATTGTCACCTTCCTTGGAACAGCTTGAGGCATAGTATTTCCTCAACTAATAGCTCACACAATCCATTAAGGATCAGAAGTTTTCTCTATCTCTTGTGCCCACACCCATGAGGTGCCATGCAACAACCTCTTGGTGGCTGCCTGCTATGGTTGCTCCTGATCTTGATAATTGTGCTTCCTTTATCTGAGAATCGTCAGAAATGCTTTTTCTCTGCTCCTATACTATTGTCTAGGCTAATCCTTAGAAGAGAATACAAATAGATACAGAAAAGTAAATCTCCACTCAACCATGAAGTGTGTGACTAAACTTAGCAAAATAAATCTGTTTGATTGAATATATTCAAGATCAACTAATCTCCAGGTGAGCCAAAAAGCTAAGAATAAGAAATTATTGGGATTTAGGCCACTTTGAAAGATAGCTTATTATATAGTAAATAGCTAAATGATATGTCCACACTACTGGTCTCTTCACCTAGATTTTTATTAAAATTTCAGTACAAATTTACAGAATATAGAACTGAGAAATGGCTCAGTAAGTAAAGTGCATGCCTTGTATGAATGAAGACTTGAGTTTGGATCTTCAGCAATCACATAAAAGACTGAGAGCAGCAGCATATGCCTATTTTCTACCTCTTGAGAGGCGGATCCCTGGGCCGTCTGGTAGCATGTGTAGCTGGATCAGTAAGCTTCAGTTTCAGCGAGAAAGTCCAATCTCAAAAACTATAGTGGATAGCAATTGAAGGAGACACCAAACATTGACCTCTGGCCCTCACACATTTTTGCACACACATGCACATGTGCTTAAACCAATGCAAATATGTACTTACACCATACACGCATTAACATAACAACACAAATAATTGTAGATTATAAGGTATGTCAACTATACTTCCTCGTTTATTCTTAATTGGATTTCATAAGTTAGAAAATGACCATTCAGAAAAAACTTCATGTATTTGCTAGTATTACACGGCAAAGGCAGATGTCAAAAATAACATAGCTATTAATAGTTCAGGTTTTACAGGACTTATTGAAAGATCTCCGAAGAGGGGAGACCCTCACTCAAGTCTCAGGATGACGTGCCCCCACCCCAAGAGCTCACGAGAGACCGTCCTTGCTGCAATCACACAAGGTTTATTGACAGGAACCAGCGAGCTGGGGGAGGGGATCTGAGTTACAGTCTTTTCTGGCTTCCTTTAGCCACTGTTTCCCATCGCGAAGGGATGTATTCCAAATAAATAACTTCAGTCTGACACAGCTGAGACTTTTTAGCTGAGGCTCGGTACCCCAACTCACCTAATTCTTTTAAGCACATTGGTCTTCTGTTGCCCAGATTCCCTATCTGTCTAGGTCCTGTCTTTTCTTTCTCTCCCACCATTGCAGCCAAAATTCTAGTCAAATTTCTCTCTTGTCTACAATCCCTCCTGTCTTCTCTTTCTTCTGCTTCCTGCCTCTCTCTTTCTTCTCTTCCTCAGTCTCCCACTTATGAAACACTTTCTCTGCCTCCTTAACCAAATCCTGCAAGGTATAATCCTGCAACCCTTCTAGCTGCTGTAACTTTTTCTTAATATCTGATGCTGACTGTCCTATAAAGGCCATAGCCACTGCAGCTTGCTGACCCTCAGGCTGGGTCAAAGGAAGTATAATGCAGATAAGCCTCCATTAAATGTTCAAGAAACACAGAGGGAGGTTCATCAGGCCCCTGAAGAATGTCTCTTACCTTAGCCAAATTGGTGGGGCATCTAAGTAGCCCCTTTCAGCCCTGACATAAGAGTCCGGCAGTAGACCTTCAGCCACTCCCTACCTGCTGTCATATTGAAGTCCCAACCAGGTGGGTTAAGGGGAAACCCAGCATCTATTTCATTTGGAAGATTGGTTGGCACTCCATTTGCTCCGGGACATTTTTTTGTGCTTCCAACAGGATCCTTTCCCTCTCCTTAGTAGTAAAGAGAACCTGTAAAAGCTGCTGACAGTCATCCCAGGTGGATTGGTGAGAGTACATCAGAGACTCCACCAATCCTGTCAGGCTAGCACGATTTTCTGAAAAATGAGGGTGATTAGTTTTCCAGTTATAAAGATCAGCAGAGGAAAGTGGCCAGTACTGAAGGGGTTGGAGGTTGGGAGGTCCACCAGAGGTCCGTAGGTAAGCCGCGGCAGACTCACGGTTGAGTCTGGTCCATCAGGACACTATGCTCCAGCTCCGTGTACCCACAGTGGGTCCGCCCACCGCACCAAGGGGTTCGGGGTTCCCCAGCGGCTGTGGAGGTTGAGGCTGTGGATAAGGGGGAGGTAGTGGACTAGGCCACTCAGGAGGCTCCTCAATCTTGGGATAGATTTTGGGAGGGGCTGAAGGCTTGGCTGGAGGCTCCATTTCAGGAGAAGCCTTCACTTTCAAATTATCCTTCAGTGTTTCACTGAGAGCCAGGACTTGGGAGCCTGGCTTTTGTTCGTGCAGCCAGGGTTTGACCCAAGGTCAGGGGTTCTGAACCAGATCTTGTCACACTGTGATGTACGGTTGCTGATCGGGATGGGATCTGGGTTCTTCCTGAAAAACAATGGCTTTGATCTCAAAAATGATAGTCAAGTCAAAAGGACCTTCTGGGGGCCAGCCGACTGGCCACTCTGAAGAGCAGAAAGTCCACCACAGTCTTTTTTTTAACTTCTATTAACAAGTTGTGCACTCTAGCCCTAACTTCAATCCAATGGCTCAAAGTCAAACTAAGGGGGATCATCACGGTCTGTCCCATCGTCAAAGTCACAAATAAGACAAAATAGAGACTCAAAACACTCAGACAAATACTAACTAATGTCTGCTTCCACCTGGACAGCCAAAACCACTCAAAAAATACAGATGGCCTCGAGGGTGGATAACTTCTATCCAGGAGAATTACCAAGTCCTCTCCAGCCTCCTGACAGGACTGAGGTCCCCCCCTGACTTCCCAGGATGTCTCCCAGGCTGGCAGTATGCTGATCACACCCTTCGTCTCCTCCCAAGACGCGATTGACTGCAAAACCGGAAATACAGAAGCAGAATTCAGCCAGCACAGAAAAACAGACACAGACAACATCTCACCTCCAAGTGGGTCTTCAGAGACGGGGATGGTTGCAAATCCAGACAAGCCCCCAAGATGAAAGACCCCCGAAAAGGGGAGACCCTCACTCAAGTCTCGGGATGACACGACCCCCCCCCCAAGAGCTCACGGGAGACCATCCTTGCTGCAATCGCACGAGGTTTATTGACAGGAACCAGCTCGCTGCGGTCAACTCGTATCCCACACAGGGTTAGAGGAGTTCGACCCCGAGTAGCTGGGAAAGGGGGTATTTAAAGGAATAAAACCACAACCCAAGGGGGTAGAGAGGGCGTTATCGTAAAATGCCGAAAATACCAGTGAAAAATAACAAGGGGAAACTCCCTGCTTCTCAAGATTGTTCTCAAGATTTTAATCTAACCTTTGTGATCAGCCAATTCCTGGAACAGGGTCACTGAACTGGCTAACCTACATTCTTGGTGCTAGGGGGTCTGAATTTTTCCTGGTCTCTCATTATGATCTCTTGTGAGCCAGCAACTCTGCCGTGGTGATACGATAGCACCCAATAACAACATGGGAATGACTGAGTATGTAGGGAGTGGTTTTGATGCTTTGCTCAGGAATTTATGTGCGAACACTGAAGGTCCTGATCATTGGTTCATGATCAATCAATTAAGATGCTAGCAGCTAATGGCTGGGCAGGAAAGGCTGGATTTCCAGGTTCCCAAAGGCAGGTTGGGAGACACAGGCAGAGGAACACAAATTGACCATGCTTCAGAGGGAGTGAGAGTCACCAGCCATGTGAGGTCTCAGGTGGAGCGGACATTGGCTGCTTCCCCCACTGGGCCCGTGGTGGCAGGAGGGAGATTAGAAATGCAACTAAGCGGAGAGCAGATTTAGGGTTCTGAGCAAGGAGAAGGTAACTGGGCAACTAAGTTGAGAGCAGATTTAGAGGGTTGAACAAGGAATAAAGGCAAGGGCATGTTACCCACGAGAGGTTTAGCAGTGCCCAGCCATTGAGCTGAAAAGCATATTAAAAATCAGCTAATGTGTGCGCGTGCGTGTGCGTGTGCGTGTGCGTGTGTTTCAATGTCTATGTGTGTGTATACTAAGATTTCATAGATTGGGAAGTGACAAAGTTCCATCTTGTTCAATTTCCTTTGAAAATTGTAGCTACCAGGAAACTTCAGTGAAAAACAGAAACAAAAGGCTCATAATGTATCTCCCTGAAAGCAATCATGAGTCAAAGGCCCACTGCTTCAAAGGAGATGATGGTTGGAAAATATATAAACTGCTGCTGGTCAGTCCTGAAGACAGAAAATAACTGAGGAGAATCCATCAAAATAGCTGAGGTGTGAAAATGAGAATTTCCCAACTTGGTTCACAAAGAAGAGATTTGAAATGAAAACCCATGAATGCATGCATGAATGAATGATTTAAGAGGTGCTTTAGGAACTAATGTCAAGCCAACTGGATCTCAGTAAAAGTTAATTGAGATAAGGCCCCACCCTTGTGGAACTCATGAGTCTGGAGAAACAACAGGAAGTTATGATAAAGTGTGGGCAGAATGTCAAGGGCATTTAGAAGAGGTCTTGGGAAAAAGACAGGGAACTGGCAAATCAGTTTAATCTATTGCATCAGAGGTACTGTATGCCTCTGTGTGTTTTATTAATAATAATTATTAACACTATTGTCGTCCAGTTACTGTGACAATTAAGTGCAATCATCATGTTGCCATCTCCTTTTGAGCTAATGATTACAGATTACCCTCCCCAGCATGGGCATTAGGGCGCAATCATGGTGTGATGAATATTTGTTAAATTAAAGCTTTTAGGAAAGAAAATGCTTGCTTTGATTTTCAAGAAGTTGGAAATTATGATTCAAGATGGCAAGTAATCAAGTCTGCTAATCTTACGGTCATATCCTACATTTTTGAGGCTTCATTGGGTGTGTATGATATGCTTGTTGGCAGTTTGGGGGTGAGTCAAATATAAGTTTGTGTTTCCATTTCAGCCATTATACCTGTCTTGGGCTGTAGGTCAGTGATTTAGCTCCCTATGAAAATGTGTACAAGATGATGTTTGTAGGGTCTAGAGTGTTGGTTCTACAGCAAGTGATCCTGGATAAGTCCTGGTTTCCAGAGGAACATGAGAGTGGACATCTGGAAGGAGCTCAAGGGAGAGAGTAGCAGAAGGAAGGGGCAGGATGGGGGAAAAATCCAAAACAACATGCAGGTAGATGGGTTACTACTGATGGAGAGATATGGGGCTCTACTCCGTCCTAGAAAGCTTTCACGTAAAACCTCAGGGTAGTTTCATTAAGTGAGAAGACAGCAGGGATGTTCATGTATCAACTTGTCAGTTTCACTGAGAGATGCTCCAGCAGGGCGTTAAACCGACAGCTTTTCCAGGCTGTTATTCAAGAGAAAAGTGGACTCTCAGGGATCTGGAAGAAGCTAAGAAACTCTGCTAAACATCCAAACACTGCCTTGCCCTTTTTCTGTGTACTAGCGCAAGAATAAAGTCTATAGATGATCTTTTACAAATAAATGCAATGAGTGAGTTTTGGTTGGATATATTAATTTTTAAAAACACATTTATAAAAGACATTTGGATAATCAAAAAGTTGAAAACATCGCCAATATATTAGGTAATATTAGAGTACCATTCCATTTCTTGAATCTGACATAAAATTGATTTTGCAAAGTTAACGACCAAACCCAAGGCCTCATTTAGAGCAAGTGCTCTACCATTGAACTACATGCATACCCTTAACAAAGAGGAGCAGCACAGGATGACTTTCTTCAATGTGATAAAGAACTTTTGCTACTTAGGGAACAACCTTTATTCTTAGCAACTCCATGCTGACACGCACGTGGATAATGCTTACAGCTTCATTTCAAATGTTTAACGAGAGAGAGAGAGAGAGAGAGAGAGAGAGAGGAGGCAGGCAGGCAAACAGACAAAAGTCAGGGACGCAGGCAGAGACATAAGATAAATGGCATCATTTCAATAGTCTAGGTAAAAATATGCAGGTGTTCACAGTAGAAAGTTCTAGAAGGCTGGGTATGGATGTAGATAATAGCTTAGTGACCTTTGCACTATTCTGTGTAGCTGAGACTACACTGGACTCTGTCTCCAAACTCTTATCACAAGCTTATCAATCTATATAGCCTATCTTTGGTATCACATGCAGTCAATCTATAAAACTCATCTTTATGGACAATGTCACATGTACTTTACAAGGAGTTTTGATATCTTAGGCTTTCTTGACATGTGGAATTGAGTTTTTAATCACCAGAATTTTTTTTCACCAAATTGTGTTGTGCTTCAATATGCCTAAAATAAACCCTTCATGGTGAGATTCCCAAAGTTTGAACCTCCTTAGTCCTGTTGAACCAAATTATTTCTATGACTTCTGCAGATAGTTAGTATGCTAGCCACAGTGGTCACAGAGAACCCCTCAGTTCTGCGTACTTGTGTGTGTATATGTTTGTGTGTGTGGATACATGTGTGTGTGTCCAGACCAGATGACAACGTTCGGTGTTGTTTCCCAGATGGTTTTTTTTTTTTTTTGAGATAGGATCTCTCACTTAACCTGGAACTTACCAAGGAGGCCAGGCTGGCTGGTCAGGGACCCCCAGGGATCCACCCATTTACAGCTATCCAGAGTTATGATTAAGGCATGTGCAATCATGCCCATTTTTTTTAAAAAATATGGTTTCTGAGTATTGAATTCAAGTCCTCATGCTTGCCAGGTAAGCATGTCCACAACCGAGCTATCAGCTCAACCTGCATCATGTTTTAATTTTTATATAGAAGCTTTAAGTTTTTCAAAGAGAGCAGGAAAAATATAAAAGACAGAATTCATTTCCATAGGATTACTCTGCTGTGAGGATTAGCTGATAGCTTCAGGAAGAACAATGATTTTGTGGCTGAGAGCAAGGACTTCCTTCAAGCTACCTGGGCACCCTTTGCATTTCCTAATCACTGCTGGGGGAGTCTTAGGCAAGAGACTTATGTTTTTACCTGCTAAGCAGGACTAATGAAAATCTTATTATTATGAAACTGTTCTGAGGATCAAGTGGGATGATGTTATACACAGCATGGAGAATGGTACCGGACAAAAGTATAAGCAATGTTCATCATCCTCCTCACTATCAACACCACATCCTATTCATTATTTTTTTTTTCGAGACAGGGTTTCTCTGTATAGCCCTGGCTGTCCTGGAACTTTGTAGACCAGGCTGGCCTCGAACTCAGAAATCCGCCTGCCTCTGCCTCCCAAGTGCTGGGACTAACATCCTCAATTCAGATGGTAAACGCTTTGATCACACTACCCCCTTATGACAATGCTCTGGGCTATTAAGTAGATGTAAACAAACACAGCAGCACTTCAGATCTAATGCTGTTATTTTTTCTTTATTTTTACTTCACTTTGTCTATCTAGGTCAGAAGCATAACAGTGCTAAACAAGCCAGCAGACAGGGATCCAGTAAGTAGATATAGTATGGTTCAATTCAGCCCTAGGCAGGAGAAAAGGGATGGGTTCCCAGCAAATCAGAGAATAAGGTTCTAGTCATAAGGCATCAGATCCTGGGCAAATCTAGAGATGCTGGGCTATTGAGCAAAACCCAGGCACATGTTGAAGGAGAAAATGTGGGGCTTAGTTATTAGAAAGCAAGAAACTTAATAGTTCATAAAGAGCTAAAACAGAATAACTTCTTGTCATGCTGAGGAAGTACCTGCCCTAGAAGCCAGTATATGAAGCAAGAGCCCCCACTCAAGCCATAAGCTGGCTTTCAGTTTTGGCTTACCACTCATTGGAGCAGACAAATTCAAGTTCACTTTCTCTTTTTCTCCCCCCCCCCCATTATTTTTATTAGATATTTTCTTCATTTTTTTTTTTTAAGATTTCTTTTTATTTATATGAGTACACTGTAGCTGTCTTCAGACACACGTCAGAAGAGTGCTTGGGATCCCACATACAGATGGTTGTGAGCCACCGTGTGGTTGCTGGGAATTGAACTCAGGACCTCTGGAAGAGCATTCGGTGCTCTTAAGTGCTGAGCCCTCTCTCCATCTCTTTTTCTTTCGTTCGTTTTGCTTGTGTGGTAGCCATGTATGTGATCTCGCGTACCTATGGGTGTGCATGCATATGGAAGCTAGAGGACGATGCATATCACCCTGCGCTTTATTTACTGAGGTCAGCTCCTTGCAGAACCTGGTGATTGCTGGCTGAGTTAATGTAGGTGGCTCGGTTGCTCTTGGGACCCCTTCTCTCATTATAGGCAGGCCTCCACACCTGTGGAGCTTTTCATCTACATGCAGGGGATACACATAAAACAATTGTACAACAAGCACTTTAGACACAGAGCCATCTCCCCAACCCCAAAACTCATTGTTTAAGCCTGAGTTTGCTTGTTTACAAAGATGGGCCTCAATGTGCAGAGTACTTTTATAATCTGTCGAAACAGATCCCTGGTTAAATACAGTGACTCTGGGGTTGGACAGCACTGGTTCCATTCAGTGTAATTATGGGAGACTAATTTGCCCATGTAGAAGATGGATTAGGTCCTAGAGGTATTCTAAATAAAACATTCTTATCTAATAGCTAGTGGCAGAAGAATCACATGTGATATTTAGAATTGGGATTAACTGAAACTCACTAGAACATGCCAGATAGCAGCCATCAATATGAAAGCATATTTCATGTCAATGAGCAAGAAGTCCATGTATGCCAACCCAGAAGTTGTGTGACCTTGTATTCTTGTGAGAACTGAAAGGTTCCCTATCTTGTCATTTTGTAATTGTCACCATGGGTCATGATGCAAGGTGGGAATGTTACCTTCATTATGAGTACGAAACTGGAAAACCAGGAGACCTACTAAAACCTTCAGTAACAGCTTTTTTCTCAACTGTTATTATTTGGGGATTCTTTATATGATTGTTATTAATGTTCTGATAATTTTGCAAGTGAGAATTAGATAGCATTGGCACCTTAGATTTATGGTATTGATAATGATAACCAGGGCAGTTATGATAGAAACCTATTTCCATTAAGTCCCATTATGAATTTTCTCACACCCTCGACACCAAAGGATAGAGAAATAAGTGTCATTCTGGCATCTGATTTCCCAATTCATAATAATGTGCAAAAGTGGATTATGTTCTGAAATGATTGAGAAGTCATGGTTTGGTTGATGAACTGAAAATGACACAGAAGAGAGGGTAAAGCAACCATAGGCCTTTCAATATTTAAGAATAGTACATTTTAATAGCACAAAATGGAAGTCAATTTCAATTCCACATGAAGAAAATATACTAGAATTAAAAGCTCCTAAGATGTTTACATTCTACTTTGACTCTAAAAAAAAAAAAATGAAAAAACATTAAGATCATCTGACAAATATGTTTAAAAAAAAAACAAACAAACAAGAACCCATTCTGCAATAATGCATTTTCTAATTGGCACCACACAGCCCAACATAATACAGACACCATAATAAACTAGAGAACTGAGAAATAGATCATAGAGTTATGTCCCCAGATACAATTTTTCAAAGATGACCAAAGATGAAATGCATTTCCCTTCTTTCAAACCCCATTTACTGACATTTTTAACCTTTCATTTGCTGACATATCCACGTTAACCAGACTTCACGCTGGAAGACCCTGACAGCAGCAGTCCCCAGAGAGTAATGGACCCCTAACCATTTTAGAATCCTATTGGAATGCTCTACCTTTCAACCCTCATGATTTAATTCTTTAGCGTCTCTGCTCCTCTAGGAGCTGACTGAGAGTACTCTGACTAGTCTCAGGAAGCCACTCCCTCTGAGTATAGGTCCCGCCCACCCACCTGGCAAGGCACTAACACCCTAGTCACAGAAACCCAGGAAGGCAGGGAAACATCAGCATAATTAGATAATGCCATCAGCCTCTGAAGTGTACTCCCAACTGTGTCTCTCCACAGGAAAGAACGGTTAAATATAGATCACCCAGGGGTCTCCCGTGCAGAGCTCACCTCTTCTTCCTTGCATTCCATCAGAGGAACTAAAATAGGAGGGTACAATTGGAGGAAGGGACCCATTTGTTTTTTTCTCTTTCAATAACTTCAAGCCTATGTTAGCCAGGTACCGCTTATGTTAAATCCCAACACCAAAACTTGTGCTGAAAAATGCATAGACATTAGTTGAATAGTGAGTCTAATATCTTATAGGAATCAGTACTTGATTTCCGTCTTGAGTGAACAGAATTAAGTTATTATTTGACCCCATGTTAAATTCTCCCCAATATAACTTCAGGCTCCCCTTTCTGTCACCTAGGAGCCATCTGAACACTGTCTCAGCAGACTACAGCTTAAGCACTTTCTAGGGGGCAGATATTTCAGTCTGCGTATGTGTGTGAGTGTGTGTGTGTGTGTGTGTGTGTGTGTGTGTGTGTGTGTGTGTGTGTGTTAAGTCTTCCCAGGATTCTTTCTAGGCTGGTCAGACAATGAGCCCAGGGGTAGATTATCTGCCTCTGCATTGCTGGGACTCCAAGCATGTGCTGTTCTCTGTCTTGCTTTTTAACCTATGAGTTGTTTGGATCAAACTCAGGTCCACAAGCTTGCACACAGGAACCTTATGGGTTAAACTATCCACTCCCCTTCTTTTTTGTTAAATGCTTCTATCTTAGTGTCTGTAGATGGTCTTTCTGCCTTCCCCTCTGTCTACCTCCTCTCACCAACTCTTCCTTCTTTCCTTCTCTGCTTTTGCCTTTCTCTCTGCTTTATCTCTACAGAGTCCATTTTAGGATAGGTCATGTGGTCGGGATGATTTTATAGAAAAGGAGCCGAGAGGCATGCCCCTAAGAAAGGAAGTGGCTTCCAGCTTGTTTCACTTTCTCTCCTTACACTGAGCAGTAATTGACGGTATATCAGTCTGGGTCCTGGCAGAAAACAGATGGCAACTCCACAGGAATGACTGAAAAGAGCTGAGTGAAGGACTGTTTACAAAGGCATAGGTGTGTTCTCACAAGCTTAGTGAGATACTCTAGAGCTACTGCCATGAATGTCCTTAGCCTAAAGAGGTCAAAGGAAGGAGAATAAGTCTAGGTGTAGGGGAGCTACAATCTTTGTCACAGGGACAGAGTCAAACTAGCATGACCCAAAGCTGAAACAATAGGTCTAACTTTGGGGTCTAACACAGGCCAACAGAGGACTGAGAAGCTGGTCCATCCAGGAGATTTGAACTACAGAGGGTAGTTCAGGAGGGCATATATACATGATAACCTGCTGCTTTACCTCGTTGACCTGGGCATATATGGCAACCATTGCATAAATGACAGGGGGAACAAGTGCAAGATCAGTGTTTTTAGTTGCAGTTAATTTAGTGAGCCAAATTTCAAAGAACACTTTGCAAAGGGCATGCTCACTCCTACCGTTGGTCCCAGGGACAGATGGACCAGCCTTGAAATGCTTACATCGCTTTGTCTATGGCCATGTCTTGATGTCTATATAGTTGTTAGTCTAATGGTTCAGATGCAGTTGGAATGTTTGGTTTACTTTTACTTTAGGGCTCGATATTGAAAGGCTGGTAGGTGCCAGGCTTCATGCTAGTGGTGAGAGATGTTTCTTCTTGAAGTGAATTTGGAGTTAGCTCTAGGTTTTAAATGATTTCCCTGGAGAGAAAGAGATTCTGCCTGGTTATAGTCCCGCCGAAAGCTATTGCTCCAACTCAGGGTTCAATTTAAGGTCTGCAATGACGCTCAGGGAGCTGGGCACACCTAATTCATACTTTTGGACTCTGCTGTGACCCTTACTGAGTTTCCAGAGCTTTATTCTCTTTGACTGGCTTAATGCCAACTGATTCGATATGTGGAAACATCTTGCCAAAAGCAAATGCAGTTATTGCAGCCTCGTCTTAATCTCTGGCAGAGACTGATAGAAGATTGTTTTATTTTGTTTTGCTTTCTGTGTTCTGAAAGACTTAGGCTATCTCTCTGCTGAGGCTGTGGCTTACTGGTTCAAAAAGAAGACGGGGCTTCCAGCCAGATCAGAGTTCTGAAGCTTGGCCCTCCCACAGATTGGCTTTTGGATATCAGACAAGTCATTTAGTTTTTCTGAGCTCCCAATCCTTCATCTATCAAGCCAGAACACTAATACTAACAGAGAAAGGCTGTAATGTGGATTAAATGATGTAATGCTAGGGACAGGCTTTGAAATTATTCCAAAACCCTTAGTTATTGTTATAAAACTTAGCAGGTAAACTCTCTGATTCATCCAAATATTTTGCTTCTGGAAATTTGGATATCAAAAAAGATCGAGTTAATTTTAGTTTTTACTTTACATGCTTGGCATCACACTGACATAATCACAGGAATATTTTTTGAATTTTCTATGCAACTGTACTTCACTGTAAGTGTATGTATGTGTAAGGATTATTTCTTTGAGTTTGTCTGAACTTAGCGGCTCTTTTTGATGAATCCAGCTATTACTTAGCCACAGGCTTCCCTGTCTAGATTCTATTCTTCTCGCACTGTTAACAGAGGGGTTTGCTGCAGGATGCCTCTGTAATAGGCCTCTTTTCTTGCAAATTTCTCCAGAGACAGCGCTTTTGGTTTGAGTATTAAGGCATGATTCCTGGGCCTGTACTTCTAGCTGTGTGACCTTGAGAAGGTATTTGATTTCTTTTAGCCTTCGTGTTTTCATCTGTGAAGTTGAATGCACTGTTGGCTATTTTCTCTCCCACCTTCTACCTCCAGCCTATACTCAAAATCTATAATTCACAACACACACACACACACACACACACACACACACACACACACACACACACTTCTTTTGTTTTCTCTGCCCTGGGAATCCAATTCCTACTGATAGTATCAGTGGAATTTGCTAGAGTTCAGCTAATGTAATGGGAGGTCAGATTGTAGAAGGGACAGTTTGGAGTACTCCTTGATTCTTATCCTACCTTTCCATACTACAGAGCTGTTAATAGCCACAGTCCTCCCCAAACCACTTTACTGTAGCCCTTCCTTCACAGTGCTAGTAATAGAAGGGATTTGGGGGAAATCTCTTCCCATTGCTCCCCTGATCCTCCCTAGAGGTCACAGAGCTCTGATATCTCTCTATCCAGCCCTAGTAGTTCCTTTATCTCTGCCCACACACTACAGCTAGTCTCCTTTGCAAGATTATCCTCATGCTTATATCCACATATTCTTTCTGCATTCCGTTGTGACCATGAATACAGCAGAGATGTAATAATAATAGGTATTTCCAGTAATGTCAACTGAAGCCTAAGCAAATGATATGGGTAGGAGCACCTGGAACCAGGATTAAGACTTGAGAGCTCAATAAACATCAGCCATTGTCACCCTACCCTACTCCCATTCTCTAGCCTCAGTTGTCTGGCATTCTTTCCATCCTTAGCCTAGAAAACAGCCCACATATCCCTTACTTAACCAGATTCCTGCTCTCACTACCACCCAAGCCCAGCTTCTAGGATCCAGGCTTCCGACTTTTTGATCATAGGGAATCAGGGGAAAAAAAATAAAATGTTATTAGAAACAGTTAATTCATACTATTAAACAAAACCAATCTAAAGAAATTACTCCCACACAATTGCAAATACATTGAGTGACCATATCATTAACTCTCATTCATGAATTATAGCTCTAGCATATGTGTTCAGTGGGATAATTAGTGGAGAAATAGATGGAAAACTAATTGTTAACCTCTTAACAGGAGATGCATACTCAATAAATCATAAGGGAAGAAACAGACAAAGATAATAACATGGGCTAGCCAAGGGGATGAATTTCAGCTTGTCTGATTAATTGAGGAGGCTCACAAAATGCCAATAGAATTCACTTTTTGTAATAGTGACTACATGGTTTCTGTTTTTTGAGAAATTGATAAGCAATACAAACTCCCATTTGACAATGTAAAGTCTGTCTTTAAGAGTTAGTATGTAGTGGAGGATAGGGCCATCAGTGGAGTGTTTACTAGGAAATATGAGAACCTGAGTTTGAATCTAGGAAATCACATTTTAGAAGGTCAGATATGATGCTCTGTGCTTGTAATCCCACTGTTCGAAAGGCAGGACAAGTGGATCCCTTGGGTTATTCAGCCTAGCCTACTAGGAGAATTCTAGGCCAGCAAGAGATGCTGCTTCGTCGTCATTGTTGTTGTTGTTGTTGTTGTTGCTGTTGTTGTTGGGTTTGTCTGTTGTTTTGTTTTTAAAGTGAACCAGTGTCTTTAGCAGAAAGAGTATCATTATCTAGTTCTGGTGGGCCACCAAGAGGAAGATAAGGTTTCAAGAGATAGAGAAAGCAAGCTGGAATTGAGCTGGCAGCTTCCTCCAGGCTGGCCAGCTTTCCTAGTGTGAAAGGGGCTATGTAAGCTATAGGGGGAGATAAGGCATCAGTGATTTTTACTCCGCTGTAAAACTCTAGGAACCAGAATGCCAACCTGTCAGGCAAAATGTACTGCCCACTTAGGCAATAGTGGTACAAATATGGGGCAAACAAATACCCTTGGGTGGGATTAGAGATCAACTCTGTAGAAGGAATTCTATTATTGTAAACCTTGTTAAAAACCCACGACTGGGAGGTCATAGACCCTAGAAAGTCATTAGTGTTCATTAGCCAAACTGACATGGCACAAAACAGTATTTTATGTCTCATTTCGTATTTGATTCTATATACAAATGCTACTCTTATCCCTAAGCCTAGAGGCTTCTCTTTGCAGTGAGTGACTGAGTAGAGACTTGCAGCTGTTAAATAAAATTTGCATAGAGTGGCTGTGTTTAGCCCTAAACAGGACACTTTTACTACCTGGTCTATAAGGTCAAGGAACACTGTAGAAGAGAGCGTGGAAAGAATACATGAGCCAGAAAGTAGCGAATAGAGTTGTGAAGTGCTATCTGTAGGGCATGACACAGTCATCCCAAACATCTCATAGAAGCTACAGTTGCTTATACTGGGCCTGTCAACAATCATGGAACAGAGTGGGTATGATTGGGCCCCACTCCTCCTTGCTGAACCATTAGTAGCTGATACATTTTTGGAGGAGGGGTAGTCATTGACTATTGTGTACCAAATACTGGGCCTATCAGGCATTAATAGATAATATAAACCTGTGAACACAAAGACAGTTACGATTAATATCAGGGAATCACAAAACAAATTGAATAGGCACAAATGTGGAATGGGAGCCATAGGGAGGAAGGGGGACAGTGATGGTGAGAGGAGTTAACACCTGTGGGGTGGTGAATGGAACCATAATGTATTACATACATGCTTACAATATCAATGAACTAATTTAATTAGAATACAAAGAACTAAAGTGGATGATGCCCCCCCCAAATCCACTAGGTTGATCTCTGCCTTCAGCATGTACCTTTCCACACGCACATGCACACAAACATATATACACACCAAAAAAAAGGTTAGTGAGAACAAGTGTGACATGTTGCAGTGCCAAACAAACCATTTTTTGTAAAAGCAAAGATTAATGGTTTTGAGTAAGATTATTTGAAAATGTAGAGGTATATGCTTTCAGGGGTAAGTCTCTAGAAGCCGAAGCATTTTGTCACTGCGCTAATCTAAGATTGGCTAAGAAAATAAAACCTCTCCTACTCAGAGATCAGGGAGTAGAACCTTCCAACCACTGAACTTGGGTGCATCAGCTAGGAGTCACAGGCAATACAACACATGTAGAAATTCAAAAGGAGATTTGCAAAAAAGTAAAATAAAATTGGCTTATGCAATTTGATATGTTTTGTAGGTCGAGGTATGATGCGGCAGGAGGGGATGCCTTAGCAGCATGCATAAGACATTCCGCCCTGAGTTTATTTGGGGGCATGAGAAGGGGGTAGAGGCAAAGAGAGGGGGAGCATGAAAAGGACAGAGGTGGGGCTGGAAAGAAAGAGAAAGAAAAGGCCAGTGTGGAACATGTGTGTGTGTGTAGGGGGTGGGCAGAAAGAGGAGAGAGAGAGACAGAGAGAGAGAGAGAGAGAGACAGAGACAGAGACAGAGACAGAGACAGAGACAGACAGAGAGACAGAGACAGAGAGAGACAGAGGAAGAGTCCAAGAGAGAAAAGAGTCAGAGAGCATTAGAGAGGCCAAACAGGTCTTTTATAGCAAGCCTGCCTGTTGCTAGGTAACTATTGGGCAGAGCCTAGGAAAAAATGTTAGCAAGCTAACATAATTACAAATATCAAGAGTTCCCAAACTCAATCTAGAATCTGGATATTGATTCCAAGTTTTAATGTCTAAGTTTTAGAAGTTAGTTGAGTAATTCGCAATCTGAGACCAAAAGGTTGGTATCTGTGAAGTGAATCCCAGGGTCTGACACCCTGAGGACTTGGGGAGATGGGTGTCTCAGATTATGAAGGGAAGTTGGCTTGCTCTTCCTGCACCTTTGCTTCATCAGAGTTATGAACAAAGTAGATGATGCCCACCCACAATCATGAAAGCATATTCCTCATCTATCTGTGATTCAAATAATGATGTATTTCAGGAACACCTCATAGACACACCCAGAAATTATTCCTTATTACTGGAGTTGTTGTTTGTTGTTATTGTTTTTTCAGTACTGGAAATCAAACCTAGTGGCTTGCATATGCTGGGATGGGGATCTACCTTTGAGCCATATGCCTGCTCCCCTTGCCTACTCTCTCTCTCTCTCTCTCTCTCTCTCTCTCTCTCTCTCTCTCTCTCTCTCTCT
>NC_034594.1:40760903-40808670 GCF_900095145.1 Mus pahari
CAAGAATAAGATGTTAAAATAGTTGTTGATCCCTCTTCCCCTCTTTTTCCTTTTTCTTTTCTTTCTTTCTTTCTTTCTTTCTTTCTTTCTTTCTTTCTTTCTTTCTTTCTTTCTTTCTTTCCTGTCTGTCTGTCTGTCTGTCTGTCTGTCTGTCTGTCTGTCTGTCTGTCTATTTTAAGACAGGCTTTGCACCTTGCCACCTAAGTTCAAATATAGTCTACCACATGTGGATAGCTCCTCTGAAACACCATGCAGCACCATCCCCGCTGCTCTGTAACAGTTTATATAATCCCAGAAGATTATATCTATATATATCTATATATCTATATATCTATATATCTATATATCTATATATCTATATATCTATATATCTATATATCTATATATCTATATAATCTATATATCTATATATCTATATAATCTATATCTATATCTATATCTATCTATCTATCTATCTATCTCTCTCTATATATATATATATGGGGTAGATGGATTAATTCCCATTTCCTTGGGATGGCAATGATGTAAAAACTAGGGTCAGAGCAACGTAACTTTAAGGTTGTGAGACAGGCTAGGTTGACTCCATGACAGGCTTCAAATTGGCAGTTCAGGAGACGAGGCCTAAATGTCTGTTTCTAAAAACAGGGCAAATCTAGGCAAGTACAGGTCTTAGAAACTTTCCTCCCATCTGGCCTAAGGCAAGGACCATAGGTCAAAAGCAGTTTCCAGACTTCCTCAGCAATAATTTCCAGACTTCCCCAGCAATAGTTTCTAGTCCCCCACGCCCCAGCAATGGTTCTGGAATGTCCCTAGAGATAGAGCTAACAATTAAGATAGAGGTCACCTACTTCTCCCTGAAAATCCCCTAATGTGCTTTAAATGGGAACTGTGAGATCACTTGGAGGTCCTAATCTTGGTGATGGGAGACTCCAGCATGCTGGACTTCTGCAGAATAAAATACTCTTTGCTTTTGCATACTATTAGAGTAAGGGCAATCATTCTTCCGCAAATCATGGGCCCTTACAGTGACACAGAGACAAGAGATGGCAGTTACTTTTGTTGCCCTCATAAATGGCAGTGCATTTCATCTGCAATCTAATCTTAGAGTATAAGCTAGGTGGACAAAAAGGGTTAACTCAAAAGAAAATCAGTGGGGTAGGAGGCTAGAGATTGAGAGGCAGAGTCAAGGTCAAAGGGAAGTGGAAACAAGTGGAAGAAGGAATTGAATGGGTAGAGGAATCATGGCTGGAGGGGAATTTCAGAAACAAAGAGCTTTGAGAGTGAGCTGATTGAAATGACAGGCAGTTCAAGTGTATGGATGAATGAACAAGGATTTAAGGTCAAGCTACATTGAAGGCCACCAGCAATTCAGAAACTTAGGAAATATATGGCAAGTCAATGAATGATTGTAGTGATGTATCTGTTGTTAATCATGTCAGCTACATTCTTTTTCAAGCCTTCTCTTCTCCAGTTCCCAGAGCTTTGTCATTCCCCAGCCTAGTGTCCGAACGTCTCTTAGAGAGGACAGTATGGCTATCACCATGCTGGGATCTTTTGGAAATCTGTGCTTCTTAAACCTAACTAGAGCCATATTCACACTTAGAAATCTACTGGTGACACTAGACAGTCCCCACTCTTTTACTGATAATAGGTTGTTCTTTTATTTATTTGTGTCAGGTATCACCATGTTGCTGAGGCTGGCCTGGAAGTTGGGGTGATCCTCCTGCTTCTGCCTGAGCAGGGTTTTTCAAACTTAAAGTGTACACTGTTCATGTTGCTGCCATCCATCTTGATATACAATCATATCTCCAACCTCACAAAACCTAAAATCAATTTGGAGGAATTTCTATTTTAAAATATCCTATATTTTTAATAGCCCTTTATAAGTGGTATCACAGGCTCATCATTTCATCTATCCTTACCTCTTTCTGTTATAGGCTTCATCTAATCCTTCGACTTTCACAAATAATTGTATCTGCTTCTCTACTACCTCTGTCTCTTACATCTGCAAATGCAAGTCTACTTCCCTGTAAAATGGATATTCTTTTGCCAAAGGTCACTTAAACTGCCTTTAAGTCTTGTTCTTTTTATCAATAGCTCCACTTGATCAATCTTTGCTTTAATAATTCCTCACCAACCAACATTTGCTCTTGCAGTTCATTGAGGCATGTAACAGAGATAACAATAAAATCTGGTTTATGTATCTACCTGAACATCTCCCCCCTAAAGAGTACCACGGGCTCATCTACCACACTGAGGTCTCAGGGTTCTCATCTGAATTAGGTTTTACTACCACAGCATTCCTTATTGGAATCCTCCTCCACTGTAGCCTTAGAGAATGTTGACATTCTTGTCCGGCTGTTCATTTGCTTATGGTTTTCTACTCCTCCCTCTCTGCCTTCAAATATTCATGCTCTCCAGGCTCTATCCTCAGTCCTTTTCTGTTTTTGTTTTATTCACTTATTCATTATATCAAGTCTCATGTACTGGTTAATACCTATGATTTTAAAACTTTCGTCTGATATGAGTCTTTCCCCAGAGCCAATTTCCCAGTTGGTCTACTACATATTTACATTCATCTGTCCTATAAGCAATAAAAAGTCAACCTACACAAAATAGAACTCACTTATTTCCCCCTTTAACACAGTTCCCTTTTGTTCCCAATATTCCTTGAAAGAAAGAAAGAAAGAAAGAAAGAAAGAAAGAAAGAAAGAAAGAAAGAAAGGAAGGAAGGAAGGAAGAAAAGAGATAGAGAGATACATGTAAAATGACCAGAGTCCTCTGTATGGGAGTTAGGAAGGATGGAAGGGGAAAAGGGCAGGTAAGAAAGCATGACCAACATTTATTGCCCATGCCTTATATGTCAATCATCAAGTTATGGAGTGTTTGTAATTTATTGTCTTTGATGATTTTATAAGTTATTAGGGCCATGCCCTAATAACTCAAATGTTTGGCTATGTCACCCCATGTGGCTTTCATATATGATTAGGCGAAGGATCTTGCAATAGAAAAATTATGCTGCCTGATACAGGGAGAAGCAAAGCAATCATTACTTATTTATATGCACACCAATCCAGAGTATTTGTAGTGTAGATCTGGTGTCAGCTCAGGACCTTCCTGCTACTCAGGGTACAAATTAGACGTTGTACTCCTTTGTTCAATAATTGTTTTAAACTTTTATAATTTTTTAAAATTTATTTTTTGATAAAAATATCTTTCCAGACTAACTCAGATTGGCTTGGGAACTTACCATGTAGCTCAGGCTAACCTTGAACTTGTACTTAACCTGCTTTAGCCTCCAGAAATCTAAGATTATAGATGTGGGCCATCATCCCAGCTCTTCAAACCGTGTGGCCGATCCCAGAGTCTGGGATGAGTACACATTCCCTTGACTCCTCTCTAGCCTCCCCTGCCTTCCAGAACCACCATTTCTTCCTCCAGCCTGCGTTGCTACATTACATACTTAGGGTGTTTGGACAGTTTGATATCATTGCTGGAGAGGAAGGACTCAGAGATAGGCACATCTAAAGGTTGCTAGCTACAGTTCGACTACTGTATTTATGACACCTTGAAGTGTCAATGAAATGTTGTATTGAGTAGACCTGCTAGTAAGACTTCTTCATTTGAAGATGGCCAGTTTGACATAGGACATCATTCATTTCTGCATCACATATGATTTTAATGAATGAATAAGTTACTTCATATTACCTTAAGTCCTAAAATAACTTGAATGTTAGTATAAAAACTCTTTGCACAAATCTTAGTATGGCCAAAGATGGATGTCTAGACAGCCATTTAAGAATGGTGATTTACGGGCTAGAGAGTTGCTTCAGCGTCTAAGAGCACTGACTGCTCTTCTGAAGGTTGTGAGTTCAAATCCCAGCAACCACATGGTGGCTTACAACCNTCCGTAATGACATCTGACGCCCTCTACTGGTGTGTCTGAAGACAGCTACAGTGTACTTAAATATAAATAATAAATAAATCTTAAAAAAAAGGAATGGTGCTTTACATATACTACTGCTGATATGGGGAAATGCTCACAGTATCTTCTTAAATGTAAAAAGCAAAATTCACAATTCTCCTACAGTGTGTGGTCAGTAAAATATTTGGATGACAGAATTTTGAGTTATTTTTAACTTTATTACATTAATCCACTTTTATAGATTAAAAGTGTTTTCCATACATTAACAAATATTGCTTTTGTAAGCAAGTTAGAGCCAGCCAATAAGTTTTCCTTAAAAAAGAATAATAGAGAAAAATGTTTATGCTGATTAATCTGCTTGCCTTCCTTTATCTCCTGCCTTCCCTGGGGAATGTTGTCTGCTATAGAGAGCATCTCTAGGACTTGACATTGCCCATGGATTCAAGCTGTGTTTGGCCTAAGAGGCTTTGATAGGAATAGAAAGAATCAGAAAACAGAAAAGTTGGGCAATCTTCACCAACCAGCCTATCGAATTATCTCAAGAACTTCACAGTCTGGCATGGCTACCCGGATCCTATGAGAGTTCCCAGCCAAGGCACTGCCTTTCTCCAAGTTCTGCCATTCTTCTGTCTTCTTGCCTCCTCAGGCTACTGCTCAGTTGGCTTCTGGTTTACTAATCTCTGAATGCTATTCCTTGTTGGCTCCTTCTTACTCCTGCAAATGGTTCCCTCATATAAACTCTTCTCAGTTAAGTTTGGAGTATGTCTGCCTCCCATCTGGTCCTTGGCTGGTGTGAGGTTTCAGAGTTTGTAGCAGTAGCAGTATGGCAGAAGCAGATGGTTGGTGTTCGAAGAGCCAAAAGCCTTGACTTCCTTTCCTGAAGGTATTTTATTTATTTATTTATTTAGGAAAAGCCATGGTCTAGGTAGGCTAGTGTAAGATGGGAGAAGTTGCATTTACAGCATCCTGAATATAAATACTTGTAGTTTTGTGGCTTCTGGTGAGGCATTTGGAGTGCAGACTCCCAACTCAGAAGAGCTGGCCACCCAGGTTTACAGTTGCAGAGGTATATGTGTTCACAGGGTCTGTGCCACTGCCTCCTAGGAGTTGCTTTGGGTCCAAAGCACAGCTTCACAGAGCATCTTGCTACTCCTCCAGTACTGGGTGGTTTTCCTTCAGGGATTAGCCTCCAGCTCCTGCTTCTTGACCCTGTTCAAACTAGATACCGAGCCTTCATTCTCAGCCAGCACCATCCATTGTTCCTATAGTAGACTTTGATATCCTACCTTAGGTTTCTGTCTGTGTTTTAGGTCAGATGGCAAACACACCTTTGTCATTAGCTTCCCCCAAAGCTGAACTTTGGCCTTGAGAATCATGTCATCATTGATCAAAGAGATGAAAGCAGTAGAACATTCCATGTGCAGTGTACCTTTCCCAAGAACTGTACAATGCCTTTTATTTGAGGGTGGGTTTTTCCCACTAGAGTAAGGACCAGGAAAACCGTCCAAAGACAAAGAATGCACCTTCAGCTAGATTCAGCTTCCATACTATTCCAAGGCGGAAGCAATATTTTCCTTGGCCAGAAAGTCCCGAATCCGCCTTATGTGTACAGTGCCCGTCTCAGCCCCTTCACTCTCTACATACAATAGAATGGCACTATTGTCCGGAGGGACTTTCAGAGACTGTCAGTTAGGCAATCCTAGAAGCCAGTTCCCATCTTGGGTGTTGTCACGGAAACCATTTTCATTGTTGTGGAGTCAAGTCTTATGGGACTGGCTCTAAGAGTCTATTAAAGGGGCTCACAAAAATACAAATAGAAATCAGATGTAGTTTTATAACAACCCTGAAAGACACATAGCTTTTATTATATTTATTATATTTATATAGTAAACAGTTTATATATATAACATAGTTTATGTTTATTATTAAGACAAGTGAATGGAGGTACAAAAAGGTTGAACCATGTACCCCACATCCCACAGGTAATGAGGGCAGAGCCCAGCTGAGAACCATAACCTAGAGGTATCTAGCTCATGGCCTGTGCCTTCCACAGACGCTTCAGGCTTCAAGACACCACTTACACTAGATGTTCATGAAGTGGTGTTTGATCACGCGTTTTCTCCCTAAGGCAAACAGATGGAAATACAACCCACAGTCAAGATTACTTGGTGAATATTAAGTACAAACAAAAAGGAATTAGTGTTTCTTAATGAAGAGTTCTTCAGCTAAGAGGGCTTGAGAGATTCTCCCCCCCACGGAGGAAAGCACTAGTCAGAGGTGACTAGAATCTTCTGATGAAGCAGATAGATCAGGTTCTGGGCCTTTCTTATTCCTCATTCTGCCACTCAGAGGATTTCCATTAACCCTTTGCTTCCTCCTTGGTCCTAACATTGCCATCTGTGGCCATGGTTGTAAATATGCTAATTGCAAGCACCAACTGCAACAGCACTCTCATCTCTTATCATCTGGAAGCTCATTAACCAGACTTCCCTGAATAAGCTTCTGCTTCAGCTTTCAGCTCTTCTGGTCACAGCCTTTTGTGTTAATCTTGCCTAGTTTAACTGTAAACTCTGAGGTCCTTTAGCATACCTCTTATTGATCTTCAGAGTCAGACTTAACCCCACTGTTGATGTCCAGGAGGGCAGGCAAGCAGGGGTGGAGGTGAGTCTTCAAGTTAACAATTGTCTATCACATTCCTGGAATTTAGAGCCCTAGCATGATATTTTATTCCAATTGTTGTATTCAAAGCTACCTGAAATCAAGTATTCAGGAATCTTAAAAAATATTTTCTTAAAAAAAAGCTTTATTATAGATAAACACTGCAAATTTAAAAGACAAACAAACTGAACCCCAAACCACATCACACAAAAAAGCTAATCAGAGTCAAAGACTGTACAACTCAATGAATTTTTATACAGTGAGAGCAGCCATTTGTCATGGAAACTGTGATGCTTCAAATGGGACTTACCCTTTTGATTTTGAATGCATTTGTATGCACTTATCTACTACTAACACCAAAACGTCCACAGCAGAGTTAAAACTGGAAAAACCATTCTCCTCTTATCCTCTTCTATGACTATGTCATTACCTGCACTTGGTCCTTCCTCATGCCCTGATAGTTAACTTTCCTTGTTCTTTTTCCTATATATTGTACCACATATGCATGCATTTTAGACACACACACACACACACACACACACACAAACATACACACACGGCTTGATTCAGCATATGCGGGAGAACATGTGTTTTGATCATTTGAAAATGTTTCCTGGAGTTGCTTGGGAGCAGTGGGTATTGTTCAAATGCTGGAGCTCTTCTGAACCAGAGAAAACCTAGACAGAAGTAATGTGACCTGAGAAAAAAGAGGCACTTTTAAAAAGGAATCCTGTGCTGATGTCAGCTATTAAGTCTTCTATAAAAAAAAAAAAAATCTTTGGGAAAGCAAGATCTGACTTTTCACATCTTTCTTCCCAACACCTGTTTGGACATAAGAACACAGACATCAGATGCAGATTCTCTGAGTACCTTTTCACAGTTTATGCCATTCAAAAATTGCTCCAAAGTCTGAGACTATTTGAATATTCTTTTCTGTGAAACATACTGAGCATGCTAAGGATATTGCAATAGTTACTTTTCAATCACTGTGATAAAACACAATGACCATAACAACTTATGAAAAAGTGTTTGGGGCTGGAGAGATGGCTCAGTGATTAAGAGGATTGGCTGCTCTTCCAGAGGTCCTGAGTTCAAATCCCAGCAAAAATATGATGGCTCACAACCATCTTTAATGAAATCTGATCCCTCCTTCTGGTATTCAGGTGTTCATACAGACACATAAGTCATATACATAAATAAATCTCTTATAAAAAGTGTTTGGTCCTATGGCTTCAGTGGGTTAGAGTCCATGGTGGCAGAGTGAAAGCACAGGGACAGGAATAGCTGAGGGCTCATGTCTCAATCCACAGGCAAGAGGCAGAGAGTACAATGGGAACAGCACAGGTCTCCTGAAACCTCAGAGTTCACCTTCAGTGATGTACCTCCTATCCCCTTCAAACAGTTCCACCAATGGGGAACAAGTATTCAAACACAGGGGCCTATGAGGGCCATTCTCACTCAAGCCTACACAGATACAATATATAACAATATGTCAAATTACAGCTGTCTTTTGGAAAATAATGGAAATGCCAAATAGAATAGAAAAACAGCAGTTTTAAGTTGACATGCTTACTCTAATATCCAGAAGATATTTGTGTTTAAGCTTGGTTAATCCAAAATATAAGAACCAATCTCAAGTGAATAAGGAAATTATTTCAAAGAAATTCTAGCCATTCTTAATAGCCTAGTAAAGCATTGAAGAGTCTACCTGGTTCACCAGTAATAAAAGGCTTTACTATTTAATGAAAATCATGTGTACTGAGAGGTTCAAGCTGTCCCAAAGAGACTCAGGAAACCATTGTCTCTCAGATAAGCCCAATGGATGGAAACAAATCTAGGATAGGTAAAACCAATAAGAAGGGAAGTTCACAGTCCACACTACTGCAAACACTGATGTAGTCTTTATGATAAGTATGTCACATTAGGTCATAATGTATACACAATAAGGTGAAAATAAAAATATTATATAAGAAAAACTACAACACACTGCTTAGGGCCCTCTTGTTCCAGTCTCTACCTTCAGCTGCTATTGTAGTATACATATATTTATTGTAGTATATATTTAATCTCGGTTGGGGGTTTCTACCCTGCCTTAGATCATTCAGTTCCCAGATAAAAGATACAGAACTTTTATATTTAAAATAAGCCTTTAAAGCATTAGAGCTGGGCATATATCTACTCTGCAAGCTATTAGTATCTACTTCCCTATTAACAACCCCCGAGATAAGACTTGCCGTGCTCCGCCTGGGCTGTTCTTACTCAAACCAGCCAGCCCTCAAGGTCAATTCTCATGATAGGTGGTTCACCCCATGGCATCTTCTCCTCTCTCCACACTCTCTCTCCTCCCCTTGTGGTCTTCCTCAGACCCCAAGCCTGAGGACAGAAACTCTACCTACCTCTCTTCTGCTGTCAGCATCTTTATTCAACTGATAGTTTTAAATGAAGGAGCTTGGTGTCTCATGGTGTCACTTGTATGTGAGGATGCTCTCATCCCTGAGGCAACCAGAGCCAGTAATTAGCATTATAGCACATAGCAACAGACCAAACTTCCACAGCCTGCCTTAGTCACAGGTCTAGGAGTTTCCTGGACCCTCTGCCTCTATCTTTCCATAGATTTGACTAGTGAAATGTGCCTGTAGATCAGATGTGGATGGATACCAGGTTGCTTCATCCATTCTCTGAGCCTCCCTTACTGTTTCTACAGACTGGCTGCATCTCTGTCTATGACATGTCAGGCCGTCATTTCAATGTCGTGCTGCATCCCATCTCGTCTCCATACAGCTGCTCACACCTGTAAATAGTTCCTTGATTAAGGCTAAAACTCTTCACAGTATAAGTGGGCCATCTGATTCAGACTAGAAATCGGACTGCTGAAAACATCAAAGCTAAAAACTATTCATGTAGACCCCTGCCTGGGGCCTGAGGCAGGACAGGTGTGGAGAGAACCCAAGATAATCACCAACCATTCTGGTGCCATGGGGCCCCGAACAGGAGTGAGCCCTAGCCAACTACCTATCCGGAGTCATGGGGTCTATACAGAGAGCTAGTCTGAGATGACCAGCAGTCGAGGGCTGCGCAGGCCTGGGTAGGTAGAACATACCCAAGATGGCCCCTGCCAGTTCCATACTTGCCAGGAAGGGGAGCAAGACAGAGACAATGGCCCAAGGTTCCATGGAGTAGAAAGGGAGCTAGCATGAGATAACCGCCAGCCTGATACCTTGAAGGCCCAGGTAGGCATACTTACACAGGAGATGACCCCTGCTTGTGCCACACTGCATGGGTAGAGCTTAGCACTCCTGAGACCATTCCTGAGATGACCCCAGACACTCAGAAACTCTCCTAAGAGGAACAAGTAAGTGGTGGAAAAAGTGGGAGAGAAAGAGAAACAGAAGGATGTGGGCACCAATGAAGAGACTCAAGGGTTGTGGGGAACAGCCTGATGTGAGTAGCTGGTGACACCGCCTAAGACCATGGTGAGGTTCTGACCAGTGCTGCCCCTGAGGCCATGTCTAGGTTCATGACCCTGCATCAGTGAAGGTCTCTTACCACCAAATGGCTGCCATCCTGGGCCATGTTGTTGTCTGAGGGCTGTGCAGAACTGGTCCTAATTGCATGAGAGCAGGAGAGTTGATCCTGCCCCTGGACAGCAGCAGTGCAGCTTTCTCCCCTGACACCTGGTCCAGGAAGCACAGTGGAGCTGGCCCTGGTTGCAAGAGTTGCAGGTGAGCGGCCTGGGGGTGTGAGAGTGATAGAGCTGGTCCTGCCATCTCCTGTGTGGTGGCATGGCCGAGGCAGAGATGGCCTCTCCCCTTCACCCCTTGCCAACTACAACAGGTGGGAGAGCATATGAGCAGGAGAGCTGGCCCAGCTGCTTGCCTGTTGCAGCATTCAGGCCTCGTACCTTGCATAGGCATCACAGTAGAGCTGGCCCTGATAGATGAACTGGCTCATGTACATGAGAGTGCATGAGAGAAGATAAGCTAGCTTTGCCCATTGTTGGTTGCAGCAGGGCTGGAGAACTCCTCCAGTGGTGTGGGTATGGGAGAGCTTGTGGGCTGACCAGATGATCAGCCCAGATCCATGGCTTTGAATTGGCCCACCCAACATCTACTACATCAATAAACTGCTGGAGCATGTGAAGGGGCCGGTCTT
This sequence comes from Mus pahari, assembly GCF_900095145.1. Classification (NCBI taxonomy): domain Eukaryota; kingdom Metazoa; phylum Chordata; class Mammalia; order Rodentia; family Muridae; genus Mus; species Mus pahari. The sequence goes on from NC_034594.1 coordinate 40,771,639, forward strand.
ACAGATCCAAAAACTACAGGATCTCCGTGACACAGGGTAACAACAGGATAATAGAGAGGAGTCCAGTAAGGTTTCAGTACTGACAGTATAGCAGAAGCCAGAGGCCTCAAATTAGACCAAGGACTCATTACAATGAACATTTGCAAGTAAAGAAGTGTGGACAAAAGGGTAAACTGTGAGGTACCCCGTGATACACTTCCACAACAAGATTTTTTTTTCTTTTGTGGAAGAGGTTGCAAGGGGAGGGGGAGATGAGTGGGATTGGGGTGCATGAGATGAAGTTCCCAATAAACCACTAACATTTAAAAAGAAAAAAGAAAAGATCCAGGTTAGGTGAAGTCATTTGTAGGAAGTAATCTTGATATTTAGCCGGCTCTGCATCTTCATGTTGATTTAGGTAGGAAAATGTAAAGGATCATTTCCTCATGATGGTATATCTTCCACATAGAGAGGCAAAGAGGAAAACATATCAGAGTAAGAGGAATAGCCTTGAGGAATGAATCCATTGTCCATCTATCTTAACCAGTTTAAGAGTCAAAATGTTGGCTAGAGAAGAGCACTTTATAGAGTTCTCACAATTAGTGCCTTGAAGACAAGATTATAGAAGCTTTCACTGCAGTCAGCAAAACAGCTACACACACACACACACACACACACACACACACACACACAAGTCTGAGAGAAAGAGCTCACAGTGATTGCCAGTCTTAGTTCTCAACTTTGATGTAAATTATAGTCTTAGTCATAAAATGAGCACCATTCTCATCTGCTATCTCTCATCACTCAAAATGTCCTGTGGGTAATTCTCTAAAGGAAGGGCCTGAAGAAGTTAAAAACTCTTACCGGTTATCGTATTTCAGAAGGGTTATCATCTCATAAGAAAAAATGTTCTTGAATTTTTTTTTTTTTACTAACAGTAGTATAAAAATTTATATGAACCCCCCATCTATATTTTGAGAATCTCAGTCTTGAATGTAAACTTCAGAAGAAAATAAAACAGCACTGCTTCTCTGGATTCTAGAAATCCAAAATTGTGCATGTAATAGTCACTTCATAAATATTTGCTGATAAACTATTTCCTCTATGATTCCTTTGGTTCAGTTTGTAAAGCTGTAGAGAAACTACGGTCATAAATGGACATATACTTGAGTGAGAGCAAATATGTCACGAAGTTGAAGGACTAGTTGAATTAGCAGCTCATTTTCTAGACCAGCAATTCTCAACCTGTGGGTCATGACCCCTTTGGTGGTGGAATGACACTTTCACATGGGTCATATATCAGTTACCCTGCATATCAAATATTTGCAATTCATAACAGTAACAAAATTACAGTTCTGAAATAGCAATGAAATAATTCTGTGGTTAGGGGGTCACCACAACATGAGGAACTGTATTAAAGGGTAACAGCATTAGGAAGGTTGAGAACCACTGCTCTAGATAAAGAACATGAAGAAAGTTTTCTTCCTGATGTTAATTGATCTACAGTACATTCCTATTTTTTTTATTTACTGTATTTTTGGCAAATATTTGCTTCTAGGTTACTCCTTGTAAGTGTTATAAGATGCGCTGTCTATATAAAACCTACTCATATTGTTTTTCTTACATTTGCATTTATCTCTCTTTGGGTATGTGTGAGTACTCATGGACACAACATGCATGTAATGGTCAGAGGACAACTTGTGGGAGTCCATTCCCTCCCTCCCCCATGTAGATTCCAGAGATTGAACTCAGATCATTGGGTTTGGCACCTTTACTCATTGACTCCTCTAGCCAGCTCTCTATTCGGCTTCTTTGTTTCATATTCTGGAGGTGGGAGATCATTGTAAGAAAGTTGTAACAAGTATGTATAGTAACAATGGTGCACACTCTTGGAGGAAAAATATTAATTAAATCAAGCTTCCTGCTGGTTTTGCAATAATAAAGCACTTATAATTTATGTGCATACAAAGTAAAATGCATGACTTTCTCAAATAATTTTATACAAAGAAGTCATAGCATTAAACGCAGTCTTTTAAAGCTTTCATCATGAATTCATGGATTATTGCATAAAATTATAGCATATAAAATAAATAAAATATTATCTGATAGGCCTATAGTTAGGTAATTTCAGTATTCAATATTAATAGGTTTTTTTCTGGATTTTCTGCTTATAGTGCTATGCAATCATAGATAAACAAAATGATTAATTTGAATTTGATGATTGAGTTAGAGTAGGAATTTTTTTATTTCTTAAATGATTATGGAAATTAATAGTTATTTTGGCAATCAAGGAGAAAAGCTTGTAAATGTAGAAGTACTTTCTCCGAGAAAAGCATCAGCTTACCCTAGGCTAATAAAAAAAATCGCTTTTCTGAATATATCAATGTGAATTGGAAGTATTATGTGTGCTTTTCCTAAATTTGACATACTACTGAGACTTAATATTTCTATAAATTCCTATAGATTACTGACTGACCTTAGGACCATAGTATCTTGCTCGGTCTCAAATATACCCCTGTCATTGTCATTGTGATCTGGAATCCAGCCAGATTAGGAAGCAATGGAAACTAGCAACTAGTGGAAGAGATCCCTCCCTCCCTCCTTCCTTCCCTCCCTCTCTTCCTCCCTCCCTCCCTTCTTCCTTCTTTCCTTCCTTCCTTCCTCCCTCCTTCTTCGCATTTATTTCTCACTCCCACTCTCCTCTTCTTGTATTTTCCAGCCTTCCTCCTCTTTAACAGCCTCTCCTCTGACCACCTTCCCAGTTTACAACAGTAGAGCCTGCTATGGATTGCATGTGTGCCTGGCAACCCCACTTATGAGTTCTGCTGGCTCTGTTCTTCTCTTATCTGCCTGGCCCTGAAGACAGAAACAGCTTCCTGCTGTGATTCCCTCTATTTGCATTTCCATATTCCTTTTGACCTGTCAGATCTTTCACCATCAGTGTAATTAATTTTTTATATTCAGATCCCTCTGCTTGAGATAGTGTATGTTTCTCAGTTCATTTGGTTCTGGATCCTAAGTCTCTTTCCCACATCTCCTTTATGCAATCACAGATTATAAAAACTGGGTGAGCAATAATGACATAGTCTGGTGGTTAAGGTATACTTATATAAAGGCAGGGAACAGTTTATAAATACACATAAAATTCATTTGAATTTAGCCTTGTATGCATGTCTCCAATTCCATCTTCTGGATTTTTGTCAACTTTTGTTCACTTTTTATTCCCTGCATTCTTATATAAAGCTGTCAAAATAAGTGATGTTAAGCCATGTTTTCTCAAGCATATACAAGATTTCTCTTGGTGTGTGAGAGCAAACTCCTTACTCTGGTTCTCACAACCCTATTCTGTCATTTCCCTCTTCCCGTATCTTCTTAACCTTATGGCCTATGTTATGTTCCAATGCAGACTATTTGGTCCTGTCAAACCATCTTGCTATCTATTCTTAACATTCAATTTCCTGTTCTCTGCTTACAGTCTTCTCTAGGGCAGTACCACCCTTTCCTGTCTTATCTTTGACATTGACAATACTTAATGTAGAATAACAATACCAACTTGTCATTCACAATCATCATCATCCACTCTTCTGACTTTCTTCAAGAGTCTAGCCCAAGCACAGTTTATTGCCTCTTCATTTTAAACTGCTTTGAATAATCTCTTATTGTCTGGTAAGTCAAACTCTAAATGGTCCCTAAATCAAATATGCAGTTTTCAGACTTTGAGCCACACATTTTGTTTCTATAAATTGTAGTAACATTATTAAAAACTTATTAAAAACTTTACTTGGTTCCCTTATAAGTATCCAACTTATAATGTTAAGAGTAGAAGTTCTCACTACCCACCCCTCTCAGATCTCCCTACCTTTTAAGATGCCCTCATTAAAAAGTCCTCTAAATCTTACTTTACTTGGTTTATTGTAAATTCTGGATGATCTCACGATCCACCTTTCCTGTTCACCTATACTACCTTAGTCTTTGAGGAAAAGCTGCTGTAGACCATCTTGCCAATCTCATTTTTAAATTCTTTTATGTGATTCCTTAATGATCCAGGAACTAAAATGATTTTATTGAATCTAAAAAAGTAAAGACTTTGGGGCTTATCTTGGAGCTATTTGCTGCTCTTTTCTTCTAGATTCTCCCTGCCACCATTCACCTGAATAAACCATTACCACACCATTCTCTCCCATGCATCTTGTTGCTCAGACCTTCCATTATGCTGCGTTGCTGCATCCTACAAATGTCTTGTTCATTTGGATAGTCAATTATTATCCGTCTTTGCCACTGGAGCCAGAGCTTCATAATGACCTTGAGTGCAGTTGATTGTAAGTGTTGAATGAATAGCATTGCATAAAGGAATGAAAGGCAGATGGAATGGAATAAACAGGGGCTTTTGTCTGTCTCCTAGGTTTTCTGCATTCCACCAAGCACTAATCTGAGTATGCCATTGACCTGCTGGAAATACTTTCGTATTTTCCCAGTTTTTATATTAGTCATTTTAACACCCAGCTAGTCTTTTCAAGAACTGCATTTGTGTGAGAATGAAGGTGCAAAATGTCAAGTTGAAATTGAAACTGTAGGCATAGGCAGAAGAATGAGTTCTTTATCAGCATAGCCTTGCCCATGATGGTGAAGAACCCGTTGTTTTAACAAGAAAGTTATGAGAGCACTAGACTGTGAGCCAGACAGTCTGGGCTCAGAATAAGTTTGAACCTCATCTATGCACTAGACATACTGTGGGTTAGGTAATTTCACTATCTCTCAATTTCCCTATCTATAAAATGAGAATGTAGCAAATAAATTCAAGGCTCTTTCAGCTCTATATTTTTATAGTTCTCAGGTAGTAGAGAATTATTGCAGGATTCATTTGTGAACATCAGATAAAATAATGAATAGACTGTGGGGAAGTGCTGTACAGATCTGATTATTAGTTTTGCTGTGAGCCTGGTGCCCTCATTACAGAGTTATTTCTATTTGAGCTTTGGAAATTGTTGAGGAGAGTAGTGATGTATATGAATTGAAATATCATCTGGGTTATTTCTCTGTGGAAGATATTTCAAGACTCGTGGAAATAACTAATTAGCTAGGCAGGGTTATGCATTCCAGTAATCCCCAGTGCTCCAGAAGTAGAGGCAGAAGGATCAGTCACTCAAGGTCATTCTCAGTCTGGCTAACAGGCATCATTGTCTCAAAAAGAAAAGAGCAAATAAACTGTAAATAAATCCTGATTCTCAAAGTGGAAAAATAAAGGTGAGGTAGGATGATATTTCTTGTCTATGTCATAGAAATATTGCCTGTGGTAGGCATTATAGTAAGATTAGCACTACATTTGACCCAGAGGCACAGTACCCCAGGACTACAACCACATAGCAGGAACTCTGGAACATAGTTCAACATAGCTCTAGTCTACTATGTCTGATTGACTTCCATTTGAGCACAGACACATCCAAGGGCCCAATCTCAAATCGCTCTACCTTCTGCTGATAGCAGGAACACCAGCCCACTTCAATACCATGTAGAACAACATAAATGAGCCACAAACAGAGTTCTTCAAGAAAGCAAGCAGAATAGAAGTGAGAATTTGTAGGGTACTCTTACCTTCATTTATGTCTTTAGATAACTGAGCTTGGGTGAGAGCATCCCTGACCACTGTAATTGGATCATTCTTAGAAATTTCCAATTGAGAAGTCCAGTAGTTAGAGGACTTGGTGCACATGACCAGTGGACAGCACTCATGGTTCCTAAGAAGTGTCACAGAAGATCATATGCTGAGGAAAGACGTTTAACAATAATCAACTCTCAAAACAACATCTTCACAACACTGCCATTGCTTTCACTTACCTTATTTTAATTTAAAGAGAAACCATTCCATGATCCAGAGTCTTTTGAAGTAAGCTAGGTCAAGGAAGACTTTAGTGTGTTCAGAGTAGAATTCTGTCTAAAGCAGGATAGTTGTTGAACTGTATCCTTTGTGTGTGAGGGGGTTGATCTATTTGCAGTTAATGTACGATGATGAATTATTAGAAAAGTTGATGGTTCCCAATGCGAGCAGTTTACTTTCCTCAAAATGTACAGTGCTTCTACTCATACTCCCAGGAGAGCTTCAGAAACATTCAGCAGAGGTACAATCAATATAACAATACTGAGTCATGCAGAAACAGAATATTGGAGTAAATCAGGAAATGTAAAAAGTACAATTGAATAAGCAACAAAAAACTTCCTAGTAAAGAGAAGCAAGACCTCACTGCTGAACTCTATCAAACATCTATAGAAGAATTTATACCAATTCTTCTAAAATTATTTCAAATACTTGAAGAAGACAAAATTCTTCCAGATGAATTCTGTGACACTAATGTTACTTAGATACTAAACAAGAACCCAATTAGTAAAAGGTAGTTATATACCAACATTCTTGATAAATATAGATGCAGGAATCATTAACAAAATACTGCCAATCCGCATCCTGCAGCATATTAAAGGTTATTCATTATAATCAAGTAGAACTCATCTTGCTGATACAAGAATGGTTCAGTAGATGGAAATAATAAATTAGACATAATGCTTCAACAGAATGACCAAAAATATCATTTTAGTAGATATAGAAAATGCATTTGACAAAATTCAACATTTTTTTCCATGATAAAAAAAGAACAATATGGAAAGTCTATACTTCAGCAACCTAAAGGGCTATTGTAGGGAGTGGCTCTGATGCTTTGACAGGGAATTTGCATGTGAATGCTGAAGATCCCCAATGGATGTTCCCCAACTGGTTCTTGATTGATTAATAAAGATGCCAGTGGCCAATGGCTGGGCATAAGAGGCAGGACTTCCAGGATCCTTCAGGCTGGCTAAGAGATGCAGAAGGAAGAAAGGGGATTCACTATGCTTCTGAGGCAGAGAGAGCCATCAGCCATGTGAGATCTTGGGTGGATTGGCCATTGGCTGCTTTCCTGATTGGACCTGAGGTAGCATGCAGGAGATTAGCAACACAACTAAGTTGAGAGCAGATTTAGGATGCTGAGTAAGGAGAAGGTAACCAGGCAACTCTATTGAGGATTTAGAGTGTTGAGCAAAGGGTAATGGGAAAGGCATTGGAAGGCTGTGGGAGGCTTGGAAAAGCCTAGCCACAGAGCAGTAAGGCAGGCTACCAATGAGCAAATGTGTGTGTATGTCTTTCATCCTCAGGTCCAAGGGAATCAGGGGAGTAGCTGTAGTGCAGTCTGCCCAGAGCTTAAAGTGGGGTAGTAGAAACTACATGCTACAGACTATAGATAGAGTAAGCTTATAGTTAAAGCATATTAAATAGAGGAAGCGTGAAAGCTTTCTCTCTAAGATCTAGAATGATACAAGGATGTTCACTTACATTTAACATAATCCTAGAAATCCTACACAGAGATATTAGGCAAGAGGAAGGAACAGTGGCCACTCAGATTGGAGAGGGCAACTGTGCTGGTTAGTTTTTGTCAACTTGACACAAGCCAATGTCACCTGGGAAGAGGGGGCCTCTATTGAGAAAAACCCTCCATCAGATTGCCTGCTGTCAATTCTGTGAGAACATTTTCTTGATGGAGGATTAATCTTTAACACCCAGCCAGTGAGAGGTGCTACCCCAGGGAAGATGGTCCTGAGTTGTATTGAAAGTAAGCTTACCAAGCATGGGAAAACAAGCCAGGAAGCAGCATTCTTCCATGGTCTCTGCTTCAGATCTTCCCTTCAGGTTCTGTCTTGGCTTCCCACAGGCTGAAAGCTGGAACTTTCCTTCCCAAGCTGTTTTAGGTTATGGTGTTTATCAGTAGGAAAGTAAGTTAAATTGTCACTGTTCACAGGCATCCTGGTCTTATACATAGAAAAGCCAATACACCACCAGAAAACTATTTTTAAAAAACCATTAAGTAAATTTAGTAGTGTATCAGGACACAAAGTCATCATAGAAAAATCAGCATCATTTTTTAAAACTGGTAGCAGATAATTTGACAAATCAAAGGAGTGATTCAATTTAGAATAGCTGCTAAAGATTATGTAGAATGCATTTAGTCAGAAAGATGAAAGCTCTTCGTGAGAAAACTATTTTGATGAAGAATTCGAAGAGGACACCCATAAGCAGAAAGACAGTCTGTGTTTTGTGTAAGAAGAATAAATCCCATAAAGACACCCATAGAATAACCAAAACAGCAGGCTAGTGACACAAAAACAGACATGTAAACCAGTGAAACAGAATGGAGAGCCTAGAAATAAACTCAGCCATGCTCTGTCAACTTAGTTTTGACAAAGGTGCTAAGATCAGGCATTGGCAAAGGACTATGTCCTCAAGAAACAGTGCTTGGAAAACTAGATGTTCATTTGCAGAAAGATAAAACTAGACCAGAATTTCTACCCATGTCAAAAAATCAGTCCGTTTAAACTGATTAAAGACTTTGTGCTAAAGAACTGTAAAGCAACTAGACGAAACAGAACAAAAACCAACCAAACAAACAAACAAAAACAAAACCAATAGAGGACATGCTTCAAGATACTGGAACTTGCAGGATTTACTTGAATAAGAGCTCAAAGCACAGGTATGAAGAAGCAGGACTGGATACGTGGGCTCACATCTAATCAGAAAGCTTCGGCCCAGCAAGCATCAGAGGGATGATATTACCTACAAAGTCCTGCACAGTGTTCCAGACATTCTCTCTCCTTAGGAGGTAATATACATGAGGAACTTAAAGAACAAAACCATCAACGGCAAAACCAGCCCCCAGGCCCCGGACCCATGGATGACAGATGTCAATAGACATCTCTCAAGAGGAGATATACAAACACTTGATGTGTTTATGAAAGAAACTCAGCATTACTTGTCATCAGTAATGCAAATGTAAAGAACCTCACTTCAGGAAAAATGGTTACATGAACAACAAAAGGCAGCTGTGTTGATGAGGACATGAGGGAGAAGAAATGCTTTATAAAATTACAGGGACTGGAAACCACAGTATGGAGGCACCTCAAAAAATTAAAGGTGGAATTTCTATCCAATCCTATTGACACCTACCACCCTACTTGGGAAATATTCAAAGGATCCAAGTCAGTAGTTGAAGAAACTGCATCCTCTGCATCCTACAGCATTATCCATCACAGCCAAGACAGAGGATCTATGTGACATGGCGCCCATTTTTACTGACTATAACAATTCTTCTTGGATCTCAAAAGTAAGATTATCTCCAACTCAAGAAGTTTTCTATGATAAATACTGACTGTTGTAACTGATTCCTTGAAAGCCAAAAAGTAATTTTTGTCTTAACAGAATAAAACATTGAGATGGATTACTGGTCAACTTATGGATTAACAATTACTATTGTTTAGTCAATGCACACTACTGTTCTGTCTCCACCTCCTCACCCCTGTCGAGAGCTGGCAGATCCGGAGAGGGGACCTGGTACAGGAATGGCTGGGGGCAGAAGAGACCTCAGGCAGAGATGAGCCTGCTAGAACAGACTCTTGGGAGACTGCTTTGTTGAGATAGCTCCGTTTAGCGGGAGTGAGTAAGAAAGGTACTGACACCTTTGAGGGGTGAATAGGGGCTTTTGGAGGTGAGTGTACATCACTGGCTGGGCCCAGGATACAGGGGGTGACTCATTTGCATAAGGAGGAATTCCAGGTGCTGCACAACTTGATCCTATGATGGGAAAGGAAGGTTAGCCTGACTACTATACTAGGTTATGTGACTTCCTCTGGGGGTACAGGTAGGGGTGCTGGGCTACTACCTGCGCTGGGTTATACAGGCCTGGGGCAGGAAGGGAGTAATCCTACTCCTGCCAATCTCAGCGTGAGATTTCTGGGGTTTGGACATGCTTCAACCCACTCTTGCTCTGGGCCAGCACCCTATAGCTCCACTGCTGCCTGGCCCCACAGCACCTGTCATGGTACCTGACATTTTCATCCTACCTCTTAGGGTCTAGGCAGTTCAATAATAGTGGCCAGTGTGATTGCCTACTGAACTATTGGGAAACAAACGGGAAATCTCACAGCACAGGAGGGGATGTTCATCCATCCAGCAGGCAAAAACAAGATAATGGAACCCAGGTCTAGACTGCTCTAGTATTACTCAATCAAGGCAAATTATTTATTGTCTTCTGCCTAGGAAGCTCCCAGGGCATGAAATATTGATTTAGGTGTTTTCTAGGCATGGATGACTGTGTTGCTCTTCTTAATATACGATGAATTGTTTCCATGTGTGCCATTATGAGGCTGAAAAATGAATTAAACAAGGTTATTTAATAAACATGAACTATAAACACCAAGCCCTATTCCCAGTTACTAGCATGGGGTCATGAAAGTGCACGGGATGCACTGCTCAAACCCCAGTGTAGCTGCAGGTTTCCATTATCTGATGCAGGCAAGGATTTTGCTGCATTCCATAAGACCTGCTTCATCTAATCTATGAGTGGGATGGGGCTGAGTCTGTGTGTTCTTCATAGTTAACTTGGGGAATCTCAAAGCCAGGAAGCTGAAGGCTCTGGGTAACCGAGGAGAACTTATAGTAGGCTGCAAGAGTTTGTAATGTGAAGAGAACACTGGTCCACTGGAGTTGAAGACCAGTTTGGGGACACGCTGAAGGATGGGGGTGGGGGGGGGGGGGGGGGCGAGGCATGGAGGAAGCAGCGTGCACGTGTTTCTGGGCTGAGAATCTTTGCTTTGTGTCTTTCCAAACATCCATACCATTCTCAGTATAGCATGAGGCCACTCATTAATGCCTGGCATTTGCATGTGCTTGAATTTTACCATTTCCTGTGGAAGACTCAGCAGAGAAAAGCTTGTCTGTGAGCCCACTTCACTGCAAATGGAGACAACATTAGCAGTGTAGTTAATAGCTGGACATAGTCCCTGACGATATGCTTTGTGATCCTGCCTCCAACCATGCCTCAGAGGGTTGCTCAATGGATCTTTTGTTTGGTTTTTAAGACAAAAATGATTCTGATTTGGTTTACCTAAATCAGTCTGTTAGATTTGCAACCGAACTAGGCTGTCTAATGTGTATTTCCTCCAAGTTGACTCAGTTTACATGACCCTCTTCGTGGCCTCTGACATTGAATAAGGTGCTTTCTTGGGACAAAATCATTGTATATTAAATGTATGAGCGTACGTAGATCAGAACTCCCTATTCCATAATTTAAGACCAAACCATCTCCAGCAGCTCAAGCTCAGTTTAAGTTGACGTAGGAGCAACTCTGGTAGGAAATAGAAGATTCCCTGGGGATCTTACTGGCTGCACTAAATTGCCATAAAAACTGCCAGGAGCCACTAGAGATTTAGATAGGAGAACCTGTGCTCTTTGCACCATAACCAGTTCTGACACCTGCTCAGTTTCTGAACACCAGTCTGTTTTGTTTTAGAATCTTTTAGGGCAGAAAATCCATGACTGGAAGGAAAAGTTCTAAATTGAACCGCACCCACAGCAAGTCAAGCGCTATTCTTTCTGTACAAGTCAGGGGGGGAAAGTATTTATTTTCCAGCTCAAAGGAGCTGTTTACTTAAGAATTAAGGATACAGATGTTACTTGTTGACCAGAAATTCTCCCCATACCTTGTGTTCAATTGTTCAAGGACAAGGACCTGCGAAATCATGACTCAAGGCTGTTCTTTTCGTCATCAAACGCACAAAGGGAGTCCCCCTTCAAAAGGAAAAGTGTAAACTTTTACACCCTATCATATTTGGACTTTGGGTGTGATCTCTGGTGGAACACTTGGCACCTGCACAGTGGCCTTTAAGTTCCCTCAGCTTAGCTAGCTCTCTTGTGGCACCACAAGCCACAAGAGAGCCACGCAAAAGCTTGGTCTTCAGTCAGTCACCTCTCAGTACCTCAATTCTATGACTATTTTAGAAGGCGTGGCAAAAGCACCTGCTCCGGAGCTTCCCTTGAACCTTGCTCCAACTCTCATTTTAAGGGAGTTGCTCGGCCAGTTTCCTATCTATTCCAAGCGTGCTTTATGAGATCCGGTTTCAATTCCCCTGTGGTAGCTCCCAGATCCCGTTACAATTCCCGGAGCTCCTTGTCCGTGTGAGGGAGAGAGAGAACCAAGTGCGGGCAACAGGCTACCCAAGGTCTAGTTACTCGGGGCAACCCCGGGCTCGGCGCAACGCCTCGGTGCGCTCTGTGGCCCGCGAGCGCCGCGGCCCCTTTAAGAGCCGGGCCCAGGCTGGCCCGCGGGCCGAGGGAGCCCAGAGCGCCGCGCGCGTCGGAGGAGTTGGGAGCCGGCGCAAAAGTTTCCTCCCAACTCTGGCCCCGTGCGCCGCCGCCGCCGCCCACTCCAGCCCGGGGCCTGGGGCCGGCCCTGCCACGGTCGCCAGGGCCACCGCCAGAGGCAGGGCCGGGCCGGGCCGCACCCGCAGTTTCACTTTGGCGCGTGGAGCCTCCGCCTGCGTCCGGCCGACCCTCCGCGTCCCCGCGTCCCCGCGCCCGCTTTCCCGCCCTCGGCCTCCCGTGGGGCTGCAGGGGAGCAGCCGTGGGTCCCGGCCCCGGAGGCACGCGCGGGACAGCGCCGTGTCCGCCCCACGTCCCCCGACGGAGGGGCTGTGCCCGGGGGCCAGGCACCTGTTCGGCCCAGCCCCGCGCGGGAGCCCAGGGCCAGGATGAAAGTGACAGTGTGCTTCGGGAGGACCGGCATCGTGGTGCCCTGCAAGGACGGCCAGCTGCGGGTCCGCGAGCTCACCCAGCAGGCGCTGCAGCGGTACCTGAAGACCCGGGACCAGGTGAGGGGTGCCGCAGGGGGCGAGCATGGGGCGCGACCGCCGCGGGGGGCTCACTTAGTAAGTGTCCTAGGCCACGCACCTGCCCGGCGCCCTGGACCAGGTGGCGTTTTTTATGGGGCTCAGATCACCCCCAGCGGCTGGTGAGCGCTGCCTGAAGCCACAACTTTTGCAGGCGGCTAATTTAAGGGACCCAAGTAGCCCTGTCTTGCTATCCAGAGGCCTGAGAAGAAATGGCGGCATCCCACTCACTTGAGGGGTCCTTACACCTCCGCCATCTGGGGCCTACTCCCAAGTCCACACACCCAGTCTGTTCTGTAAGACAGCCCCAAGGTGTTTGTGTAGCAGGGGTCCAGAACCTACTTGAGGGACACTGTGATGTTACCCCGTGATGCTCACCTGAAGTGTGATTTCTGACCAAGTCCCGCCTTAAGGAGGCTCCTTGGAGTTAAGAGCATTGATTGGCTCAAGAAACACCTCCAAAGTTATAGCTATTGGTGCTTTGAGAGTTCTCAGCTTGATGGGAGGTCTCCCAGTGACCTGGGCAGGAGATGTTCCAGTGGGGTTGCTGCCCTTATGCCAGCTACTGCACTGGGGCGTATTCAGTGGAATGCCACAGTTTCTATGAGTCATAGCTAATAAGAATCGTTGTAGTGGGTTCTGGGTTACTCCCAAAGTAAGGGTGACCCACTGTTCTGCTGCTCAAGTTAGGAATAAGTAAAAGTCAAAAGCTAGCACACAAGTGGCAGGACTGCAGCACTCTTGTCAGGTGTCTGGGTGACTTGTGAGAGTTCTGTTTTCCTCTATGGACCCTCTAAATGAACTCTGTAAAAAGCACCTTTAAAATTGTTTCAGTTCGTCCATGGCCTGTTTCGTATGCTTCAACTACCTCACGAACAGATAAGCCCCAAACTCTTGTTTTAGTAGACAACGGTTCTTTTAATACTTGTTTGCATAATGTTTGTTGTAAACTCCAGTCAACAAGTAAGTCCAATCTTGAGATGAAAAGCTGTAATTTTAATGTCATGTATGTTATCCAAAGTATAGAAATCACTTTTCTTTTTCCAAGTACATAGTTTAAAAATTTTAAATTACATATATTCATTTAATATGTATACGGAGAGTACACATATACTGCTGTACATATGTGGAGGGCAGAGAACTACTTGCCCAGGTTGGTTGGTGCCACGTGGATGGAGATCAACATAGGTCTTCAGGCTTGGTGCCAAGAACCATTACCCACTGAGCCGTTTTGCCACCCCCCATGTATTTAGCTTAGAGATTTAAGGAATACCTGTACTTTCTATTCTTCACCTGAGAATTAGTGTACAGAAGAAAGACTTTTGATGGGTACATGTATAATTTACTTTGAACAGTCGAGAATTGGAGGTTAGAGAGATGACTCAGCAGTTGAGAGTACAGATGTTCATGTAGAGGACCAGCACCCACAACTGGTAGATCCAACTGGTGTGCATTTGTGTGTGTGCACCCCCACACTTTTTCCCCACAAGAAAAAGGGAATGGGAAGAGGTAGAGTGAAAGTCCTAAGGAATTAGATATAGTCCCTAGATTGTATTCTTCAACAGAGTTGAAGGAGGGGAAAGATTTAAGATGCGTATAAATCAAGATATCAATCTAACCCAATGAGGGTTTTGTTTAGGTTTGTTTTTTTTTTCTGTTGCTACATTGGTGTACTGTTTATTTCATATGATTCCGCTAAAAATTGGGATTTGACCAAGTAAACAGTTATCTTTGAAATCATATTTTACTGGCTTATGAAAATAGATTAAGCTTAGCAGTAACAATGTAATCTACACAAATTATTAGAGTAGATTTCATGGAAGAATTGTTTACTGAGGTGATAAATTTATCTTTTAATTCATTAGCAATAATGTATGTCCTCAAATCTTGTACATTGAGAAATTTACCATAAGTGTAGGAATATGTTGTACAGAGGTAATGTACAAGCATATAAATAATCATTAAAAAGATGACCACTGATCTTTAATGGATTGTAGTTAGACCTTAAAAGGTGTTAAAAATCCATTGCTACTCTAAACTGGAAGCATAATTTATATCATAGAACTCAATGTAATTGCTTCGATCAGGTTACTGTTATTTCGGGATATTACATTTTTCTGTGTTTGCATTTATATATTAGTAAATGTGACATTTAAAGGTCACCCAAAGCTTATGAAATCTCTCTCTCTCATTTTTGAGTTTTAAAATTTCAATTTATGTGGAAAATGATGTTTTCCTCTTCTCTAAATATTCTTCTCTTCTTTCATTTTAAGGAATATTATAAGAATAAGGCTTAACTAATAATTAGTGGTTGGAGTGTAACTTGAAATGTCAAGAAACACTCTGAAAAATTCTATGCACTTATCCATTGAATTAAAAAAATAGTGGAGGAAGAACAGTACTGTTAAAATACAATTTGTGATGAATTCACTTTCTATAAGCCAGGAAGAGAGATTTAAAGAGCTCATTTTTTTTTTCTCTTCTTTCTAGATAGCATTGCTTAAGCCCTGTTCCATATGTTTGGTGACTTCTCGCCTCAACATCTAGTGCTAGACGTCACTGTTTTACCAATGGACACAAATGGTATAGCACTTACTAGTGAGCTGTGGAGCTGCGCTTGAACCCAGGGGCTGTATTTCTTGGTCCTTACTCTCAGCCATTAACCACAGACCCTCCTATTTTTGCCAAGTGCTCATCTTTCCCAGTTTGTTTTTATAAGGTGTTTGTTTGTTTGTTTGTTTATTTATTTATTTTTGTTAGCTAATCTAACAACGCATCGAGAAATTTTATTTTTCTTATAGAGCAGATAGGACCTGGGTTTCATGCATGCTAATGGAGTGCTCTACCACTGAGCCACACCCTTAGCTGGAACGAAGTGGTCACATTCCCCTTCATTGATTCTTTTATGGAACAAGTGCACATGTTATAGGGAGAAGTTCTATTTAGGAAGCAAATCCTACTGAGGTTGCAGAGCATCTACGAAAGATGTTCCTCAGCCTAATGACAAACAAAAAATGGGCAAGATCTTTTACAGGTCCAACTGGAGGGAGATACAGTGGAAGAGAAACCTGGTGGGGACATGAACGTTTCTCCCAGAGTTCTAAATAATCTAGATGGGAGAAAGGCTTCAAGACAGATGGAAGTTGTAGTTTCCAAGGACCGAAGGGTGAGTGGAGTCCAAGGAGGCCCTTCTAGATGTTGTAGCCAGCATTACAGAAGGGACACCAAAGCAAGCTGGAATTTGTGGTATGTTGGAACCAGCTGAGTCAACATAAGATAAGGCTAGAAGTAGGTGAGATGCTGGAAGAACAGGAGGAGCTTTGGGGAAGGCTTTAATTTGCTCTGAACTGGGAGCCTTGGGCTTCCTGTTTCTCCTGGGTGACTCCCACACTGGAGGTGAAGTTAACAGTGGGGATAGAATTATGGGATGGCTTATCTTTGGATCCTGGTACTTTATCAGTGTCTTGGGCACTAAATCCAATTTAGTGAAGTAGTTTGTAGAGGAGATTGTCTCCTTAAGCAGTCAAGGTGTGGATCAGTGAGTAATTAGTTAAATTTATCATCAAAATTACATGTCACAGGTGAATGGGTAATTGAACTATAACTCGTAGTGCTGAATATCACTTCTGATTCTTACATATAGTATTTAAAACAAGGCAGGTATCTGAATTCCTTTTGACAAGATTTTAATCAAGATTTTAAGTGTGGTATGGACCTTGGACACAGGTATTATGAAGAGCACCCCAATGTCTATACTTATCTATCACTAATCTCTTGGGACTGGTGAACTCAAGACACTGTGTTATAGATGTCTATATATAACCTTTAATTATAGCAAGCCAACTTTCCTCTGTTTCCACCCAGAATAAATTCTTCTAGAAAATGCTTGTTATTAAGGTGAACAACTTGGTGAGTTGGATGAGTTGAAATGAATAAAACACCGTAGAATAAGGACGAAGAGGGGTGTGTGGCGAGGAGTTGAATTAAATAGTTAGTGGGCATGATGGGATTTTTTTTAAAGCTGATGTATATATCTCACTGTGTATATGAGTAACCATTGTAAGTGAAGGTAACTTTAGTAGGCTTTTCAAAATGAATTTTCTTTTTCTGTATTTAGACATCTTGAATAATTTGTCCTCCAAGTTAACATTTTCCCAGAGCTAGAAAGTTAGATAAGACTAATTCCATCCTCTGATTAATTGTGGCATCAGCATCTAAGTGAATTTATACAGTCATGAGATCTGCAGTAGCATTGTGAAACCAGCCTAGAGGAATAGCTAGAACTCTTTAATTTCTGGACTTTTCTGCCTTTGATGCCTCTTTGTCTGAATTGATCTTATGGTTCTTGGATACACGGATTTGTCTCAGCCTGAATTTGTAAAGCATTTCCTAATTTGCAGAGTCTGATTTACTTGTGGTTTCTAACTTCTACTCAGTTCTCTGCTTCTCTGCTATGTGGCTATGTGATATTCTTTACAGCACCCAGAGAGGCTGCCTTACCATCAGCAGGGCACATGCTCTAATGTAGTCTGGGACCTGCCATTGGACTGGCAATGTATTGCAAACAGGGCTGAGGGACTTTTATGAAGTTCTTCTTAGAGTTATATTTTCTTATTGTGTAAGAATTTTGAGATTTCATATACAATGCCAGACTTCTGTCTTCTCTTAGAGCAAACCAATAGAGGTTCTGACAACAATGGGCTTTGCTTTCCCATCAGGCAGGCACTAGTTAGCAATCAGACACCCCGTTCTCTTTAGAAGGAATTACTAACGCTCCGCGGTCCATTATCACCTAGCCAATAGTAAGGCTCAGTTTTGATTATCATGCTTGAATAGTTGTTTTAATTTTTGTTAAAACTTTGCACTATACTTTAATTTAGTGCATACCCATACATGTATGTATGTATGTATGTGTATATGCATGGGTGCATATGTACCACAGTATGTGTGTAGAAGTCAGAAGACCATGCCCAGGAATTGGTACTCTCCTTCCATCACTTAGGCGCCTGGTATTGAACTAAGGGAGCTCGTTGCACCTCTGTCTTGTGAGGCATCTCATTGTCCCTGCTTTTATTTTCTTATGGGTCACTTAATACATTGCTGCCATTAGTCTGAGCCACTGGCAGGCATGTGGGTTTTGCCTATGGGCCTTCTCTTCCTTAACCATCTTTCTTCCTCATTTTCCTCTATGCCCCATGTCCCTCTGTATCTTTTTTTCTCTCTGTCTCCTCCTCTTCCTATTCCTTTCCCCCCACCTCGATTAAACACACACCCCTTTTGTGTTTAATCTAGAGGCTTTCTCAAACTGCTTGTTAGCTGGGCTCTGGCCCACCACTAAACTTCATTAATGCTCATCTAATCACTGTGTGTGTGTGTGTGTGTGTGTGTGTGTGTGTGTGTGTGTGTGTGAGAGAGAGAGAGAGAGAGAGAGAGAGAGAGAGAGAGAGAGAGAGAGAGAGAGAGAGAGAGAGAGAGAGAGAGAGAGAGAGACTGAACTGCAACTCCAGTTTGAAGCATCCAGTGCTGACCTCAGAAGGCTTAATCAGTGAAATATTCTTTCCCAGGGTTTTTGTTCCACAGATCCCCCATGAGGAACTTGGGCAAATGGTAATGTCATATTTTCATGAGAGTGTTTTCCAAAGGGATTGATAGTTAATTTCTCAGAAATCTGTTGGTAATCAGAGCTTCAGGCTTCCCTTGGAAAGTCTAAAGCAGGGCGGTCCAATAGAAACTTTGGGGGTTGTGGATGTTGTATATTTGTGTCTAATGGGGCCTTCCTAGGGCCATATGACTATAAAATACTTGAGTTGTAGCTAGTGGAACCAAGAAACAGGATTTTAAATTTTGATCAGCATTCAGTGGCCTCATGTGGCATAACCAAGTAGACAGCTAAGGTTCCATGTTCCTCTGATGTTATCCCTGTGCTCTGTTTGAAGAACCCCATATAAACTCAGAAGGCAGGTGTCAGAAACCTTGCTGGTCTTACAGATGTTGCTGCTTCATCTTGATGGGAATTGTACCATTAGGTGGGATCTTCACTTGCTCTTGGGTAAGCCCAGGTGGGAGGTGAAGATGTGCATCCTTTATTTCAGCTAACAGGTAATCCTGGGCAGTAAGAAGCAATGAACAAAACACCTGGATCAGTTTCACTGAAAGTGAGATCTTCCCTGCATTGAATACTTCCCATAGCTATTCTTCTTGGGTATTCTCAGTCTCTTAGCCTACCCTTTCTCCTTCCTGTTAAGCTTAGTTTGCTACATCACTGAGCTAGGACAACTCCTCCTCTCTGTTTATCCCATGGCAAGACCTTCCAGTCACATGGCTCCAGTCTCAACCTCTCTGTGCCTCTTTAATGTTTTTCACGTGGATGTCTAGTGAAGTCACACACTGAATGCATGGCACAGACTGAATTCCCAATTTCCTGTTCATGTTCATCTCCTCCCATAGTCTAACCCAATTGTTAAAGGGCCACACTACATTTCTAGCTATGCCAGTCACGAATTGTCTTCCTTGATAGTTCCTTTCCTCTAATGACCACAGCCTCTAGTGACCTACCTACAAGTGGCCAACCTACAAGTTCTTTTGACTCTGGCATCAGAGAGTACTCAGAACTTGATCTCTCTTCTCCATCTTTCCTTTAGCATACTGATGTTTGCTTTATATTTTTATTTTAAATTCTCTCTCTCTCTCTCTCTCTCTCTCTCTCTCTCTCTCTCATGTGTGTGTGTGTGTGTGTGTGTGTGTGTTTGTGTGTTTCATCAGGATCCATCCACTTTATCGTTTGAGATAAGGACTCTTATTGGACTCTGGACCTTGCTGATCAGGCTGGGCTGGCTAACCAATGAGCTTCCCTTTCTGCACTGGTATTCAAACATACATCTCCACATAGACCTTTTTTATGTGGATGCTGGGGATCAAACTCATGTTCTCCTGCTTGTGTGTCAAGCACTTTACCAGTCCAGCTATTACTACAGCCCTTTTATTTTTGGTATGTTTGCCATGTCACTGCTATACTCTTCACTCTTAAGCTACGGTGGTCATTTATAATTTTATCAGATTGTGCCATTGACTTATTTCAGTTTCACTGATGGCTTCCATATCTCTCAGACAGCCTATAGGGTGCTATGTGACCTGGATATCAATGCAGAAGAAATGCACTAGCACAGCAGGTGTGAGATTGCTATTCTCAGAAGACTTGCATCCAAATCTAAGGCCTTAGATTTGTGGAGGGGTCCCAACTGTTCACTACAGGAATGCTTATTGGCTAAGATTATGTAAAACATGCAGCTTGTGCAGAATGCCCAGCCTTTGTTTTCTAAGTGGGATATGTGTGCTGGAATCTTCATATATGTTAAGCAGAGGGGGTCTTTATGTCGAGCTCAGGAGAGCCTTGAGAAATGAATGTCATTGGCAGGCAGCACTTCATCTGCGCGTGGTGGGAACTCATTACTGAAGGCACATCATCTCCATTGGAGGATCTTTGCAGCTTGTCCCTAGGCTCCTCCTGACTTCTTACTTTTTCTTTTGCTAATTTTTCTCTGTGTTCTTCACTGATAAATCATAAGCATGTACATGGCAACATATGGAGTCTAAGTCCTCTCTGTGAATCATGGAACCTTTATATGCTGTGGACTCTGACACACGTTCTTGTACTTCTCCATCACCATCCTCTGTCCTCCATCCAGTTCTTACTCTGCCCTCGCCTCACTGGTCTTTTTGCATATTGTCGACCTTTCCAGACAGATTCCACTTCAGGTGCTGCTTTCTCTGAAATATTATCTCCTGGTTACATATCTGTCTACTTTCATATTCTTTCCATTTTATGTGTCTCCTGAAGGGCTTCTTGACTGTCTCATTCATAATTATAACCCACCAACCCTCTCCCTCTTCCCATCTCTCCTCCCCCCACCTCACACACACAGTTTTTCTTTGGGTCTATACACAAAACCTCATTCCTTTCTATCCACTTGCAGTGGAATATTCAGTTTAATAAGTAGAAACCTTTGTCTATTTCATTCATTGCTGACCCTCCTATCTCATAGAAGAGTGCCAGGTACATAGCGAGCTGTTTATAAATTCTGTTTGATTTATTGTTTTATCATGTATCCATTATTATCCATTGCAGTTACCTACTCCGTTATTGGCAATGCCCAGATATTCCAAAACATAATTTGGTAGAGTAAGAATTTGGACCATGCGTATAATAAAGCTTTGGTGCGATGGTTATTTAGGTTTTGGATATTTAGGATTGTGTCTTCATTCATGTACTTAATTGCTTCGGCTAAGTAGACTGACTAGCTGGCGGCATCACCTCCCTGGCTACATATGTCTTAGGCCTTGGTTCTTGCTACCCACTGAGTTTCTTGTGTTTTTCTATGTAGTTCTTCTCAAGACCTGGTTTTTCTTACAAGTTTCTTCTTATGATCTATGTAACAAAATGGCAATTGAAGGCTACAAAGAAAACAATAGGCAGAAGCCACAGGCTACTCATAAAGCCTCAATAGGCATATTCTTACTTCTATACTCCATTAGTTAAAGCCTATCATAGGTCAGCCTCAAATCAAGAGAGAGAATTGCAGCAGGAGCTAAATACCAGCACACATGCTCCATCAGACTGTGGCCACGCCATATGGTGACGAAGATGTGAGGATCAAGAGATGTGAACATCATTTAGTCTTTCTGCCTTTATAAAATTTGCAGCCAGATTTGTCTGCTAAGAAACAACATAGTTGAAGGCTCATCAGAAGGGAAGATATTGAAGCTGCTTGGAAGGACAGTGAAGAGGCAGCAAAGTGGTTGAGGGAGTTACAAAAAGTTGAGGGAAGGCCATGAAAGAAGTTTATTCCAAAAACTAACTTGGGCCAGGTTGTGAAAAACCTTGGGGACTGTCCTGAAGGATTTTAATTTTTTCAGCTATCTTCTATATTAGAAATTTACACATATTTTACTCAGTGTAATCAGTCTAAATTACTTGTTTAGGTTTAAAGTATGGAACTGCAATGCTTCAGTTTGGCAGTGGGCTTGGTACAATATAGAGTCACCTGGGAAGAGTTAGTCTCAGTGAAGGATTATGTAGTTTAGTTTAGTCCTTGGGCATATCTGCCGGGAATTATCTTGAGTATGTTAATCAAAGTGGGAAGAACTGTTCTTACTGGGGAGGTGGGCACCGTTTTCTGGAAGGCATCCTAGATTGCATAGTCATAGAGAAAGTGAGCTGAGTATAGGCATGCGTACATTAATTCGTTGCTCTCTGCACTTCATCTTGGATGTAAGTAAAGTGATTAGCTGCTTCACATTCATCCACCTTGCCTTACCCTGCTATGATGGTGTAAAACTTGAAATTGGGACCTGAATAAACCCTCATCCCTTAAATTGTTTTGTCAGGGTGTGTTTTATTATAGCAACAGGAAATGAAACAGGAACAGGGACTCTCAGATAATTATATAATGAATTAAATATCTATGTTAAGAGTGTATCACATGGTTTGTTACATAGGTTTTCACACTTTTCCTAGCCAAGCTATTCTCAATAAGGCCCTCAAGACCTGTTGGCTTAAACTCAGGCAATTTTTAGTTTCTATTGATGGTGCCCCACCCTTTCAGACTCCGCCTTAATTGTTGAGGATTTTGAAATTTTAACTTAGCCTTCATAGATACCCACCTTCTTGCATGCTACTGCCCACAAAGCTTGTTCTCAGTCTCATTTATACCATTACTTTACCTGATGAAAAATGTATACTTGTAGCTCTGAGGTTACTTTAGACCTAACATCTCCCTGTCTCTAGACGTTGATGAGTGTGCCACATTCATAGACTCCATCCTCATCTCTAAGAACCTGCCTGCTGCCAGCCTACTTTCTCCTGTTGTTCCCACACGGGTCCACGGGTTACCTGCTTGCACTTGTCAGACACCTTGGACCCCTTCATTTCAGGATGAATTAAGCTCCGTCATCCTATATCACATGTTAACTGATTGCCATGCTCCTTTGTAGTGTGCCTCTTGGATTTGCTTTCTCTGCCGCCCCATTTCACATTTCTTCTGTGGTTAATAACAACAGACCATTAACCATGCCCTCTGTTTCTAACAGCTCCTAACCCCTCTAATCATTCTCCACTGAGGACTCTATTGTTTAAAGTTAATGACCTCAGCAGCACGGTTAGCAGTATTTAATGGTTCTCTACTTTTCAGTGAAACCCCCCCTTCCCCAATAAATACTGACCATTCTGAAGGGTAGAGCATGGCTCCAGCCTCTTCTTTCTAGGACCCCCTTCTGCTCTTTCCCCTTGGCTGTCACGTCTGAGCTTCCAGAACTTCCCATATTTATGATTTAATTTAGTAAACATACCAGAATCAGAGCAAGTTATGTCACCAAGGGATTCTCCTTCTGGGTGAAAGGATGTGGGTGCTGGCTTACACAGTCCCTATCCCCTGATGCTTTTAGTTTCAGAGTTCCCCATAGAGCCTCCACCTGATGCCAAGAGATGAACACAGTGTCTGGAAACAGTCTTGAGGCTTGAGGCTTGGCCTTGTAGTAGCAGACCTCACTTTTACTGGGGAAACTGGCCGTGGGTACTGGGCGTGAGGAACGTCCTGTATGGCTACGGATGGGTAGCTAGGCAGGCTGTGCAGCATGCCTGCAGTCTTTTTGTTTTTCTTGCTTTCTGTGGGATAGGCGAGAACAAGGAGTGTATCTTGTTTATTTTCCTGTCCCCACATTTAGCACAGTATCTGATGAACAGAATGGATACTAAAAAAATGCTTACAAAATTATACCAACCTTTACATTTCTTTATTTTTATAAAAGTGAGGGCGACCTTGTCGTCAGCACAGTGTTTATAAGTTTGAAATTGTTATATGTGGTAGCATTTTTTTTTTTCTGAAGTCTAAATGCAACTTTTCTCTTGATTGTCTTCAAATGCCTCATCATACCCGCATTTGCTGTAGGCAGTCGTTTAGTGGCCCATTATATCTGCTGCACTGATTGACTTAAATAACAGCTTCACATTCAGACAGGTTGACTCACTTCTCTGAGTTTTGAGACTGAGTGCTTTGCAGTTCTGATTTCCAGTGAAGCAACATCATAATGATTTTTCTCCACGAACACAGGTGCAGTGCAATCTCATATTTGAGTAACGTTTGATTTTCAGCATTGTATCCATTAATTTCATGTTGATTTTTTGGAACAATGCTGAATTTCATCAGTTTTGATGGTTTATCTTTAAAAGGCACGATATCCCTGTCTTGGGGGTGGCTAAAATTAGGTCTGTCTCCTGTTGCTGGGCTCAGCCAGCTTTCTGATTGCAGGCCTCTCACACTGTATTGTGCTATGATGCAATTGCAGGGTATCATGAGACAGGCTGGTTAGAAAGGTTTTACTCTCAATTTGTCCCTATCAGATTCAATGTCAAGTGTTGTTCAGATAAGAAAAGCCAATGTTGCTCCTTTTTTTTTCCTTCTTCCAGGTGAGGGTACTAAACTCCCATGGTGGTCTGGGACCAAGTTAGTGTGGAAGCAGTTGATAGAAGGGTGCCTTCAAGTCTTGGCTTATCTCTCAGCAAGAAGAGGGGAGCCATGCTCAGAGCTGCCTCATTGAGTAGTTTGGAGTAGAATGAAAGCTGTGGGGCATTCCAGTTATAGATTTCTGATGCTTATATTGGTATGGCAGACATAGTGTCATTATTCTTTCATAGAAGTATGAACCCTAGAAATGCTGACCTTTAAACCATAATGGGAGCTGGTCTGCTTCTGCTGAGGACTGGAGAGTTATGGGGTCCCTACCTTTAGAACAAAGGGAAATAACCTTCATCTCTTAAGCCTGTATCATACAAACACTTTGTATTCATGAGGCCTCTGTTGGGTCTCCACATAGATGTTCAGTGACAGTCATCCATAGCAACCCAAAAGTCAGTTTGGTGGGTTAGGAGAAGTCAAGACAGAGAACAATATTGGGTCACACAAAATATTTTGTGCTTGAGATATAGGTTGATACAAACCCTGGAAAGTTAATGGAAAGAAAGGCCAGAGCCAGGAGTGTAACTGAAGAGTGCTCTGTATGATTTAGGGGCTGAGGGTGGTAGGTAGACGGAGCTTGGCTTTAGGCAAGGGAAGTAGGGAGCTGAGCACTTTTTGCTCTGGGAGCCTAAGGACTTTGAAGGATGCTTGAACGCTTGGACAGGGGAACAAAATGGGAAGAGCACGCGAGGCAGCCTCTTCTCTCCCAGGGGGCTGGTATTTCTTTTCCTTTTTGCGATGGGGTGTCACTGTAGCCCAGGCTGGCTTTGAAGTCAGGACAATCTTCCTGCCTCAGCCTCCTGGGTGCTGAGAGAGCAGGTGTGTTAACTCCTCAAGAGGTGGGAATTTTTTGTTTGTTTTGGAGAAGTAGGAAAGGAGAGGGCATTTTCTTAGGGTGCTTGTCTGAGGGAGTAAGCTCAAGGCAGTACACAGCCACACATCTTTGTTGTGACCAACTAAAGAGGAAGGAGTCAACCCATCTATGCTGGATGGTGAGCTCTTTGACTTACTGTTCTGCACTGATAGCTCCGGACTTGAGGAAGGAGCTGACACTGTGAGGGAAGAGGGAGAAAGGGGAGGGGGAGGCTGGCTCAGGTCATGGGAGCCAAACTGAGTAGAAGTGACAGGTGAGTAAATGAGATTTGATGTTCAGAAGGAAGTGGGGAGTTCCCTACATATGGTCAGGGCAGCATGGGTAGACCTGGAGAGGAAGCAGTCTGAGCTTTACACACTCAGAATTCAAAGATTTTCAGTGTGTGCACCTGTGCTGTAACCCCTGGGGCTGGAGGCACACAGATAAGAAAGATGTGGTTGGTGCCCTGAAGGAGCCCCCTGTGTTGGGGAAAGGGAGAAGGTGAAGGGTTTATGAGAGCCAGGGTGAGATTGTAAATCACAGGCTCATAAAAATGCCAGTCTTGTGTACTTTTGTTTGGTACTGTATTAGAGCTTTGCTTCAAGGTTGAGATTTGAATACAGATATGGGAAAAAGCCAAGTGATATCCAGAAACAAAAGTTATTAGACTAAGTTACTGGGCATATAAACTGTTTTGGTGGCCTTCAGACTCTGGGCTCAGTGACTGGAAAGCCTGGTCTCCACCCTTCTCCAGGCTTATCTGCAGCACAGGGGCTATGCAGCCTGGGCCCTTGTTCTTTGACTTTTTACTGGGGTCAGCTATTGAAGAGGACCCAGCAAGAGAACAAAGGTCAGGATTCTCCCTGACAGGTCACTGGGGATGAGTCTGTCCTTTTCTTAAAGGCCATAGTTCATGTCAGGCTACTAGCTCACAGCTTGCCCACAATGCATCATCTGTGTTCCTGGATGTCCTTGGGTCCTAGACAATGGCAAGGGCTCACCACTGTTGTGCGCACTATCCCTTGATAATTTCTGTGATCTCTAGCAAACCTTTGTAAATTATTTCTTTATTAAACTTCCAAGTGCCTAGTTTGAGAAAATCATCTGTTTTCTGCCAGAATTTAGACAGAGGGTCACAGTAAGAAATAATGCTTTCCTTCAAGACTCAGTAAGAGGTTCCCTTACCATAGATGATACTGTTTCGTTTTTATTCTGTTTTGTTTGTTTGTTTAGTTTTGTTTTACTTAAGCAGGAAGATAGTTGTTACATATTAAATTGATTATACTATCTATTAATTGGTTAGGACATGCAGTTTAAAAGCTAGTAGATTCTTGATGTTTGATGTTTAGGGGCATTAAATGAATCATCAGGTCAGCTGATTAGAAATTCCCACAGCTTTAAGTTCCAATTGTTTATAGATGAAATTGTTATGCTGGAATTAAAATTTTAAAATGACGTATTGGAATTATTTTTTCCCATGGATTTTAATGCCAGTCCTTTATATTTAGTGGAGATACCTGGCTTCTGTGACATAGAAAGTGCCAGCGCATGAACTATGAGCCATCTTAGCCAGTATCCATGTGGCTTGATAAACTCTTGGAGAAATTTAGTTCTCCTTGTCATCTCTGATTGCTTTTGTGACACACTAATAGTATTGGTGACTTTCAGTGTTAGGTCTAGATTAGTTCCCTGTGTAGCAGAGAGTTAAGAAAATGTGAGGTAGAATGCACAGGACCCTGGCTAATGGTGGCTACACATTGGAGGCCAGCCTCAGTTTCAGAGGCCATCTTCCTTTCCTGGAGGCCGCCTGTGTTTTCCTGACAGGCAGGCTCTCCCAGCCTGACTCCTTGCTTCATCTTTAGAACTATTTGACTAACAGGATGGAGAGTTAACCAATGACAACCAAACATCTTTATAAAAGTTAGTTGCAGTGTGGGACTGGAAACCATAGGAGTGATATTTTCATGTTCTATTACAATTCAGTGCTTTATTCTTTGATTAGATCATTTTGGATTTTTTCTTCTCCTATATTATTTGTACAATGTAATGGTCTTCTTTGTGGTATTTTCATGTATGCATATAAGTATCTACATGTGTTATTTTCACATATATTCACCTCGTCATATACATACTTTCCCACACTTCTTCTTCACACTGGTCCCCTTGGTAGCCTTCACTTGGTTATCCCCCCCCCTCTAGAAAGATTTTCTCTTTTCTGTATTTATCTTCCTCTTTCATATACAGAGTTCATATTAGTGTCTTCTCTGGCACTAGAGTAGTGCTCAGCAATTAATTAATTAATTAATTTACACTTGTGTTTATTGTGGAATGAATTTCTCTCCTTAGACTCTGAAGAAGGACTTTGTTAGATATAGTCGTCTAGGTTGACAGTACTGCTCTCTCAGGGTTTGAAATACATAATTTCCAGTCCTCTTGGCTTGCAGTGCTTAGGCAAAGGAAACTGCTATTCTGATGAGTTTGCCTTTGTTTGGAATACTGTGCGTTTCTCCTGCAGACTTCACTATCGTCCTTTTGTTCTGCAGTCCTAGCACTGTAACTATAATGTGATATAAAGAGGCTTGTCTCCTGCCATGTGTGTGCAGCATTCTAATGGCCTCTGGGACCACATGTTTATCTTGTTCCCAGGATGTGGATCATTTTCTGTGACTATTTTGTTCAATGTGTTTGCTATGTGTTTAGCTTATGCTTTATCTCCTTTTCTGTGCTCACAACTCACAAGTTGTGTTTTTAAACGTCATTTCAGAAGCTTGTGCTTCCTACTTCCACTGTATTATTTTTATTGCTATGTGTCTGAACATCATGATTTGTCTGCTCTCTTACAAGCCTTGGCACTTTGACTTTCAGTCCCGTATTGGTGAAGCTTTTGATTTTGTTGTTGTTGTTGTTGTTGTTGTTGTTGTTGTTGTTGTTGTTCTTCTTCTTCTTCTTCTTCTTCTTCTTCTTCTTCTTCTTCTTCTTCTTCCTTGCTGAACTTTTAATTTGCAATATTTCAAGTTGAGTTTTCGTTTATTCAGAATTCCATCTATCCACTGAGTTCTTTTTTTTTACATCCAGCATTGAGTTTCTTATTTGGTATGCTCCTTATTTATATCCTTATAAGGTATTGATCTGTATCTATTTATAATTTTTTTCTTATTTTTGTAGTTATTCTTTAAGTTCTCTGTAATTCCATCCATTCTTTATCATAATCATTTACTGTGGAATGGGTAACTTTTGGAAAAACCATTTTGCTTTTATTATTTTTGTTTGTTTGTTTGTGTTTCTGCATTGGAATTTGTTCATTTGGGGCCAAGTTGCTGACTAAGAGTTTTGATTTCCTGGATTCTCTTAGTTGACACAAATGCTGTCAGGGTTGAGGTGCAGGGTCTCTAGGGCTTGATTGCGGCCAGCTAAATGCCTATGCACATTCATGGCAGAAGGGATTCCCAGTGTCATTAAGATGAGAACTAACTACAGCAGCAGCTATAAGAATGATAACCTGCCATGGAAGTCAGTACTAATCAATTAAAATAGTTCATACCATAACTATAATAACAGCAGAGAAAAAAGTGATGATAACATTGAGCAAACTAAGAGGATATTAAGGAATAAGAACAGGAGTGGGAAAAAGGAAGAAGGATACTAGAAAAAGAGACAACAGGGAAGGGGAGAAACACGTGAGAGAAGGGAAAATAAAAGAGAGTAAATACAACTAGAAGTAAATAGTGATTTCTATTGCTGCACAGGTCTGTTTACCAATATCTTAACTTTCATTGGCCTGTACACCATGATATTTAACAACAGGAGAAAGAATGAGTAACAGCCATCTGTCCTGAAGGTGAGGATGGAAGGTTGGCCATTGCCAAAATCCCATGTAGGACAGATAGCAGAAAATAGGAATAAAATGGAGTTTTCTCACAATGGAAATAGTATAAGTCTGTTCTTAAGCTTTCTTAATATTTGAGATAATCCTGAGGAGAGGGTGCATATCAGTCTCCTAATTAAGATTTCTTTGAAGTAACAATTACAATTATTTAGAAGATTAAAAATATATGGTTTAAATCTCAGCTGGCGTTTGGGGCATTCTGTGAAGAATATGATTAGACAAGAAGCAGGAAATTGATCTCCATTGAATTATTTGATCAGAGGACATGATTGGAATTTTACTAATGAAAATTTGCTACCAAAGTTAGGCACATTTTACACTTTATAACTCTAACATGCTATTATTTACAATGAAACACTAAAAATATTAAAAATGCACTGAGGATTTAATTTTTTTCTCATCATCCATCCGTTGAACCTGGAGAGTGGTAGATCTAAGTTTTAGCTGCAAACAATATCAGGGGCTCACAGTTTACATATTTGGGTGTTCTTGAAAAGACAACAGTTAAAACTGTCCAACTCTCCCCAAGTATGTAGCTCATATCTGCTATCTTTTAAAAAGAAACTAAGGGTTGTGATCACTTATCTTGTGACTGTGTAGATGTCTTGCAACAACAATGTATTTGTATAGTATTAATGTTTACATAATACTATATGTAAACCATCAATGTGCAGGTTGAAATTACATGATAAGATGTGTGGCAGGAAAGTGTAATAATTAATTGAATGAGAGACACATATGTGATTAACGTCTGGAGATGTAACTCTGTCACTCTATTAACTGAACATCTATAGCAGGTCTTGCATGGTGCTGCCTGGCATTCCTGGTTCTATTTTAGTAGGCAGTGTTAAGTTAGTGTATGACTGTGTAAATAAGTGTTTTTAAAGAGAAATTTTAGTCTTGATTCCTGTTTTCTTTAACATCAGGAGATATGCAATTGTGGATTTTGTTTTTAATTTTTCTATGCAGTTATAATGAAGGTCAGCTGGAGTGGCAAGGGTGAGTGAAATGAAAAAAGACTTCCCGATTGTACAAACAGAGGCTTTCTATGAGAACACATGTCTGCATTTGGCCCATTGCTTTGGTAACATCAAGGGTTAAATGTCATCAAGATAGCACCAAATACAGCCCTCTTTCTCAGTATTTCTTATGCTGACTCCTGTTAGGAATTAAAGAATTGGTTTGAGATTCTTAAGGTGTGTATAGTGGTGTATAATGTTTCTACATGGAATCCAGCATGGTATAATAGTATCGCTGGAGACTTGTCTGGTGAACCAAATATTGAGATCTTTTCTTAGAAGAAAAAAAAATGAAAAAGAGATGAGATCTTATAGATGAAATCTGTAGAGGCACGAAGTTTGCAGAAGACGGTGAGCTCAATGCAGTGAGCAAGCAAACATGTTGTCCTCTGTGGCCTATCTTGCTGCAGCTGGCATAGGCAAAGGTTAAAAGATTTTGCTATGTTTGTGAAGGAGGGACCTTAAAGTCTCTAATGGAAGACCTCACCTTCAAAGGTTGATGCCAATTTTAGGATTGGTTAAACACATTGCTTTGAGCTTCCTCCTGTCTTGTCAGTTTATCATGATTTCTGTGAGGATGGACTGAGGGACTCAATCCATTGAGAACATTGTGATTTGGGGACCTCTCAAGGATATGAGGAGTCTTGATTGGCTGAGCAGGAAGGGTAACTAGGAAAATGTTACCTAAGAGAAGACTTTAGATACATCACAGGGGCCCACAGAAAAGATGCACTCAATATAGGAACACCAACTACCAAATAAATAAGGTGGCAGACTGAGCTTTCTAAAACATGCTGGTATTAGTTCTGGCTTCTGTAAATACTGTTTCTATGACTTAGGCAACATGTATGACAGAAGAGCCACCAACATTCATTGCTTCAGCTGGCCTAGGCAAAGAACAGAAGTCTGTTAGACCTGTAAGGATTCTGGGAAGAGCATTGGGTTTTGGCCTTGGAACCTGAGGTGTGTCGCCCTAGTTCCTCCATGAATAAGAACTAGCTCTGGAGGTGTAGACAAGGTCCTTGGACTCTCAAGACCTAGGCATAGACACACTTATCTCAAAGGTTCCTTCCCAGCCATAAATATGTTTTATATTGCCTGATTTATTACTTTCAAGTATTCAGTCTAAGTGCTAACTTCCACAAGCTGCCAAGGAGTGGCCTTTCAGGTGCCTATTATGATGAAGTGTGATAGATGGATGATTCATTTATAATTAACTGTGCGTGTCTCCATACAAATAACCCTGAGCACCAAGCTTCTCGTCAGAGCTTTTCTCCCTTACATAGGCTTACACACTTAGAATTTTGTGTGCAGCTTGAATTTATTTGGAAAGTAAAGTTTGTATTATCCCAGGCTCACCAAATGTTTATTACATCACCAAAAGGAAAATGATTTTCTTTTTGTAGTGGTTTGCTTTCACTCCACCACAGCAGTTTAAACAGCAGAGTGTATGCCTAAATGTATGTTATGCACAACTGGATGGGCAAATAACCAGAGATATACTGTAATTTACAGCAAGTAATTCTGAACTGTGAAATATTATAACATGACCTAAATAAAGGGTTAGGATACTACTGTCCTATGGATATTGGTCCTGTTCTATGTTAGCTGTGTCTGTGATTGTGTGGATCTATGTAGGTGTGACTGACAGGATCAGTCACAGTAAAATTGCCACAGGGAAAAAGTTAGGGCTGACTCATAACCCTCTAACTTTTATTCTCACCCTAGAGGAAGTACCCTGAGATCAGGCTTTGAGTTACTTCATGAGTCCAGAATGATGCCTCCTAATTAGAAAAGGAGGAAGTGAAAATGTGTGCTCAGGAATGATAATGGTCCATTATACAGAGAACTCAGTGCTTTGTTAGTTTTCTAGCCAGAAGGAAAGCAACGATCTCTACGATGAAGACCTGAGAGCTGGGAGTTGGGTGAGAAGCTTCAAGGAGGAGGAAGAGCAACATGCTTGATGCAAAATGCAAGACTGGGCATAATGTATGTGCTGAGGAGTGGGGCGAAGGAGGAGAGAAGGAACTGTGGAGAAAGGCTTCTCGTACTACAGGAAGCCCTCACTTCCAGGAGCAGTGCTCTCAGATTTTAACCCAGAAAGTGAGTTGGTGGTTGCAGTGAGAAGCCTCTCTGTCACTGTAAAGGGATGTTGCTGTTTGACCTATGCCGTAAGACACTGCATCAAAGTCCAATTAAGAGATAATTAGATGTTAATCAATTACAAATATTGGTATAAGCCGGGCGTGGTGGCGCACGCCTTTAATCCCAGCACTTGGGAGGCAGAGGCAGGTGGATTTCTGAGTTTCGAGGCCAGCCTGGTCTACAGAGTGAGTTCCAGGACAGCCAGGGCTACACAGAGAAACCCTGTCTCGAAAAACCAAAAAATAAATAAATAAATAAATAAATAAATATTGGTATAAGCACAGTAAGTCTATATTCCCCTTCCCACTTACAGTTCGTTAGTTGTTCTGCTCTCTGAATAGACGGGCTGCACATGAAGATGCTGCAGAGATCCTTTTACATTTTAATAACTAAAATGCTTACAGTTATCTACTCTTTCACACAGTAGATATTCATCAGTTGGCAAATGTGTCAGAAACCTTGGAGCTACCATAAAGATGGTAGTTGCTGCCCTCTTGCAGGAAGTTATAATTTTGACGGTACACTTCACTTATAAAGGATCTTGTCTACGAATGGCCTTGGAAATGATTGCTCACTGTGGACTTTCTGAAGACCATCCACAGTAGGTGAAACAGGGAGTCCTTTGCTTCATTAAATTCCTGGCTCAGAGAAGTCATAGGAAGCAAACGTCAGCGTGGATGACCTAGGACAGCCTACGGAGGCTGCCTCATGGCTATGCTAGTCCCGTCAGTTTGTGCTTCCATTTCCAGCCCAAGGCATCCTGTTTCAAATAGGATGTTGTAATGAGAGGTTAAGGACACTGTAAAATAAGCCTGATCTCCACACCACGAGGTCTCCATCCTTCCTCTTCTATACTGGTTTTCAGAATATATTTACTACTAGAATGACTTTTCTGTGGCAGAGATAACCATGGTGATAATGATAGCAGCAGAGGATTGATAGGACCTAACCTCCACAGAGCGTACTGAACTCTAGGCGGTTTGTATGCATGATCTCATCTGATGCCTTCTGACAGGGCGGAGGGGTGCCGTCATTCTCTCCTACCAGACTAATGATGTCATTGAGACTCAGGGAGGTTAGATGACTCTCCCATGTCTGTCTGAAGTAGAGGAAAAGATGGTCGCTTATCTGATCTTTTTTTCTATGTGTGTGTAGATGTGTCAACAACCTCTGTTCTTGTCACCTGCCAGCTGATACAGGATTTAGTTTATGGTAAACACTTGCTAAGTAGAAGTTTCTACCCTGAAGGGCACTCTTGGTCCCTGGTTTCTCCTTGTTCTATTGGCATGCTGTCAGAACCTCCCCAACCCTTGGGTACTGAGGCATGACTGTGCAGGTCATAGTTTGTCCTTCAGCCTTTTTCTCTGCCTTTACATTGTCATCTCTGGCTCTTTGTTTTTGCAGCTCAGCATTCTACTAGGTTTCTGCCCTTGGGCATCACTGTCTTCACAACATTCCTACCACTGTGGCTGATCCCTAGGCCTTTCCTGCTCACTGCAGCTCTTCCCAGGCCAGGGTTAGTTCCTCTCTCTATCCCTCTAGAGTCTCTTGTAAAGTTACCTGCTGTTGCAATGTCAGCTCCAAAGGGGTAGCCAACTGGGCATTGACATTATTTAAATTGTTCATTCATGTAGTAGCAGAGACCCTTTCTGGGTAGATATGTGGGCCCAAGACTGTTGGTACCTTGTTCTCAAGGTTGTTTGGCTGTTGTACAAGCATGGCATCAGCAAAGTGCACTATTGCACAAGTGACTGTTGATTGCAAGCAAAATAGCCTATTATTCTCCCAAATCTCTATTTCTATTTATATGCTGTATTTTCCTAAAAGAATAACGATAAGGTTCTCTAGGAAGCTGAGCTAGCAAGTATTTTGTATTTTACTAATACTACTTCCTTGAACATTTATATTTTATGTTTTTAAATCCAGTGCTTTAAAAAAAAATCCAAAAGAAAAATTGAACCTTCTACTATCACATGGAAATAAGATTCATAAGAGAATAAGTGTCTCAGTTTAGGTTCTAGCCCTGTATAGTTAATACTTTGTTATAGACAAGTAGCTAGATGCAATGGCTTTTTTGTATGGGCTTTATAGAGTGTTGCTTAGATGTAAATAAATAGTCTTTGTATATACTCACTGTTTCTTTCTGTGTGATATGGAGCTATGATGTTAGTATGGAAGAATAAGAGTTGCAGTTCTGAAATAGTCAGACAGTGTTGGCTATACAAAAGCAGTCTACAAGTCAGGCAGTGGTGGTGCACAACTTTAATCCCAGCACTTGGGAGGCAGAGGCAGGTGGATTTCTGAGTTCGAGGCCAGCCTGGTCTACAGAGTGAATTCCAGGGCAGGCAGAATTATACAGAGAAATCCTGTCACAAAAACTTATAAAAGAAAGAAAGAACAAGCAAAGAAAAAGAAAGAAATATGCTGTTTTGGTTACAGATAGGCACATATCTATCACAAAATCACAAACACATGTTGTGCTGATGTGATGTCTCCATAGAGTCCCGCCTGCATCCCCCAGGCTCAGGCTGTGTGGCTTACCAGAGTTTGGCACACCAGGCCTGACTGAGAATATGTGTTATTTTAAAAACTTTTCCATGTTTAGATCAGTCTTTGGTCTTCAGCTGTTTCTGGGGCAGCAGACTATCATCTTTCCTGGGTCCTTAGTGTAAAGCTCGATGGAATTTAAACGTATTATTCCTGTCCCCTGACTTGATCTTTAGGTCGTTTGGGCCTTGGTATGGGAAACCTTGGTATGTAGATCTTGAATCCTAAATATTGACTCTGTTATTCAAATATTGCACTCCTTAAATTTGAATGTCCAGAAATTTCAATTTAAATCACGCAGTCCAGGTTAATGACCCATTTCCTAAAGCTGAGTGTCATGGTACATGCATGTGCTCTCAGCACTCAGGAGGCAGAGGCAGGCAGGGCTCTGAGCTCAGAGCTACAGTCTTCTACACAGCAAGTGCCTGGACAGCTGGGTCTGCTTAGTAAGAACCTGTTACAAAGAAAGAAAGGAAGAAAGGAAGGAAGAGAAAAAAGCCAACCAAACAAACAAAAATCTTATTTCATGCACATGGCTTCATTGTAATATATACTGCTAAACACACAGATTTGGAAGTTATGACATTTATTATGAGGATGCTTTGGAACATGCTAGTCTTCCAATATACTTGTTCTTAAGTTTAAAGTTATTTATGTCACAGTTGTGGTAAATTCCTAAAATAGTAATTACATCTTGTTTGATAAATTCTAGATATAAAACCACCCCAATGAAAACATTTAAGTACTTCTATACAGAGCCTAAAAGTTATTTAAATAGTTTGGAAACTCATATATTTGGCTACTTTTTTAGTTCAGGGAAATATAAATTATTCTTCTCCCTGACACTGATGCTAAGAAAGCTGTTCCAATTTTGTCTTCCAATTTAGACTCAGGTGTTTTTCTTCCCTCCCTTCCTTCCTTCCTTCCTTCCTTCCTTCCTTCCTTCCTTCCTTCCTTCCTTCCTTCCTTTTTTCTTTCTCTCCTTCTTTTTCTTTTTCTTTCCTCTTTTTTTGAGTAAGATGGATGTGATTTGCAAATGTTTTGTATGCTGCCATCTCTGCTGGGGACAGTCACCTGCCTGCATCTTATTTCTGAGACACTCTGTACCCATATCCTCAAATTCTCATTTTAGAGTTGATTAAGAAGCATCCAAAATATAGTTTATACCTCTGTACTGACACAACCTAGCCTTTAGTCTGATTTTTAATTTTTTCTAATGTTAGATCAGTTGCCTTAAGATACCCTGAAGAGAATTTCTTGCATCTCACCAGCAGCTGGGGCACTGCTACCTTTGCAGACACGGGCCTGCCTTAATTTGTACTACATGAGAAGTTAGTAATAGGTCCCCCGGAGCAAGCGGTTTGCTTGAATGTGTCTCTGTGTGATCTGAGGGAGAAAAGGGAGAGCAGGGGGTATGGTAGCTAGTGTCAAATCAATTTTTTATATACTGTTATGTCTTTTAAACTATTGGCTACCTGGATGTGTATACTGTGAAAAGGTGGCATGTTACATCATCATGTAATACTAACGTACTTAGATATATCCACTTACTTAGTTTCTATCCTCCCTATCCATTGGGTTTCTCAGGGATGGTTGGTGTTTGTGTCACCTGTAAACTCCCAGTTGTTTCTCTCACAGTGTATTTGGGCTATGGCTGTAGTCATTGGTCATGGATCATAACAACAATAAAAAATATAGCTATGCTTGTTGAACAGTTCTGTGCCAGGAATTTGGTGGCATCTTCAATGTCTAGTTTTCATTTCTTCTGAGTTAGAGCATTGACTTCCCATCATAATTTTGACCCAGTCATTTTAAAATAGGAAGTACATATAGGAAACATACATATTTAGGCTTATAAATCATCTGGTTTTTTGGGGGGTTGGATGCATATATTATTTTTATTTTTAGTAGAGAAATATAAATTACTTATTAAAATATCCTTAAAATGCAAGCTACCTCTAACAAATACTTTTGATCCAATGTGACAGACTCTTTCTAGAATATAGAGTCTTATTAGTACTGTTAGTGGTTACTAGAGCAGATGAGAAACCAAGGCACAGATGGCTTACAGATGGGACACTTACTGTATAGAAGACAGTTCTGAGGTTCCTCTCTGCTGGCCATTAAAGCCTCTGTGATCACCATTGTTTTATAGTGAAAAAACTGGGGTTCAGAGCTCATGAGCGTAGTCAGCTGGCAAGGACAGATCCAGGCCTCATCCCCATCCCCATCCCCATCAACCATCTCCATTATTTTCCCCATCCCCATCATCCCCATCATCCCCATCATCCCCATCATCCCCATCATCCCCATCATCCCCATCATCCCCATCATCCCCATCATCCCCATCCCCAT